>NC_042623.1:150248990-150548990 GCF_901001135.1 Rhinatrema bivittatum
TTAATTGTGGGGAGTGCCTCAACTCCTTAGAACGTGAAAATCTGTTTTGCATTTTATCTCCTGTCCTAGCCTCCTCCTTTAATAGTGTTCCACTTTCATTTTTACAGAAACACCATGGACACAGAAGGCAATGCTGCCATTAAAGTCATTACCAACTAGGACTTTGACCCTCAGGTTAGAGGCAAAAGTTCTCGACCCTGTTCTCTGAACTCTAGGAAGAAACGTTTGAGAATCCTTTGTGAGGGAACATCCTGCTAAAACCATTTGTTTTTCTTGGCATGAACGTCAGAGGAATTTCCAGCAGGATTTTGGGAAGCGAAGATTTCAAGCAGACAAAACGTAGCAATAAAATAGTGTTGGGAAATAAGAGCTCTTGCCCACATTTTAGGGACGTGTTACATTCACGAGGAGCGATTGCATGTCCTAGCCAGCTCTCCTAAGTGTAACATAAGATGAGTCACATGGTCCGTTTGGTACCAGTTCAAAACAACACACATTTTCCATTACCGTGGTGCTGCACTCTGCTTTCAGTGTGATAAAGTAGTTTAATATTGGTATCCAGCTTTAAAAGAACCAGCAATGTCTGTTATGGTTGGCACATTGACAGCATAGAGTCTGGCCAGTAATTCTCTCTTCCCTACAGTGCTTGTGGCACTTCATAAAAAAAAACTTTATGTGGAAGAATTTAAAGTTGTGCTGTTATGTCTTCGCAACTAAACAACCTTGTACCTAGCTGATGACGTTGAAGGTTTGTTTCCCTGCATTGTTGTCCTACACTCAGACAAACAATGATGTTGCAGGTGAATTCCGTAAGGTGAGGCCTGCAACCGAAAATGCCCATCAGGATGGTCTAGTTTGAAAGATGAAACTTTCAGACATCCTTCACTGCAGAAGTGAAGAGTTCAGGAAGGTCGGTAAGTCTTCAATATGGTTCTAAATTTGTAATGGGGCTTCATTTGTTCAGTGCCTTATGAATAATTTATTTATTTATTTAACTAAAAGTTTCTTATATACCGCTTATACATAGTATGGTCTGAGCGGTTTACAAATCGGATAACGCATACATAATTCAGAAGATAAAAACATAAGCAATCAATAATAAAATACATTTAAATAAAATTTATGTTTTAAACAAGGCAAATAAAACACAACGTAATACAGAAGAAAAATTGCATAGGTGGGATGGTGATATTAGTCTATATTTATTTATTTATCTATCGAGTTTTATATACCGTCGTTCGGTTTCGCCATCACAACAGTTTACTTGAGAGCTTATTTTAATGAGCCGGTGAGATAGCTACATTGTGGCACTAAGACTGCACTATGAACACACTGTGAGCCCTATCCATATGGTTTCACTGCCCAATTTCAGAAATTGTCTGTCAGCAGAATAAGTTAAACTGAAAGCGATGCAACAGAGAGATGTTCTAATTTTTTCTTAAATTACTTTGGATTAGATATGGTTCTAAGAGAGGTTGGGGGGGTACTCCAAAGCACAGGACCTGCCACTGAAAAAGCACGTTTCCTGGTCATTTCTAGTCTCATGATTTTAACTGTTGGAACTTCAAGGAGGTTTTTGTCTAATGACCGTAAGTGATGCCGGGGTTGATATAAATGAAGGGTTGTACATTACCACCATAACCCATTGGCTATCTAGCTATCTTGTATTTTATGCACCAGGTAAAAGGAAACCAGTACAACTATTGCAGTACAGGGCTTATATGATTGTGAAGATTGATTTCAGTAAGAACTCATAGCGCTGTATTCTGAATAGCCAGCAGTGCCCTAATCCTAAGAACATAAGAAATTGCCAAAGGCCCATCAAGTCCAGCAGAACCTGGCAAGTACCCAAACACCAAGAAGATCCCATGATACTGATGCAATTAATAGCAGTGGCTGTGCCCTAAGTAAACTTGAATAATAATGGACTTCTCCTCCAAGAACTTATCCAAACCTTTTTTGAACCCAGCAACACTAACTGCACTAACCACATCCTCTGGCAACAAATTCCAGAGCTTAATTTTCTCTGATTAGTCTTAAATGTGCTACTTGCTAACTTCATGGAATGCCCTGTAGTCATCCGAAAGTGTAAATAACCGATTCACTTCTACTCGTTCAAGATCTTAAAGACCTCTATCATATCCCCCCTCAGCTGTCTCTTCTCCAAGCTGAACAGCCCTAACCTTTTCAGCCTTTCCTCATAGGGGAACTGTTCCACCCCATTTATCATTTTGGTTGCCCTTCTCTGTACCTTCTCCAATACAACTATATCTTTTTTGAGATGCGGCGACCAGAATTGTACACAGTAGATTTGTGGTCAATCCCAGTATAAACAGAATTACAGTAGTGTAATCCGAAAAGTGCAAGCAACTGTAGTACACATGAAAATCTCTATAAGGCAGGAATGGTTTTAGCCTTTGCAGAAGATTGTCAATTTATAGAAGGATGACCTTATGATTCTACTAATCATACTCCTCTTGTAATACGTTGTTTTACCTGTAAACCGGAGTGAAGGCCCCTAGCTAAACTTCGGTATATAAAAAAGTACAAATAAATAAATAATTGGAAAGCAGAAGGATACATTTGATTCATAAATTATGCCAAGATTTCTAAATTGACAAACAATTGGAATCACAGTACCATTATAGGGGAACTGGCTCTGCAGCATAGTTTCAGTTTATTCATATTAATGGCTAAATAATTCTGGTTCATCCATCTTTCAATTTCCACTAGGCATAGCAAGACCAGGTTCAATGTATCAGCCTATCAAGTGAACACTGGGACAAAAGACTATATATCATCTGCATATACTAGTAGTTGACACACAAACTTGACAAGAGTTCACAAACTGCAGCCAAATAAGTAGACATTGAATTGTGCTTCCAACAGGGCAGATCTCTGTGGCTTGCCTGTTGCCAATTGAAACCAAGATGACATTTGGGCCTTGCTTAACTTGGTACTTTCTTCCATCCAGATGTGAGGAGAACTACTGTAGTACTAGCCCATAGAGTCCAATCTCAGCTAATCTGTTGGTCTTTATTGATGAGAATTAAATCCTAGACCCCCATCAATTTGAGTTCAGGTAATCACCGAGTACAGAAACCATTTTGGTTTCATTTCTAGATATATTTTAGAAGAGGCCTTGACTGTAGAAAACGTTTTATCTTGGTGGTGTTGGACAGCTCTTTGGCTTAGATCATCACATTCTCCTTATATCCATTAAAGGAATGTGGTGTATCCAGTGTAGTTTTGAGCTGGTTCAGATCCTACTTGACTGAGCATTTCCATCAGATAGGCATTGGCAGCAGGTATTCTCAATGGATATCTGTACCTACTGGAGTCTGCCTAACCCGCATTGCTTTTTTAATATTCTATGTAGCACCCATTTGCAAACTCCTGGCAGGACTTTGTGAGGGATATAGAATTTACGAAGATGATATATACAATTTTTTTTTTTTATTTGGGTTCAACCCAGTTACTCTGATTCTTTAAAATTAATTGATTAGGTGGTGCCTTTTTTTTTTTTTTTATAATAAGTTGGCATTTAATGTTGCCAAGACAGAGTTAATTGTAATCCAGCGATCATGTGGTTAGTTTCTGCCATCATCAATTACCATTGAGAATGTTGCCCTGCTAATACTTCCATGTGTAAGGAGTCTAGGAGTCTGGATTGATTGGAATTTAACTTTACAGCAGCATATTAAATCTGTCATCAGATCCGGATTTTTAAACTTTGTGTTCTTTGTGGTTTGTGCTGATGTTTGAATCATGTTGCAAGCCTCAATTCTTCCAGTACTTAACAACTGTAATGCCGTCTATATGGGACTTCCAACATACTCTTTGACGGCCTTGCAATTATTACAGAACCTGGCCGCGCAGCTTATTTCTGGAAAGAGCATTCATGAGTATATCATTCCAGTGTTGGTCGAACTTTACTGTTCCAGACCCATGTCCAGTTAAGATTTGCTGTGAATGATGGTTCATGAATTGTTAATGCCCACCTCCCTGCATTGGGGCAAATGCGTTGTTATGGCTGTGCAACTGACATGTTCTCTCGGGTCCTCTCAGCGAGGCCTTCCAGAGATCCCATCCCCGAAGCATGTGAAGACAAGAGAGAGCTTTCTCTGTTGCTGTTCCCACTTTATGGAACTCCGTCCCAGAACAGCTATGGCTTCAGGATTGCTTTAAAACCTTTTAAAGTAATGTTGAAGAGGTTTTTTTCAGTCTCACATATTTATAGCTCTCTGTCCTATAGGGACTGTGCAATCTCAAACCCTATGATATTTTGGCAATCTTGGCAGCATTGATGTGGAGTTGCTTTATTGTTGCTTCTTGTTTTTGTAAACATTTGTTTTTTTAGATTATGTATGTAGGCTGGTACATCGCCTAGCATCTTGTAGACGATTCATTGTTTGAAGGGTTTGCCAGTCGATATGACTGGCAGGCCAGGGAATGCAGGCCCAGGCACGCTCGGGAGGCGGCCGGTCCCTGGGGAGGTAGGGGCGCCTTAGGAGAGGTGGAGGGCTCTAGAAGGTGAGGGTCAGTTGTGGGTCAGGCAGCTGGAGGGGGTCAGGGTCAGGAGGGGGTGAGGCGGACACTGACAGGGCAGGAATCGGGCAGAGGGAGGAGTTGTGGCTGTGTTGGCCGATTGCTATTGGTCGGCGAGCCCGTGCCAGCAGCAGGAAGTAGGGGTAGTCCTGGAGCAGCGCGGCACAGTCCTTGACTGTGGTGCGGCTGCTCCGGGGAAGCAGAAGGCCGTTTTTTTCTACGAGTACTTTTCCAAGTGAAAGCTAGTCGTAAAAAATAAAGGGCTCGGCGTTTGTTGCGGTACCTGGTCGCTTGCGCGTGTCGGTGAGGCCAGGAGCGCGCGAGTGGGGGCGGTCGGTTGGGCGATCGCGGTGAGCAGTGGACGTGCGGGTGTCCGGCGATGGATTCGGAGGAGGCGGCTTTCATCCCAGGAGAGTCGGAGGAGGGCGGTGTCTCGCCAGGCCTGGAGCTCGGTCCGCTGGCGGACGAGCGGACGAGCGTCGGCATGTTGGGCGGCGCCGGAGGAGCAGGGCAGTCCGCTGTGGGAGGCGTGGTTAGCGCCGAGGACGGTGGCCGCGAGGGGGCAATGGGGCCCAGTCCGTACAGTGAGGATCTGGGGTTGGGCAAGAGACGGGCTTCGCGAGCGCCCGTTCGCGTTCCAGGGGGGGGCGGCAGAAGCAGGGGGGCTAGTCGGTCGGGGCGCGCCTTCGGGGGCTGGGATGGAGCATGGCCTTGCGGTCTGGAGGAGCGGGGTCGGTTAGCTTAGTGGCCGGCGCAGGCGTTGGGATCGTCGGGGATGGTCTGGCTGGGCCCGGGGGGGCGGCGGGGCCCGGTTCGGGGGTGCCGTGGGGTTTTGATAACGCTAGTGGGGGGGGGGGGGTTTCTAGCCAGTTCCGGTGGTGCAGGGCTACAGCCAGGTTGGCCCGCTGAGGATCCGGATTGGGGTGTTGGGGAGTTGCGGGGGTCTGTTGACGGGGGGGGCAATGGTGGGCGTGGTCGGAGGCGCCTCGGCGTTCCCCTTCGGGGTAGCGGCAGGAGAGGCATGCAGTGGCACGTGGGCTTCTCCAGTCGGGTCATCGGCTGATTCCTGCCAGGGGGAGTGAGGAGGTCGCAGGGGCAGGGCAGCCCGTGCTGCCTCGGGTGGACTCGGATCGGGTCTTTCCTTTCAGGCCTCTCTTGGTAGGAAGGGATGCCTCAGCAGGGCTCTTCTCCCGGGGGACCTCGGGGCAGGAAGGGGCAGGATCCGGGGTGTGTGGTATGGGGATAGGGCCTGGTGTGGTGGAGGGGCCTGCAGGTGGGGGCGGGAGATGGTCCATCGGCCCTCGGATGGTTCCTCTTCCTGTGCCTGCTGTCGGTTCTCCACAGATGGTCTCGGCGGAGGACGGGGGGGACAGGCCTGGTCCGTCACGGTGTGAGGCTTGGAGGAACAAGGCTTCATCTGCAGAGCGGCGAGCTTTGGAGGAGCGGTCAGTTGTTCCAGGTGTGGCGGCGGTCAGCGAGTTCCCACAAGGTGAGTTCCTTCTTTTCCCCGGGGATGCAGTCGGAGAGTCTTCGGTGGATCCTGTGGTGCTGCCTGAGAGGTCGCGGGGGGACTTGGACAAGGGGCATGGGGGAGGGCTGGTGGCCGGGGCGGGGGCGGGTCTGACAGTAGGTATGGCCCGCAAGGCTTCTGGCAAAAAATCCCGGTCCAAAAAGAGGAGAGGGCGTGACAGTTCCTCAGAGTCGTCCTCCTCCTCGACGTCCTCTTCCTCGTCCACCTCCTCTGATTCGGCCGAGGGGGAGGTGGCCGGATCCAAAAAGGGTGAGGCGTCTCGGGGCACACCGGCGCTCATTGCTTTTTCTGAGCTGTGGGAGGAGGTGCCCAGGGCTCTCCGGCGGAAGATCCGGCGACGCAAATTTATTGATATTTTCAATTGTTGGAGGGGTGCCGCGGAAAGCGAAAGAACAAGAAGAAGAGGGGGAAGAGTGAGCGTTTCCCCGGGGTTCAGCTGAAGGTGGCGCGGAATAGTCACAACTGGATTCGGTCTTTTCTGCGTCTGGCGAGTGTGATCGGGCACCGTGACCCAACGCAATACGGCCCACTGTTATCCTACGCTGACGCGATTTTGGCCGCAAGCAAAACCAATGACGGATGGTCGTGGCTCAATTATGATGAGCGTTTTAGGGATCGCATGGAAGAAAATCGTTTTATGACTTGGGGCACGCAGGATGTGGGTCTATGGTTAACTCAAATGACCTCTAAGGCCTTTGGGGGAGGCTTGGGGGCTGGAGCGTCGGCGGGCCTGGGTCCTACCCGGCCCTTTCGTCAGGGGTTCCCCGCGACGGGTGCGGGTAGGGCGGGGGCTAGCGGCTCAGATGTATGTTGGCGGTTCAACCGTTCCACGTGCTCATTTGCTGATTGCAAATTCCGCCATGCTTGTGCCACCTGTGGAGCCGCACATCCCGCATCCCGGTGTGCCAAGCGGCAGGGTGATGGTTCCACTATCGCTTCTGGCGCCAAAGGCGGGGGGAAGTGAGTGTTTCGGTAGGGCGGCCAGTCCCGTCAGGATTGGTCCTATGCGTCCGTGGTTGCACGACTACCCGGATCGGGATGGGGCGCAGTTGTTGGAGCGTGGGTTTACAGAGGGTTTCAGCATTCCGTGTCATGAGGGGGGTCCTGGGGGGGGGGGGGGTGAACTGCCCCTCGATTCATCGTTTGATTGCGGTTGTAGAGGAGAAGCTGCGGGGGGAACTGGTTTTGGGGCGGATTGCCAGTCCTTTCCCGGAACCGCCGTTCGAAGACTTGGTGCTGTCTCCGTTGGCGGTGATTCCAAAACGGGAACACGGCAAGTATCGGTTAATTCATAATTTGTCTTTCCCAGTGGGGGACTCTGTGAATGATAGTATTCCTAAGGAGTTGTGTACGGTACGGTATGCCTCTTTTGATTCGGTGGTGAGGGCGATCTTACGTTGTGGTCCGGGCGCCTTGTTGGCAAAAACCGATATTGAGTCCGCTTTTCGGCTGTTGCCGGTTCACCCACGGGATTTTCATTTGCTGGGATTTCGTTTTCAGGATTCCTTCTATTTCGACAAGTGTATGCCCATGGGCTGTGCCATCACGTGTGCATATTTTGAGGCATTCAGCTCCTTCTTGCATTGGGTGGTGGTACGTCGGGCGGGGTCCGCAAACGTGGTCCATTATTTGGATGATTTTCTGTTCGTGGGTGTTGCGGGGTCGGATGATTGTTTGTCTTTGTTGCGGTGTTTTCAGGGGGTCGCTAACGATTTTGGCATTCCGCTGGCCGCTGGCAAGACAGAGGGCCCGTGTACTAAGTTGGTCTTTTTGGGATTGAAGTGGATTCGGTTGCGATGGTTTCGCGTCTGCCCAGTGACAAGGTCGTTCGGTTGCGGGAGCTTGTGCGGGGGGCGTTGCTCCGGCCTAAGATGGCCCTTTTCGAGTTGCAGTCTTTGGTGGGCAGTTTGAATTTTGCCTGCCGGGTAATTCCAATGGGCCAGGCGTTTCTGCGGCGCTTAACCAGGGCTATGGCGGGGGTAGTGAAGCGCCATCATCGGGTGCGGGTTACTGCCTTGATGCGGGAGGATTTGCGTATCTGGGACCGGTTCCTGGTGGCCTTCAATGGGACCATGTTTTGGCAGGATGATCCGCTTTCTAATCACGATCTTGAATTATTTACGGATGCGGCGGGGTCTTCCGGCTTTGGCGCTTACTTCCAAGGTTCCTGGTGTGCGGCGGCGTGGCTGGTGGGGTGGATCGATTCCGGAGTGACGAGGAATATTACGTTTCTGGAACTGTTTCCGATCGTGGTGGCCCTGCACGTTTGGGGTCCGCGGCTTCAGGGCCGGAGAGTCGTATTCTGGTGCGACAATCTGGGGGTGGTGGAGGTCATCAATAAGCGGGCTGCTAAGTGTTCTAGGGTGTCTGAATTGCTGCGGGAATTGATCTTGTGCTGCATGACTTTAAATGTGACTATTTGGGCTCGGCATGTGCCGGGAGTCGCTAACGGTGTGGCCGATTCTCTTTCTCGTTTCAAGTGGGAATTGTTTCGAGAGTTGGCCCCCGAGGTGGATCCCTGTGGAGTTGCAGTGCCATCTTCCCTTTGGAGATTCGGTTTCCCCAGGCCTGGAACCTGCTGCGAGCTTCACTAGCCCCGTCCACGTGGGCAAGTTACGTGGCGGGCGCCCGAAAAGTGGCGGCGTTCCTATCTGTTGAGGGGTGGTCGGGAGGGCCCGTGTCGGACTCGTCGTTGCTTCGTTTTCTGGAGCTAGCCCGGGCGGCCGGTTACACGATAGCGGCGGTGGGAAGGCAGTTATCTGGGTTTTCCTCCTTTATGAGAGCCCATGGGTGGGGGTTCCCTGTAGGTCGCTTTATTGTGCGCCGCGTGTTGGCTGGTTGGGCCAGAGAGGTAGGGCGACGCGTGGACAGGCGTCTTCCGATCACTCATGATATTTTATTACAGTTGTGGGACGCTCTGTCGGGCATCTGTTTCTCGTCGTATGAGACGTCTCTATTTCGGGTGGCCTTCATGTTGGCTTTCTTCGGGGCCTTTTGAATTAGTGAATTGGTGGCGCGGTCGGCTGCCAGCACTGATAGTCCGGGTTTATTGGCACGACACGTTCGGGTTACTACCCGGGCGGTGGGGATTTGCATTCCTCGGTCCAAGACCGATCAGTCCGGCAAGGGGCTGTCGGTGGTGTTGCGGGCTGTGCCTGGTTTGAGTACATGCCCGGTGTCCAATGCTGCTCAGTATTGTCGGTTGCGGGCTCCGGGGTCGGGTCAGTTCCTGGTTCAAGCGGATCTTCGCCCGTTGACGAGGTTTCAATTCGAAAGGGTTCTTCGCGTGGCCTTGTCCGCGGTGGGTTTGGAGGTCAGTCGTTTCGGGACTCATTCCTTCCGTATTGGAGCAGCGACCGCGGCGGCGGAGGCTGGGGTACCCGGGGTTGTGATTCAGCGCATAGGGCGGTGGCGTTCTAATGCCTTTCAGGGTTATGTTCGCCCTGGATCAGGGCGGTAGTGAGCTGTATTAACTCTTGTTTCTTTCCAGGTGCAGATGCTGCGGGAAAGGCTGCGTGGATTCTGGGGCATTCTTACACCTTCTGGGCCCACAGACACGCCTGCGGCCGGCCTTATGGGCCGCACTTGGACTTATACAGGAGGGGGGCTCGGGTGCATTGGCTGGGAAGACTGGGCATGGTGTGGGATGAGCTGATTCCTTGTGTGCGGAAAGCGCGAGAGCGGTTGGGGATGCCGCGGGTGTTGGTGGTTCACCTGGGGGGCAACGATTGGGGCAAGCTGTCGGTCCGTCAGTTCATCAGTATGGTCAGGAAGGATCTCATGATGGTTTCCATGCTGTTGCCCTCTACGGTGTTGTGTTGGTCAGATATTCTGATAAGGCCTGCTGAATCGGATAAGGTGATTTGGCGTCACAGTCGATCAAAAGCCAACCAGCAAATTGGGTCATGGTTGGTGAAGTTGGGTGGACGGCACATTCGTTATGAATGGTCGTGGGGGTCGGTATCAGGGTTGTTCGGAAAGGACGGGGTTCACCTTTCGTTCCTAGGGATGGACCTGTTCCTTAATTCGATCCAGGAGGCCTTGGAGGAGTTCTTCCCTATGTAATTAGGCCGCATCTTTGGGGGTCACAGGACATGTTATGTCCGTGTCTATGGCGGATGGCCCGAGCCAATGCTGGCTGTACACTGGTTTATACATTTATGTGATGTTGGATTTATGGGACGATATGAGAAGGATGGGCAACTGAGAAGAGGTTTGGTGGTGGACTCCTTGCTAGAAGGCGGCGGGGGTCATCTGGCAAGCCTGGCTGCTTGCTGGTTGGCGGCGGTGGCCCACTAGGTTGGCTCCTTTGCTGGAAGGTGGTGGGAGTCTGAACCCGGTGAGGAGGCCGACTGGCGAGCCGAGTGGCTGGTATAGAGTCGTCTTGCTTGAGGAGTGGCGGACGGCTGGGAGAAGCTTGTTGTTGACTTTGTAATGTTGTTCGGGGCTCGGGCCTCCAGGTGTTATTAAAGCTGCGGCCTTGTTAACCCAAACCCCATTGTCTGTGTTTATTGCGGAATGTACAAGGACAGATGAGAGAGAGTGGTGTCCTGGATGCCCGCATTATGAAGGGTCTGCCAGTCGATATGACTGGCAGGCCAGGGTAATGCGGGCCCAGGCACGCTCGGGAGGCGGCCAGTCCCTGGGGAGGTAGGGGCACCTTAGGAGAGGTGGAGGGCTCTAGAAGGTGAGGGTCAGTTGTGGGTCAGGCGGTTGGAGGGGGTCAGGGTCAGGAGGGGGTGAGGCGGACACTGACAAGGCAGGAATCGGGCAGAGGGAGGAGTTGTGGCTGTGTTGGCCGATTGCTATTGGTCGGCGAGCCCGTGCCAGCAGCAGAAGTAGGGGTAGTCCTGGAGCAGCGCGGCACAGTCCTTCACTGTGGTGCGGCTGCTCCGGGAAGCAGAAGGCCATTTTTCCCTCCCACCCGCCCTTATTGTTACGTATGTTGTGTTTTGAGATTGCTGGCTGTCGCAGCGGATGGCCCGAGCCAATGCTGGCTGTACACTGGTTTATACATTTATGTGATGTTGGATTTATGGGACGATATGAGAAGGATGGGCAACTGAGAAGAGGTTTGGTGGTGGACTCCTTGCTAGAAGGCGGCGGGGGTCATCTGGCAGGCCTGGCTGCTTGCTGGTTGGCGGCGGTGGCCCACTAAGTTGGCTCCTTTGCTGGAAGGTGGTGGGAGTCTGAACCCGGTAAGGAGGCCGACTGGCGAGCCGAGTGGCTGGTATAGAGTCGTCTTGCTTGAGGAGTGGCGGACGGCTGGGAGAAGCTTGTTGTTGACTTTGTAATGTTGTTCGGGGCTCAGGCCTCCAGGTGTTATTAAAGCTGCGGCCTTGTTAACCCAAACCCCATTGTCTGTGTTTATTGCGGAATGTACAAGGACAGATGAGAGAGAGTGGTGTCCTGGATGCCCGCATTATAATAAAGATAAGATAAGATTTCTATTGTTACAAACAGAATTTTGAAGGACACCATAAGCTGAAAAAATAATTGCCCTGATTCTCCAGTCCCTGTTTTCCCTTCAGCTGCCTTGGAGATGAAACATTGCACAACAAATCAAAATGCAGATTCTGAGTGCAGCTGTACTAGGCAGGAGCTTTCCCTCATTTTATGTCTCTAGCAATATGCTTAGTACATCTGATCCCTGAAGGATTAGAATACAGAGTCACAATACCAGCTTTTGTAAATGGTGCTAAGCATCACAGATCTATTTCGTCTTACTACAATTGAAGCAAAATTGAGAAAAGACAGCATGAATTGATTCTTTTCACATTAATTCATGCACTGGCAGTTAACAGTTTGTATGTACACGGTAGACATAGCCTCTCATGATATGTTCTCTCTGCAGGGAAATCTCACACAGATCTGCCACCACAATTACTAAACAGATGTTATTGCATACATATTTCCGAAGTATTATATCTGTTAAGCTTGTCTGGATTCCTGTTTGGATGAAAAATGCTATGCAGAATTCTTCTTATTGTTATTCCCACTTCATTTTCTTTATTTGCTAACTCTTCTTTTGCACAACAATTTTACAAAACAAACTTTTTTCTTTGCTCATCTTTTCTTGTTCCTCTGGACTGTAATGATATAAAAATACTCGGTCTATGATTTTTAGCTTTATAAGGGTATAGCTCCACTGAGGGGCGCGTGTGACTTTATAAAGCTAAATACATGTACCATATAAAACTGATGTTGGAAGCTGACTTTACAAGCTCTAGGATATGGACTGGTGCATTTGAAAAATAGTAAGATGTTTGTGGTGAATGTGTTGCATTATCTGCCCTGTAGCTGAATATCTTGGACAAGCTCTAAATCCAGATGTCATCGTTTTCATTCTATAACATTCTAAAACCTAAGTTAACCAATCATTCACTGCTGAAGATTCTGTCTGCTTCTATTAAGAGAAATGCTGCAACTTGCTGCCACTAGCAAATGGGAGACCAATGGGCCAATGTACTAAACTGTGTTGATGAAATCTAGCTCTAAATAGCCTTGCATGATTTTTTTTTTGTATTTGATGCTTTATCCATGGGTTGTTTATGATGTATATATTTGTCTTCCAACAAGAATTGCAGGATCATGCGGATTATACATTTTGTTTTAAATAAAATGCATTTAATGCCTGTTGCACCTACTGTACACAGGGCTGATGCAATGGTATTAGGTGCCCTAGGCGAACCTTCAGCATTATGCACCACCCTCCTCCCCACCCCCACCAAATTAACTTTCAGGATCGTAGGCTCCCCTGAGATTTTGATAAACTCAGTTATGAGCACTCCACTATCCCTTCCAGAATGACCCTGTAAAATACCTAAATTGGACATCAGACTTTTAAATACTTTTTTTTATTTTTTTTTTTTAATATTCTGCCTTTCAGAATGTTTCAGAAATCATCAGTGTCTGATGAATGTGTCATCTATGACTTTTGGGGTTATACTGTTTATTTATTTATTTATTTTAAATCTTTTCTATACCGTAGTTAAG
Organism: Rhinatrema bivittatum; assembly: GCF_901001135.1. Classification (NCBI taxonomy): domain Eukaryota; kingdom Metazoa; phylum Chordata; class Amphibia; order Gymnophiona; family Rhinatrematidae; genus Rhinatrema; species Rhinatrema bivittatum. Next base: position 150,262,066 of record NC_042623.1, read on the forward strand.
ATGGGTACCGTCACAACGGTTTACAGTAAGGCAAATAAAATCAAGGAATACATACATATATATATATATATATATATATATATATATATATATATATATTAAAAGGAATTCATATCACATTGCCTAAAGATAATCTTTGAAATGGCTGGCTGGGTGGCTGAAATGTCAAATTTTTATTAACTCAGTAACAGTGGCACAAACTCCTTCAGATATCAGACACTTTGTGAAGTAACACAAAACCCTGCAAAAAGATATTCAGAACCTAGATAGCAAGTCTGCCCTACCAAAACAGCGCTATTTTTTGTATAGATGTACAGTTAGAAAACTTTTGTGATTTTTGGTTCATTTTGTTTTCTATTTATTTTGGGGTTTTTTGTTTTCATTTAATTTTTGTTTTACGTAATGTGCACTAAATCAAAATAGTGTGCACTAAATCTATTTTAGTGCACACTATTTTGAATTAGTGCTCACTAAAAAAAAAAAAAAAAAAATCAAACAAATGCACATCCCTGTTTTGCTATGGCTGCAGCTGCTGCCGTCCTAGGCAACTGCCTAGTTTGTTTAATGGTTAAGCTGGTCTGGACCAATGTTCCCTCTAATTTTTGACAGGCTACGTGCACAAAAATGTTCTTTCATGCAACTTTTTATAAGCTGAGCTAAAATTTGTACGCTACAATGCGTGTTCCCAAGCAAAAATGGTGCAAAAAATATCAGATTTCATATGTTTTATTTAACTGTTTTAATGAAAATAGTTCTCCATTACATGATCATGAAGGAAAAATAGGATGTCACACTTTGCTGTTGCTGCAAAATTCAAATAATTCTATATAGCTAGAAACATTGTGAAGTAAGACAAAACCCTGCAAAAAAGACATTCAAAATCTATACAGCAAAACTATCATAACATAATATTAGTAATGCCATGGATTTAAACAACAACCCTATCTGTGAAAAAAGCAACACAGTAAATATTACTCTGGATCCCAGAATATTAATACACCATCTACTGGGGAAACAAAACAAACCCAATTACTATAGATGCTATACACACTACTCTCTAACTTAACCTCTCACCTTTATTTATTTATTTATTTATTTTTAATTTTTCTATACCGAAGTTCCTGTACGAATACAAATCACACCGGTTTACATAATAACAACAAAATTCGCTTAGGAGCATTACATAGAACAAGGAAGGCATAAAAATATGAAATGAATTTTAACTTAACATATTGTAAACTGTAACATATCCTATCATATCAATTAACTTCTCATAAATATATGTCTCGGAGGAGAGCTTTGGGGAGCTGGGTGGGCGGGTTCATTTGTGAGCAAGGTTCATTTGTGAACCTTGTTCACAAATGCAGAAAAGAGGCAGACCCCCCTCACCAAGTACAGAATAAAGGATCACAAATTAGAACCAGAAATATGTAGACAAAAACTGAAATGGAAACCTCAAGAAGCCAGACAAAAATGAAAAAACAGAAACAAACCATCCTCATAAAACAAATAATAAAATCAAGAAATACAAAGCACCGATTATAATAGTAAAATCATATTAATAAATATTTCAAAATTACTGATGAATAGAATAACATCAATTAAAGTCCTATACATTTTATTTTATTTTCCCAAGAACCAATAAAATATTTCAAAACAGCAGACACATCAAATAACACCCAAAAATCAAAACTAATAAGGCCTAAGTCAATCTCTGGCTATCTATACCTGGAAGCTCTTGATTTCTAGTCACCCTGATAATTGTCAAGGATTAGTGGGCTAGGGATGCACAGAAACTTTATCCACTCATTCTCACACACACTTGCATGTACATTCTATCTCACACACATTGTCGCATATGCACACACACACACGCTCTTATACATACCTGCACTCCACATCCTTTCTCTCACAGACAGACACACACTCATACACAAGCTCTCAGACCCTCTCTACCCCCCTTCCACCATGCACACACAGGCTCTTACTCCCACAGATTCCTTCATACATACACAGACTCTACTGGCTCCCTCTCACACACACACACACACACACACACACACACTTATTCTCACTGGTTCCCTCAATCCCTCTCCCAACAGGCAAGTTCCCATTCATTCTCAAACATACACACAGACCCTAGGCAGGCTCCTATTCATTCTCACACACACATCCCCAGGCAGGATCCCATTTATTCTCTCTCTCTCTCTCTCACACACACACTCACACACACACACACACACCAGGTAGGCACCCATTCATTGTCGCTCTCAGGCATTCTCACATCTCTACACCCTCAGGCAGGCACCCATTATTCATTCTCTCTCTCAAACACACACTCCCATTCATTCTCACACATATATATACACACACTCCTGTTCATTCTCTCTCACACACACACGCCTTACATGCTCTCATTCATTCTCTCTCTCTCTCACACATATTCACTAGGGATGTGCAGCAGGGACGGATACGTTCGATTCGGTATTCGTATTTGTCGGGACCCAAATCCGTTACATCCGTTTTCGGGGGACCCCGATTCGTCCATTAGTTACGTATGGTATTCATTTCCCATTAAAGTTAAAAAAAAAAAAAAAATCCTTCCCAACTCTTTACATTTAATTAACTACAACCCCCCACCCTCCTGATCCCCCCCCAAGACTTGCCAAAAGTCCCTGGTGGCCCAGCGGGGGTCCTGGAGCGATCTCTTGCACTCGGGCCGTCGGCTGCCGGTATTCAAAATGGCGCCGATAGCGTTTACCCTTACTATGTCACAGGGGCTACCGGTGACGGGGGCCGACCAATGGCACCGGTAGCCCCTGTGACATAGTAAGGGCAAAGGCTATCGGCGCCATTTTGAATACCGGCAGCTGACGGCCCGAGTGCAGGAGATTGCTCCAGGACCCCCGCTGGACCACCAGGGACTGTTGGAAAGTCTTGGGGGGATCAGGAGGATGGGTTTTTTTTTTTCCTTTATTTATTTATTTATTTTTAGATTTTTATATACCGGTGTTCCTGTATTAAAATACAGATCACATCGGTTTACATTGAAACATAAAAATTATGCCAAGAGGCGGTACATATAACAAGGTGATACATTGCATTCGTGGGGGTTCGCCATACGTTTCAGAACCCCACGAATACAACGAATAGGGACCTATATGTTGCGGATTGCGCATTCGTTCAAAACGAATGCACATCCCTAATATTCACACACACACACACAGTCAAGGCAAGCTCCCCTGTCTTTCTTTTGCCTGCAGCCTCTGAGACTCTCTCACTAATTTGCTGCCACTGTCACTGCTACTGCATGCCTACTGGGGAAGAGCCAATCATTGCTACAGGAGCCTGTTCTGCTGCTGCTGCTCCTCTGTGCAGGCCCCATGGTATAAAAAAATTATGAGCCTAGCACTTCCTCCATGCTGATCTTGTGCATCACAAGATCAGCATAGAGAGAATCTTATTCTTGCGAGTTTTTAATACCATGGGGCCGGTATAGACGACAAGATGGGCTCAATTCTCTGCTGCTAGTGGTACTGATGTATGGTCCCTTTATTTCTTCAGCTGCTGTTAGGACAAGGTCCACCAGCAGCCACATGGGCCCCTCTCCCTGTTTTTCGGCCACCAGGAGAGAGGAGCTTGTATGCATGCTGTTCTGCTGTGAGCATGGGATCCAGACTCTCTGTGTGCATGCACACCTTAGAAGGAACAGTGGTCTGGACTGTATAATACAAAAAAAAAAAATAAAAATTGAGGGCCAGCCTGGTGGTGCAGTGGTGGTGCTATATAATGCCCTAAAGAGGGACCTGGGTTTGATACCTGGCATCTGCTCCTTGGGCTGGGCTAAGCTGGGGAACCACTGGAGGGAGAGTCCCAGTCATCATGCAATAGCAATACCACCTAGTGGCTGGATTTAGGGCCTGTGATTGCAAGGATATGAAAAGGGTCCCAGGGCAAGGACTGTCGCTGCAATGACTAGACTAAAGTTAGCAGGGAATGCCAGGGTAGTTGTCAATGAGGGCTTCATGGTAACAGATCCTATCCCTGGTTTCATTGAGCTGGAAGCCCAAAGGAGCAGGAGAAAAATAAAAATGTAACCAAGGTGGAAAAAGTGATTTCAGTCTATGGAAGTAAAGTTAGAATACTAAAGACCAGTTCAAAAGTATCACATTTTAAGAAAGCCTAGCCACACCATGATGCTGGAGTCCATCACTTCTTTGGTCAGAAGATCCTCTTGGACAATAAGGATTTAGAACTTTTCAATGGCGCAGGTTCAAACCTATTAGAGGGTTGATGGGAAGGCAAAGAGTTTCCCTCCCTCTATCTGAGTTTCTCCCAAGGAACAATTCTCCTTCGGGATTGTTAACCAACAGGGGAGGGGGTGGAAAAAGCAGGGTATATAAAAAGGGTCAGACTAGCAAAGGCAAAGTTCCACTCAAACGTTTGGGGCTCAAGTGCTGGTCCATATTGAGAGCCTGGGCCCAGAAAAGAGAAAGGGGTGCAGGCACTGTACAGGGTACATCTGGGCTCGGTAATACAGTTAAATGATCAGGGCCGGCTCCTGGTTGTTGGATTGTGGGAGGAACAGGGGAGGGAGCGGGCAAAAGAAAAGGCGTCCTGCTCTGCAGATACAGGTGGGCTAAGGTGACGTACGGAGCAAGCGGAACAATTGTTAGCTTGGGACCGTGCCACTGTCCCAAAGTGCATTGTGCTATATGCTATGTTCTGCATGTGAGGAAACAAAATATTTCTTTATACTACTACTACTACTACTACTACTTAAAGTATTCTGGATAAAAACAAAGCTTTCTAAGGAAGGTAAAGCAATCTACTGTACACAGAAAAATTCAAGACTTTAGCTGCATGATGATGAAATTACAAATATCCCATAAACATTGGGTGAAATTATATTAAGAAGTGCCTCTCCTAATCCTTTGAAATTATATTGAGCAATAAGCCCTGACCAACACTTACTAGCAAAATGTTATGGCTACGCTTCTAAACTAGTATTTATAGGGAATGAAATTCCTGTGGTCTGACAATGAGATTCATTATGATATGGGAGTTGCTGGCAAGAAACCGAGGGTGTGTGCTATTCAAGGCGGTTTTGTAAGACTTGCCATAAACTCTGATATTAAAATAGAGGAAGACTTTACTTCTAGTGTAATTTCCCCCTCCTCCGTTGGGCATCCAGTTTAATCGGAACCAGGGCTGTAATCTGGCACCATGAGCTACTCAGCGATTATTTCCTAATTTATATGTCCGCGCCCAGGCTACTTTAATCTAGTCATTGCAGGGGACAGCCCTTGACTGGGCGCCATGCAGCAGAGGAAGCATTGTTAAGGCCGGGCAAACAAACTCCTGGTTCCAAACAGCGATACGTTTCAAATACTAATTGGGTCCTCCAACAGCATACTTTGTTCATATCATTAGGCAGCTATTAACATCTAAAATATTCATAGCTATTTCTTCTCCTAAGACCGTAGGGTATTTTTTTAAGTTGGTTAGTGCTGTAGACATGATTTTGTCACTCTGAGTGAAGAATCCATTTGTCTGTTGGTTGTGAAATCTATTTCTAGCTACCTTGAATGGAATTCCTCTTTGCATTTTTAGCTGCTCTGACGTTAAGACAAACCCTCTGCAAGATACCTGGAGGGTCCAATCGTCATGTTTATCTGTGAGACATAACCCTCACCATAGACAACTTTTCAACATACATAACTCTCTTTTTTATCCCCTTCATTTGTCTATTGTCTCCACTTGTACTTTTTCCAAGTCTTAATGTCTTTTTAAAGACAGGGATCTAAAAAATTGACACTATAACTAATATCTAGTAAGAGAAATATTCTAGCATGGAACTGCAAAGTGCCCTAGTGGTGGTTAGAGCTATGGTCTAAGAACCAGGGAAGCCGGGGGCCAATTCCACGTTCCCCCACTGAGGCTCCTGTGACCTTGTGCAAGTCACTTTGTCCTCCAGTGCTCCAGATACCAATTCAGAACATATGCTGTCTGGGGCAGGGTACTACCTACTGCACCTGAATTAAGCACAGGTCTAGAAAACTGAATACTTAAATTAAAAAAAATATATATATTTCTTCGTCCCTTGCTGCCACCCCTGGTGGAATTCATGCCCTCAAACACTAGGCCTTTTCTGCTACTTGACTTGTCCATGCCTTCCCATTCTATTATCAATTAATATACCCAGATCTTTCCTTCTGGTTAGTGTCAATGATTACAGCCCCTTTCAAAATATATTTAATGTGCCTATTCTTGAGTAACCAAGTGTATCATCTCGCATGTGTCCACATTTTCTATGTCTTTCTTATTGCTCAGGATAACTATTTATATATGTAATATCATGAAGTCCTTTGCCATATTTAAAATGTGCAGCAGTTTGGTGCCACCTATAGAAATGTAAAGAGAAAGAGGGCAGATCTACCGCAAACATGAATAAAACAACAAAAAGATAGCACAAAAAGGCAGAGAGAAACACAGAATATAAAAATATAAGTAAAAGTGGATAAAACAATAACTGGCGGATTTAAAAAGCCCTACGCATGCCAAGGCCGGGAGATATGCGTGTGTCTTGGGCCAGCTCGCACCGCGCAGATTTTAAGAAGCACCCCTGTACACCTGTGTCTCCCGGCAGAACAGTGCTCTCTTGTGAACATTTGATGAGTTAGGAAATTCACCCAAAGATGAGATTTGTGCAAACTCATCAAATCTTTACAAGAGTGCACTTTTCTGTTCGTACGTCTCACTTTGAATGTCAAAGTGGCCCCTAACCCTACTCTAATACCTAAACCTCACCTCGAGTTACTAGGTTGGCCTCATATAGAGGTATAAATACCTACCTAGTATGAGGGCCTTATGGCTAGTCTCTCTCTCTCTCCCTCCCTCCCCCCCCCCCCCCCCAGTGGTTGTAACTACAAAAACAGCATTTGCAAAAACAGCACGATAAAGCGCATGGCTTTACGCAAATGTAAAAGGTGTAGTTAAAATACGAAGCCAGCCCACTTGGCCACAAATTCCACCCCTTTTTCTAATTTGCATCGCACTATGTGTTGTGGCATTTTCGCATGCGTTAAAGGTGTTTTCGCATGCATTAAAGGCGTTTTTTCATGCGAAAACACCTTAATGCATGCGAAAACGCCATACAGCACTTTGATAAATGTCCCCCCTTAATGACATCTACAATATATACACATCATGTGTACTGCCATGGGCACCACAGTATGCCACCAAGTTTTCTAAAAAAAACCCCAAAAAGAAATAATCAACTAGCTTGTGTAAGTCTCATCCAATCAAATAAATCTAAGACCATATCAAAATTGCTTTGATGAGAGACCATCAAATCTTACACCTCAACAGCATGCATATGGGCTCACACCAAGATGTTTAAAAGTTACCCCCCTTGTACCATAAGTTTAAGATTTCTTTATAGAACTGTGTAAATTCTATGTAATTTAAATAGTGGTATTTAACATAGTTGAAATATCATAGTATTTTCGTCAGTATGTGATAAGACAGTAAAGTAACCATCAAACATCATTTATCCATAAACAGTGTTCATGAAGCACCCATAACCTTTTTGAGAAAGCAGAAAATAGAACACTAGTGATCACTACACACAGTAGATAGTTTCTTCCTGATTATTAATTTTTTATAGACCCTGCTCAGTTTAGAAAATATTCAGGTTCTGATAACTTTATTGTCTTGACAGTTTTGCATACGTTGATAAAATGATCTAAAATAAAAAAGGGTAAAAAAAAATTACACAACAGTGTACACAACAGTGGACTTTAAAATGTTCCCGCAAATCCCCTAAATCTATTCTAATAGAATTCATGCTTTAGTTAAGCTGCTTCCTTTTTGGAGCTGTGAGGGTTAATAGAAATCTACTCCTCACCCCCCAAACCCTCTTTCCTTCCCTTCCAGCTGACAAGAGTTCAGCGGGTTAAACTGCTTTGGAGTTCAGCTATTAACTGCGGCATGAAAGCCTGGTGTAAACTTGGCCTCTGGAGCACGTGATGGTGTGCTTCTGCCTGACTATTTATTCTAGCTGCAGCAGAACTGACATCTCAGAGCATCAAACACTCCAAAGGACGAAACTGTCTGCCGAGCAAGCACGGCAAAAGAAAACTTTGAAGAACTTTCTGAAGTAAGTTTTTGTTTTTTTTCCTTCTTCTTTCTTTTCCAATATTTTTTTTTCTTAACAGCTAGTAGTATATTATTAATAACGATTCAGAATCATAAAGTTTTTTTTCTTTTCCGATAAAACATTGGCCAACAAGGGAAACATTTTAAACTTTTTACTAACATTTAGATAAAACAAATAGCAAAAGAAAAAGAAAATTAATATAGGTAACTAATGTAAGCTCTGATTACATTAATCATGTTGATTTCCATGACTTTAAATTATATTAAGACGATGCAGAACATTAATGGTGAAGTAGAATTTTATAAAAATTGGTTACTCAAGTTGGCAATTTATGTTGACAGGGCAGGAGTTAGATGACATATAAATGATAAAAGTGCTGGGGCTGTGGAAGGCAGTGCTTGGCTATGGCCAGAGCATGTTGGGGGCTGTACTGGCTGGGACTGTATAGGACTGAACTAGGAGGGCAGTGTGCTGAGGCTGTAAGGGCTTCAGATAATAAGTGCTTTACAAAATGTATTATTTATTTTAAAGAGCAGAAAAAACCCCCCAACCCAATAAATATCAGAGCAATGTGAAAACTCAGATTTTTAAGCATCTAGACATTTCAAGTACAGTCTGCACTTGGAGCAAATTAACCTGAGAATTTACATCCCTTTAAGTCCGAACATTCTTGCTTAGAAGAAATGCAGCCATTGATATCCTCCCTTATTTAATTATTTAATTTTCTGCCAGTGCAATTTGAAACTGGTTTCAAAGTGGTTTTCTGATCTTCGGGCATGAAAGTTAAACGGGGACTGTACCTCCAGTGACTTGGCTCTGTGCTTTCCTTAGGCCACCGACTAAAATATCTTCTGACTTTTGCTATGAGAAAGTATTTTCCTTTAAACATTTAAATGCTTGGCTGCATGGCTGATTTTTCTTTTCAATGCCTAATGTACTTATGTTTTCTTTTTAAGTTTTTTTTTATTGTTGGAGATGAACCAAACAAACATAACAGGACCCAGTCTTGCTGCAGGCTCAGTCCCTGAGCAACAGAATCCTGCAAATAGCACTCAGGACAGCAATGACTACTTTTACATATTAATTGTCATGTCGTTCTATGGAATCTTCCTAACCGGAATCATGCTGGGTTACATGAAATCCAAGAGGAAAGAAAAGAACAACAATCTCCTTCTCTTTTATAAGGATGAAGAGAAGGGTTGGGATGAGAGCACAAAATTTCTTCCAACTGTATTTGGTCGGAGATCTGCCCCGATGCCCATGATGTTAAATGTTCTACAAGAAAGAATGGGGCCAGCTCTGTCCTGTGCCATCTGCTCCATGGAAGCCAGCAGTGTGAGCTCCGATTCTTCTTCTCCAGATGTTCATTTTACCATCCAAGAGGAAGTGCTCGATGGTGACGTAGGAGATGGATCAGATCTCCTCAATGACAGCGGTGAAGGGTCCTCGGCTAACATCAATCCGACCTCCTAGCACATTCACGCGTTTGAAGGACCTGCTGTGTCAACTAGAAAAATAAGAGTCCTGAGTGGGTCTAAGATATGATGAGACTCCAGTTCCACTTCCTGCCCCATTGTGGCAGTCAGAAGGACTTCCACCTGGCATCTGCCTTGTGAGGATAAACACCCATTTGAAAGTTGCTAGTAGAAGGAATTGGGAGACTGCATCGGTTCTTCAAGGGATCTGAGAAATATGACTTCCATTTGCAGTCAGTGTCTCTTTTCTACAGTAAGAATTAATGATGGTGTAGAATAAGAATTCTTTTAAAATAATAGAAGTTTAAAAATTGAGCATGTTTCAAACTTATTTACATGCTCAGAGAACCGTGATAGTTGCTCATGCATGAGTGACTAGCTTGTCTTCCTGCATGAGAAAAGTGTTTATTTCACACGGAGACCTTCGATATTGTGTTTCTGCACTGGCAGATCAGACCAATGTAATTTTCCATGTAAGTTTGAGTGGCCAATGAAACTAGCATTTTAGTACCAAAAAAATGTGATTTGCTTGTGGTACTTGTTCAGTATTTTTCAATGTACATCAAACAATAAGTTCAACAGAACAGAGAAGTTGGTTAAACCAAATCTGACTAGTCAAATATATATATATATATATATATATATATATATATATATATATATATATATATATTACTATTGCCATACAGTTTCCATCAGTTTGAAAGTTCTACATGTTGTATCATGTGTCAGGTATTTTTCAACCCACAGCAAGAAATGCTGCTAAAATGAACCCCATGAAACATAATCTAAAAAACTAAATAAACATTTGATACTGGAGACTATAATAGTACTGCACTGTAGTTACCAAATTACATCTTCATGTCAATAAACCTACAGCATGCAAATAACCAAGCACTCATGTTGCACTCTTGGGTTGGATTAATTCAACCATGCAATACATTTTAGTATGATTACATGTTGTTATCTGCATTTAATCTTTCAGTGACAAGCAAGGAGCTCAAAACCTAAAGTTTTCAAAGGTCTCATTGTATTTTATGCAATAAAATCAGTTCAGATAAACATATATCTTTCAGACATTTATATATATACACATTATAGGCAGGCATTAAGTGTGGAAAAGCAAACCCTGTCATCTCTGCTGTAGGGGAGGTAGGATATGAAGGAATGCTATAACTGTGTATATGATATGAATATGTATCACTCTATTTCTGCTGCATCTCTGTATTTTAGGGAGTTGTGAGAGGCACCAATGTTTGCTTATTTCTTTAAAAAAAAAATCATTTCTTGGTAGATCTATTCTAAAGGGACTGTTTGCGAAAGCAGCCAAGTTCATTTTGGCACTTTGCCTGGAAGCACTTGAATTCTCAGACTTTTCCAGCTGAGACTGACATACAAGTCTATCACATTTTCTGTTCGCTGTAAAAATGTTTGAAGTTTAGTATCACTGTGTTTAGGAAATTGGTGTAAATACTTTACGTAAGTTTGTATATAATTGCTCAGTCGATCCTATGTATTTAAAGTTATTTTGTTCACTATTTCTTTTAATTTAAATAAACACATTTCTATGGAATAAATAGCATTGTGTTCATTAATTCAAACACTCAAATCGGTGAGCAAGATCATAAAGTTATTTCTGTTTCCCTTTTAGTTTTCATTGAATGCATTCATTCCAAATTGATTGGGTCAGGTCATACTTGTAAAGTATGGTGAGAAAAGCTCTTCTGATATGGAATGAATCCTACTGCAGATCTGCAAATATCTGACTTGGATTTATTCATATAGCGAGTCAGCTTCAGAAATCCAGATTTATTCAGATTGGGTTGAATTTAAATGAAGATTCATAAATTTTCATTATTAAAACTATTCACATTTTGACAAAACTAAGCCAGAGTTCTTTGAATACTTTGGCTGCAAATGTGAGTCTAAGGATATCTGCACTAAGACTGGCTCATGTGGAAATGAACAAGGCAAAAAATAAGTTTGTATTTGTATTTGATTCCACCCTTTTCCTCATGAGGAGCCAAGAGCAGCTAACAATATCGGTTACATAAATACTAAGCAATTCAACATTTAAAAAATATAAAACGGGTCACATACAATAATATTCCCAATAGCTTCCCATTCCCCACTCCTCCTTTCATTAAGGATGAAAGAAAAACTAAATCCCACCCTGATAGATTCTGAAAAACCCCATCCTGCTCCTGGTCACTTCGAAAGGGTTGACGCCCTTGGGTTCACTCGTTTGGGTGCAACCCTCACCTGCAGCAGGATCACATGTTAATGGGGACCTGCAACAACATCAGTGGAAGAGGGTGGATCCAGATGCCAATCCGGAGGGCCTCAGCCAGGGAGGCAGGCAGGCAGTCATAGCGGCAGCAAGGATGGAAAAGCTTTACCCTCCTGCAGCTCCTGCAAGGCCTGTGTTGGAAATGGTTTGCATTTAATTGATTGAAGTTGAGAATGACTCTGATTTATCCAAGTTTGTGAGGTTCCAAGGCTCTAGGCTGATTTATTCTGATCTTCTCCAGGTTCGAAAAGGGTCTGGATTTATTTAGAATCAGCTTGTTCATCCCTAGCATAAGTTTTAGTGCTGAAATAAAGATTTATATCTTTATGCATCATCACCCCTCACTTGAAAATACTTGACGGAAAGGAGAGCTTTTCTTGCTTTGTTTGACTGATTCTGACTACTTGTGTTCATTCCTTTTTTCACTTCCACACCACATACGGTATGGTTTAAATATTTTTTAATACTAATATTAATCAAACAGCAGTTCTCCAATATCTTTAAAAGAAAAAGGAGGGCACTGCTGCACAGTAATAAGGATATGATTTTACTGAGATTAATTTAGGAGCAGAATAGATCAAATTTATTCTGTTTATTCAATGATGATATGACAGTTTATTCAAGTATTATCAGTCTTCCTTTAATTACACAGAAAAAATGTCTTGTACTTTTGAAAGCAGTGATAGTTGGTTGCTTGGAACAAAATTCAGGTTTGCACAGAGAATACAATTAACTGCATATTGCACACTAAGTAATTTCTCTTGCATAATTTTCATTCTTATAGGATAGATAAAGGCATAAGCAGTTGCTGTTTAATCAATAAGGCAAAAGAAATGGCATACATGGTGGAATCATAGCATCATGTGGAGTAATCTATCAAAATTACTTCAATTTGAAAGTTGCTTGATGAGGAGCCTTAGATATCTTTTATTTCCTTATTCCCTCTTAGGCAAGTTCTCATTAATCAGACCAATAGCATTAGGTGCTCAATATTCAAACATAGCCAGATAAGTAAGTTAGCCAGATAAGTCTTATCTAGCTAATTTTAAGGGATATTCAGCAACATGGCTATGATCTGAATATCCCTCTAAAAGTGGCTAGCTGCTGGATAAGTCTTAACTGGCTAACTTTAGACCTGCAACTGATCTGTATAAGTACTTATCCAGCTAATTGGCGACTGCTGATTGCAGTCAAATATTCAGCTGCTGCCACGTATCTGGCACTAAATATTGGCCTGTTTTTTCTTTTCTTGCACAGTATGCTAAGTTAGTGGAGACTGTTCTAATCCAGCCCAGAAGTGCCTGGATTCCAGTAGAAAATACTCTGAAGTGCTTTTCTTTAAGATATAGGGCTTTTCCATATGACTAGATATTTGCACTATGTACAAAGAAAACTAAATGTAAGAAATACAGCATGATCTTTTTATCACCTTACCATACAGTATACTAGGCATTGCACAATAAGGCGTGGTAGCAATTTCTTGTGTGGTACTTGGCTCAATTGGATGGTTATGCTATCCCTATCCTGCAGCTGGGTCCCAGGATGGACTAGAGGTGGATTCCTCTTCAACAGTGAAATGAAGGTGATAGAAATACAGCATGATATTTTTTACATTTAGTTTTCTTTGTACATAGTGCAAATATCTAGTCATATGGAAAAGCCCTATATCTTAAAGAAAAGCACTTCAGAGTATTTTCTACTGGAATCCAGGCACTTCTGGGCTGGATTAGAACAGTCTCCACTAACTAAGCATACTGTGCAAGAATGGAAGAAACAGGCCAGAAGCCAATATTTAGTGCTACTTAACCAGATAAGTGGTAGCAACTGAATATTTGACTGCAATCAGCAGTCACCAATTAGCTGAAGGAAGCTGTAGGCATGTGCAGTTGTATCATTTGTTTTGTTTGCTATACAGGCATAACTTTTTACTTGCATTAAATTGTACTTGTGTGCATATAGTAGAGATGTGAATCATTTTTTGTGTTCGTGTCGTTCTTTATTTTTCGACCGCCGAAGGAAATGTCGTTTTTTTGCGGTTCGGGTCTTTTTTTTTCCTCTACAAATCATTTTTTGAGTTAGTGCGTGCACTAACAAAAACCGTTAGATTTTGTTACTTTTTCTTAGTTTTTGTTAGTGCACGCTAACGGGGAGTTAGCGCGCACTAATCTGAAAAATGAATTTTCGTGAAAAAATGGGAAAATCCTGATTGTTTTTCGGGCTCCCCGAAACATGCCGAATTGGACAATTTCATTGAAATTTTCCAATTTGGCAAAAACGAATGCACATCTCTAGCATATAGTTGGACTTTATGCACATAAAACTGAAATAATGCATGTAACTTCAACAAAAAAATGGAAACAACATTTTAAAAAGTACCATTAAAAGGAACAAAACAAATGCCCTGAGTACAATTTTGCTGAGCAGAACCCTAGAAAGCTGAGGGACATTACTTTTGTTCCTAAATAAGCTCCAGCAGGAGACAGAGGATGATGGTCCAAGAAGCCATGCTTAGGAAGAATTCCTCTTGGTCTAGCCTTTGTCCAGCAGCCCCCTGGCAGCCATTCTTTCTATCCCTTCTTTAGAAACCCCCCCCCCCCCCCCCCCAGCACCACCTCCAGAACCCCAAGCAGCTACCTCCTGGCCCCTTTCAGATATCTCCTCATCTTGGAACAGACACAGATGTGGAGTACCGTAAAAGGTGGGCTCAGAAGGGTAAAACGCTAGCCAAACAACTATGAAAAGACATCTGGCAGTTGAACTGACAAACCTCCAAAGTGTACATTGTCCTTGACTGCCTATAGTCCACAGGGAATAGCTAAGCATAGTCTCCTCAATGTGCAACTTAGGTAATATAATGAGGCGGGGCATAGAGGGCTTGTGCATGTAGGAGTCCTCAGCTAAGTCTACACAAATCCATTCTACTCCAAGGAGCAGCCCAAGATTCCAGGGTCCCCAAAACCAGTTGTGGTCAGGGTGCATCTGCAACTATAAGATGTCCTTACTGTGGGGAAAAGACCACTCCCCAAGTGTATTGTGGGTAATGGATGTATACAATATAGGTCAAACTATGTCGTGGCAAAGCCTCCTTTCAGTCAAAAACAAGTGAATTTGCAGGAGCAATGTAAGTTGATCTCATCCTCCTGCTACTTTTCTGGTCCTGGAAAAGGGGTGGGTAGGGTCCATGCCTTTGAAAGAGGGGTGTGTGGTGAGATGGGAGAGGGAGGTTGGTTCATGGATTTCTTCAAATGGGGGCATCAAGTAGAACTCAGGGAGAAGGGTGATTGACTTGGGGGGACTGACTCGGATGGATATCAGAATTTGGGAGGAATGGAGTTCCAACGAAGAACGAAGGCCTGATGGCGTGCTAGAAGGCGAGGCATCCAGGTGCAAGTAACTCCAATGCAAGGCAAAGCAGAACTGAAAGAGAAGTCCTTTTATAGAGCAGGAAGCAGGCAACTCCCTGCTGGCCCTATAACTAGAGAGAAGAGCTGCGGGCCGGCCTCTTAGGAAGAAGGGGCGAGGCCCAAACCAGAGAGTCCAGGAGGAAGCTGAGCAGGCCTCAGGCAGGCCCAGATGGCAACAAAGGCCTCCCAGGCCATGGAGCAAAACTGGGATAGACTGTCCAGGTAAGGCCCCGGCTTCGGTGCGGCCTCCAGAGAAAAGGTGAGAGGCCTCCTGTGGCACAGCTGCAGGAGGAATCATAACATTAGAAGCTTGTGAAAGTAAAAAACCCTTCAGAATCTTCCTAAATTTTAAATAATCAGATATCATATGAATCTCCCAGGGAGTTCCATAGCTCAGGAGATGAGAAAGAAATAGCTTTAGTTCTTGTACCAGTCAGCCTGACTACAGAAATAGAGAGAACATTGTGCAGATCTAGTAAAGGAGAGCACAAAATATGCTTAGCAAATAACACATCAGTTTAGACTTTAAACAAAAAGAATCTGCACAGAAAAATTTATGGACTAGACTTAAAAATTTAAATTTGACCCTCTGAGCCACCGATAACAGTGTAAATCTTGTAAATAAAGTAAAATGCATTATCTGTAATGTAAACCAAATATTGTTCTAACAGCTGCATTTTTAATTAGTTGTAATAGATGCAGTAAATACTAAGGAAAACCACTTTACAAAGAATTACAATAATCCAGATGAGATAAAGCAATGGCTTGTACCACTAATCGGAAATCTAAAACAGCAAGAATATAACTTAAAGGCTTTGTAAGTGTAACTTGAAGAACGCAGTTTTAGCTACCTTCTGAATTTGCACCGTAAGTAGCAACTTGGAATCTAAAACAAAACATAAATTCTAAGTTTCAGATAGCAACTGAAGACCACAACTACCTAACAGGGTCATTCCAATTTCAGGTAGCTTTCTAATTAACTTTGAATGCAAAATAGTATCAAAAGCTGATTTTGCCTCTAATTGCACTAAAATCCAATTTTTCACTATCCAGTCTGCAGTGTACATCATCCAACAATGATACTGGTAAAGTCTTAGTTCCTCTCCATTCATGAAATCCAAATTGACCTTCACATAATGCACAACAGTCATCTAAAAACATAGATGGTAACTTTCAAACAGGCGTGCGGGCACACGTATAAATGTGCCTGTGTTGGCACATGACTAGATACGTGGCCATTTTATAACATGCATGCACATATGTGTATATGTTATAAAATAGCCTCAGCATGCATATGTGTACGCGCAATATTGCAAGTGAGTATGCACAGCCAAGTTAAAGTCAGGTTTGAGCCACATAATAGGGTGAATTTTATAACAGGCGCACATCCATGCCATGGCCAGTTTCATCAGTTCGTCCACCAGTTTACTCAGTCTATAGCTAGGTCTTCCAAACTCCCTCTAATTTGTTAGCCTGCATCCCCCCAGTTACCCCAGACCCATCAAACACCTGACAGATGCCTACCAAAAGTTTTATTTAGACTTATACATCTTCAATAGCAGAAATAAAGTTACCCAGTGCTAGACCTGGGTATGTACCATATTTGCACATATTTACACACACATCTTTTGGCCCTGCCTCAGAATGCCCATGCCATGCCCACACCATGCCCCTTTTTTGTCCGAAATGAGATATTCGCGCATCAGGACTTATGTGAGCATGTGGGCACCTTTTACAATCGGGTGGTCACATGCATTGCCTACATGCGCATACATATCCTGATTTTGGTGCATGCATCTCTTTTAAAATTCACTTTAAATGAGCTGATGAAAGACACTCTTTTCCAAAATCTTTGCTAACATCCATAAGTTGGATATAGGATGATAATTAGACAATATAATTGATGAAATAAAAGGATCTTTCAAAATAGGTCTCACTATAGCTCTCTTCAATTTTGCAGGAACCTCTCTAGTCAATAATGAATGATTAATAATCTGCAATTCAAACATCTCAGATTTATTTTTCACTAATAGAAATGGGCAAGGATTTAAATCAGTGGCAGACACTTTTAAATGAATAAACCTACTAACAAATTCTTAGTCACTGGTATATGAAGATTATCAATATTGTCTACAACTATCTGCACATTAATTTCCAAATCAGATACTAAATGCGGAACCTTACCATGAAAAAGCTTAGCTAAGTTATCTCAGTTGGGTATTTCCAACTTTCCAGCTTTAGAAGGTTTAACTACTGATTTTAACAATGCTAAACAGCTCTAATGGTTTGTATTAATTCTGAAAAATGGATTTCTTAGTCTCCATTAATAGGTTGCCTTCTCATAATTCTTCTTTGCAATCACAGGATTGAACTTTCTCCATTTTCTTTCATCTCTCCTTGCCTTCCTCTCACCCTCTATCAAAGTGCCATTGAATCATGGCACAGCCTACCTATACTTTCTTTTAATTATCACAGTTGTTGTTGCGACCTCTTCATGAATCCTAGCTAAAGAGCAGTCCCACCACTTCAGAGTCTTCTCAACTGACTCAAAAACGAAAGTCTAATCAACTGCACTTCAGATTTGATAAAATAACTCTGGGTCAAACCTGTTCTGTACAGTTCTACTATACTTTCCAAAATTAGTAATATTATTACCTAAACCAAGAGAAAAACATAATGCTCTATGATCTAACCAAATAATAAACAGATTCTCGGTCAGATCAATAGTTAAATGTTCAAATCCATGGTCAAGGATGAAAATTAAATCTAAAATATGCCCAGATGTATGAGTAGGCAGTACAATCAACTGTCTATAATCCAAGATTTCCATAACTAGAGAAAGATTCCATACATAAGAAGCTGTTAAATCATTGTAATGGATACTAGAATCCCCTAAAACAACTACATAAGAACATAAGAACATGCCATACTGGGTCAGACCAAGGGTCATCCTGTTTCCAACAGTGGCCAATCCAGGCCATAAGAACCTGCAAGTACCCCAAAACTAAGTCTGTCCCATGCTATTGTTGCTAGTAATGGGACAGACTTGGTTTTTGGGTACTAATGGGACAGTTGTAAGGATGAAAAAACAGAAACCCCTCATCAAAACTGGCCATTTTCTAATTTGGAGGCATATAGATCAGGCAGAAGATCAAAGAATGAGCATGTATCAACAAGCTCTCAAAACAATCAACTTGCAGCATTATTAAGTCATGAATGTCAATAAAAGATTAATAAATAACTAATAACCCTCCTCCTCTTTTATCTCCTAGTTTGGGTAATCCCATATACATATACCCTAAGGGACATAAATTGTTAATCAACACTAAATCTGAAAGCTTAACTCAAGATTCTGATATAAATGAACTATCAAGATTATATTGTATCAAAAAGTCAACTATTTTTACTTCTTTCTTGTAAGCTGAATGAGTATTCAAATCAGCCACAGACAAAAAATTACCTTTAGGTCTTCTAAACTCTCAACAGTGATATTGATTGGATATAATAAACACCTGGACTGAGCAGACAAATGACCATATTTCCCATATATCGCCAGTATAACACCGTTACCGGAGAGTTCATCGTCTTAGAGCAAAAAAAAAAAAAAGGGTAGCCAAAAAAAGGTCTACCTAATCCACAATAAAACCAGCAGAACAATTTCAGATGTGACCATGAACCCCTCACTGACCCCATAGGTTCCTTCATGGCTCCGTGAAGGGCACACCACTAAGGCGCGGGCCCATTCAGTGAAGGCCTACCTACAAGCCTCCCCCACCCATTATCCAAGTCCATGGAAATGCTAGGAGACGTCATGAGGGGGTGGGACTTCAGACGGGCCAGCAACAGATCAGGCAATTAGGTGGTAAAGAGAAAAGAAACTGCACCTGAGAAACAAAGGAGATTTGCATCAACAGAAGTCAAACAGGTAGCATGTAGCTTGCTAAGCAGTAGTCCTCTATGTAATGTAACTTTAAACTAGCATGGGACTGATTTTGTCACCAAGTAATGAGTCCACACGTCTGCTGTCAGCAGTTTCTAGCGTGGTTCTCGCTATAATTCTAAACAGTAACAACTGAGAAAAGGTTACCGTATCACTGTTCTTCTGAACATGTAGTACCAAACGCACATCTGAGATCGCCCCTACATATTTTACTGTCGGAGAAGCCACCCCCCTTTTTATTTATTTATTTAATTAAAGAACATTTGTCACCCACTCATTCTACGTTCAGGGAGGAGTACAATAAAACACACATAGTAGATAACAAAAATTACATGACAATAGAAATTAAAATTAAATAAAATACAAAATACAAAACAAATCAAATTACTACATTGAATACGGATTTAGGTGCCAGAAAACACTGGAGGTAATGAAGCCAGGTGGACTACAGGTACCTTGCCTGGAGATGAGGAAGCCAGATGGACCTCAGATTACTAGCCTGGCTCAGGAATGCTCTTTTGAAAAGGTGTATGTTTAGTGCTTTTTTGAAGAAACTTCTTTCACGAAGGCACCTTACTTCTTTAGGTAATTTGTTCCAAAGAAGTGGGCCAGCTGAGAAAAAGGCACGATCTCTTGTTTCCTCGAGGTGAGTTAACTTTGAAGAGGGGACGTCGAGGAACACTTGGCTTGCTGATCTAAGCGAATAGGAAAGAACATGAATTTTTAATACAGAGAAAATCCAGGGAAAATGAATATTATGAATTGTAGAGTGCATAATCATGGCCAGTTTGTATTGTATACAACATGATATTGGGAGCCAATGTAGTGATTCAAGGACGGGAGTCATATGATCATGAATCGGGGTTCCGGTTAAGAGTCTAGCTGCATATTCTGTATAATTTGTAATGAGCAAATGGTGTATGCTGGGAGACCAATGAGAAGGGAATTACAGTAGTCAGTACCCGAGTATAACAATGATTGTAACACAGAATGAAAATCGGTATGTTCAAGAAGTGGTTTGAGATGACGAAGTAGTCGTAGTTTGTGAAGCGATGGCTGAGTCACCATTCTGATATGGTCATGGATGGAAAGAGAAGGATTAATGATGACTCCGAGATTGTGAACAGTCTGCAAGAGAGTACATGTGAGGACAACATTAGAATAAATTTAATGTCTTTAAATTGGTTCCAAATTTTCTTGAAAACCCAAAGGGCACCAGTTGAATCACAACCCCTGGTGCTCCTCCACAGGCCAATCTCCTAATTGTTTACCCAAGAGGTTGCCCAGGTTATCATGGACATAGCTTTCAAACTAGCTTGAGCCATGATTTTCTGCTGAGTAAAACCTGAACCAGATTAGTTTTTCCCTCTGGCATGGAGTTGTTAAAAGAAACCAGGTCTCCTCAACCTCTCCCTGCCCCCAAAATATGTTTCCAGGGTATTTTAAGGGTGTCAGTGGACTGTCCAAAGTGCTTCACCACTTCTTTTACTTGTTTTATCTTATTTGTTATAAAAATAAAATCCAGTGATAACGCTGGCATCCTTTTCTAATTCCTGTTGGTACTCTCCAGCTGGCTGAGGCATGCTCAAAGCCCTCTGTTCACTTTAAAATGCCTCTTCTGGACGGGATGATATACACCTGGACTGGATGGTATATACCCCAGAGTTCTGAAGGAACTAAAAAATGGAATTTCAGACCTATTAGTAAAAATTTGTAACCTATCATTAAAATCATCCATTGTACCTGAAGACTGGAGGATAGCTAATGTAACCCCAATATTTAAAAGGGCTCCAGGGGTGACCTTGAATACTGTGTACAATTCTGGTCACCTCATCTCAAAAAAGATATAGTTGCATTGGAGAAGGTACAGAGAAGGGCGATCAAAATGATAAGGGGAATGGAACAGCTCCCTTATGAGGAAAGACTAAAGAGGTTAAGACTTTTCAGCTTGGAGAAGAGACGGCTGAGGTGTTTAAAATCATGAGAGGTCTAGAACAGGTAGATGTGAATCGGTTATTTACTCTTTCAGATATAGAAAGACTAGGGGGCACTCCATGAAGTTAGAATGTGGCACATTTAAAACTAATCGGACAAAGTTCTTTTTCACTCAATGAACAATTAAACTCTGGAATTTGTTGCCAGAGGATGTGGTTTGTGCAGTTAGTGTAGCTGTGTTTAAAAAAGGATTGGATACGTTCTTGGAGGAGAAGTCCATTACCTGCTATTAATTAAGTTGACTTAGAAAATAGCCACTGCTATGACTAGTATCAGTAACATTGAATAGACTTAGTTTTTGGATACTTGCCAGGTTCTTATGGCCTGGATTGGCCACTGTTGGAAATAGGATGCTGGGCTTGATGGATCCTTGGTCTGACCCAGTATGGCATGTTCTTATGTTCTGCTTTGATTTTATTATTTTTAATTATTTTAACTCATTTTTATTTTTCTCTGTCCAGCCCTGTGCTACAGAAGTGACGTCCTGATGACGTCACCAACTGAACTGACCCTATCCAAATTCCAGTGTCAGGGGCTTCCTGAGGTCCCCAGATGCCTGCAGTAGCCTCCCCAAAAGGGACCGTGATGACAGAATCCTACTGATGCCATTGCCGTGGCTGGGTAGGAGTCGCAGCAGCAGCCAGAATTCATTTGCTCCCTGCTCAACTGGAAGACGGAGAAATCTCAGGGAGCCATGCACACCTGCTCTGTTTCCATAGCTCTCAGCCTCTAACCTTGCTCCTCTGTGCCATGGAAGACAGTGAACACTCTACTACAGTTGCACTGCAGGCTGGCTCACTTGCAACACAATACTGCTCTAATTTAGCCTCCAGATCCTAGCCAAGGCTGGGTAACTGGGCACAACCACAACAAATAAATAAATAAATAAATAAAACTCCAAGCAGCTTGAGACTTACCTTCCAGCTGCATGAGTCCCTGCTCTCTGTTCCAGCCAGTCAGCTGTGCCAGCCCTGCAACTGTGTCCATCAGGGAAAAGGACAACCTTTCTCCTAAACCAGTAAACTTTATTTATTTTCCTTTGAAGCCCTTACGTTTATCACTGCTACACTGTAGAAGGTGAACTGTGATTGATCTCTGATGTAAGAGGCTGGTAAATCAAACCTGCTGTTTCAGTGCCTCTGACTGCAATTGTGAATGTCTGGACAATTGGGAAGCAGTTCCGAACAGGAAACAGACGAGTGCCTTCTTACAATATGTGAATGATCAAACTGTGATATATTTAATTTATTTATTTATCTAAAAACATCTTATATTGTGCAACTTTCATGATACAGTTCAGTCCAGTGTGGATCATATCTAATAACGAATGATATGTTTGTCATGTTGTTGTTTTAATGATATTATGTATGTACGTTGTAAATCGCCTAGACCTTTTTGTGTTAGGCGTTTAATAAGTTTTAATAAATGAAATGAAATGAAATCTGTTAGCGTCTTGCGATACAGCTTAAATTGAAGAGGATTGGGAAGTATAAATTCACCTGTTAGCCACTACCAGCACTTACACATTGGGGTAGATTTTCAAAGGAGTACGCACTTATCTTACATGCGTACCCCCCGAAAACCTACCCCAAACCCCCCCTGCGCGTGCCGAGCCTATTTTGCATAGGCTCGGCGGCGCGCGCAAGCCCCGGGACGCGCGTAAGTCTCGAGGCTTCGCAAAGGGGGCGTGTCGGGGTGTTTGGTTGGGCGGCACAAATTTCAGGGCAGGGCAGGAGGCGTGTCAGGGGCGTGACGCTGGCCCGGGGGCGTGGTCGAGGCCTCCAGACCAGCCCCCAGGTCGGGTGATGGCGCGCCAGCAGCCTGCTGGCATGCGCAGATTTACGCCTGCTTTCGGCAGGCGTAAATCTGCCAACAAAGGTAGGGGGGGTTTAGATAGGGCCGGGGGGGTCGGTTAGGTAGGGGAAGGGAGGGGAAGGTGAGGGGACGTGGAAGGAAAGTTCCCTCCGAGGCCGCTCCGATTTCGGAGCGGCCTCGGAGGGAACAGGCAGCACGCGCCGGGCTTGGCGCGCGCAGGTTGCAAAAATGTACACCCCCTTGTGTGCGCCAACCCCGGATTTTATAAATCCAGCGTACTTTTGTTCGCGCACGCGTACATTTATAAAATCTACCCCATAATGTCACTCCATTAAATAAAGGTAGCGAGTTGGGACATAGCCAACTGATTTTATTATGCTGCACCATGTACACTGAGTGAAGTATTTTCAGGACCCCCTAATTGCACCCCTCTAGCCACTACATCACTGAAAGAAAAGTAACTGAATTGAGGCAAGACAGGGAGGTGTCACACCTTATCCATGTTTTTCTACACCTTGCTTGCTGTATGGGAAGGACAGTTTTCCAATTGACCGCAATATATGGTCATTTCCATTTGCCTCTGTTTCAGTAGCCAGAACCGAATTGGCATCTTCTTAGCTCTATTTTTGCCTAAACCTTAAATATGATATAAGTTGGGACATTTCCTGTGCCCCTACCTTTGTTATTTCCTTCAAAAATAATTTATAGTTTTTCTTTTGTGAACCTGCTTGCCTCAGTTAGTTCCCACTGACTGAGAGAATAGGATAAATGTCAGACAGATCGGTATTAGGGCTAAAGCCTGGCTCACTGTAATAAACTGTGGAGTTCTGGCCTCTTAAATTGTGATTCACTTGTCCATCCACCAAAGTCGAATATCTTTCCTCTAATGAGCACATTTCAGCACTCATGAGTTAAGATCGACAACATCCTATACTGGTGGAGTATAGATATTTAGCCATGTTGGCTCTAGATCTGCCAACTTGGGTAAGGGGGCAATTACGGGCCTTCCAGATGGTCCATTGCTCTTACGCTTTGCAAGACGTTGTGTTGAGGTTTTGATAAAGTTAATGTAATGGTCTCTCCAGTTTCATTACCATTATGGCCCTGGGTTAACGTCTTTAGCTAGGGATAGTGCAGGATAGGTTAGTAATTAGGGGGGTTCCATTCATTACAGCCCCTCCCTTTGAAGGTGTTGGGATGGCCATCCCCTTGGGAAGAATATTTAGCATCCCTCTATAGTGAGACTGTGGGCAGTGCTTTTAAAAATTAGTTTTAAAAGCCCAGTGCGCGCATCAATCAGGAGATGTGCAAAGAAGATGGGCTTATGCATACCAACTGTATTTTAAAAAACACCCATATTCATGCATAAATGCTGCAATGCACACACGGACGGCTCAAGGCAATCTGCTGCCTGAGGTGAGGGATGAGATGGCTCCCCACCCTCATACATACACTGTCACATACACACACATACATCATCTAATACACACCCACAACCTCTTGCACAGACGCTGAAACTCTAAGGCTCTCTCTCCTCCCACCCTCCACACATAAGCTCTTACTCTCCCGGATTCTCTCATATACGCACATGCTCTCACTGGCTCCCTCACATACACACACCCAGGCTAGCTCCCATTCATTATCACACCGCTCCCCCCACCCTCCAGGCATGCACACATTCATTCTTTCTCACACACACACACACACACACACACACACACACACGCACGCACGCACGCACCCATTCTCACACAGACAGACCCCAGACAGGCACCCATTCATTCACCCACCCACACCCAAGCAGTTACACATACACACCCACACACAGGCCCAATCCACTCAGTGGCAACCTCGGGCAGCAGGATTCATCTTTTTCCTGACGTCATCTCCTGCTGCCGCGAGATCCACATCAAGAAGGAGATGACGTCAGGAGAAACGCGATTCCGGCTGCCCAGAGTTGCCACTGAGCGGATCGGGCAGGGGTTTGGTTTATCCCTGCCTGATCCGATGTTTGACTTTGGAGGCAGGGTGAGGAGGTGGCGGCTGCGGTAGAGGTATTTTTTGAGGAGCACTTTTTGCTGCTGCCTGAGGCCGCCACCTCACCCTGCCTCATGATAGAAGCACTCCTGCACACACATCTCCAAAGTTTTCCAAAAGGGGTGGGCATGGTCATTTCAGGGCCTGATGTGTGCATAAATATTTATGTGCCTGGGGTGCGCTGAGGTTACCTGCCATGAAACTTTACTTCTGCTGTGAATGATATGTAAGTTAAAAAATAAAAGGATCAAGCCATCTTTGAGGAGTTTAGAGGGTCTGGGTAACTGGGGGCAGTATAGGCTACCAAACGAGGGGAGAGTGGAGGATCTATCTGTTAACTGGAAGAACTGGTGGACGAACTGGTAAACTGGGAAAGGCGTGGGCATGCGCCCCTTTTAAAATCCTATGATTTATGCGGTAGAAGTGGGATTTGCATACTCATGTATGCGCCCACCTAAAGTTTGGTGCACATTTGCGCGCAGCTAGGCTATTTTATAACGTGCGAATATTCGCAAGCAAGTTATAAAATAGCTGTATCCCTAGGTGCAATAGTTTGAAAGTTACTGTGCAATAGTTTGAAAGTTACTGTCCCTGGTGTTTGCAGAGTTAGGTGGTAGTAAGGAGAATTTGTTTGTGTTGGTTTCCTACTTGGAGGATTCAGGCAAACCCTGCCTGGGGATCCAAAGCAAGATTGGGAGGTGGTTCCTACCAGCCCACTAACTGGTTGGCTGGGGCTTCCCTCTGGGTACTATTTCGGGAGTTTGCATTTTCTTGGTAGGAGCCTTGTGAGACCCCTGGGTATCTCCTGGATCCAGGGCATGGGGAAACCTGTATCTGGGATGCCCAGGCTAAGGAAGACCTGCCCCTTTGTACCCTCAAAGAGGAAGGAGTTATGGTGGTGAGCTGATGCAAGGGCCAAACTCTGGTGTTAACTTCATTTTTGGGAAAGCTGATTTTGGTTGAAGACCAGAGAAGAAGAGTTCTGCTGCCCTACAAGGGGACACTGAGAGCTCCATGCTGCAGAGAGGATTCCTTCCATCAGGGATTTGATTGAGAGAGAAATAGACAAGAAAATATTGCCTGTTTGTAAGAACCACATGAGACCTTTGAGGACACCCATCTGAGTCTTCACCCCTGGGGGAAGAGAGGATTGGACACAGTGTGCCTAAGACTGCTTTATCCTTTTTGCCAGTTTTGGAAGAGGTTTTCCTGCCCAACTAAAGGAACCTCACTTTTCCAAGACCTGGAGGGTGAGAGATTCCCCTATACTGGTGCTGAGAGAACCATGCACAGATAGAGAGGAAAGAGACCATTACTAAAAGAGCTCCTGTGGTGCTCCTGAATATTGAGTTAATTGAGCCATATTTCACCTGTTTTATTTCCAGTAATTTATTTTTGGACACACAATCTGTGGCTCCAGTGTATTTTTTATTTTGGGCACTTACAGCACAAACAGTGGAGGAAACATGACCCTCTCCTAGGGAAAGGAATGTTGCCAAAAGTCACCCCTGTCACTCAGCCATGAGAGATAAGTCTTCTCCCCCCACCAACAAAGAATCCTGACCCCGGAGGTAAGAAAGACCATGAAAGAGCGAGTCAGGGGTGGTTCCAGCCTCAAAGAGACAAATACATCTTTTATAGCCCCATTAGTGGTTAGTAGCAACCCAAAGATGGGGGTTACATTTAGGAACAGCTAATTATAGCGAATGGAGTACTGCAACACCAACTAGATTATGAGGGAAAGTCAATAGTCATTCAGAAATTCATGGTTTGGAGGGATTTATCTTCCAAGGATACTGACAAAACCAGGAAGTTAGAATATTCTCATAGAGAGACTGTGTTAAAGGCTGAAGTAGCCAGATGGTTTTAAATAAAGAACACATAGATATGAACGACTCCAAATTGTCTTAATCATCTACTATGAAACAGTTTGTGAACACAAATAAAATTAGAAATACAAAAAAACCCCCATACTTTAATTAAAATAGCTATATGTGAATGCCAGAATTCTGAAAAAACAAGATTAGAGAGTTAGAATGTATGGAATTATATTAGAATATAGACATAATAGGCATCTCAGAGAGTTGGTGGAAGTAGGGTAACCAGTGGTGTGATACCAAGATATAAAATATATCAACATGGCAGGGCAAATCTGATGGGAGACGGCACCTCCTCTTTAGGTGTCCAAAGGCATACAGCAAATCCTGGAGCTCTAAATGTTTTTACTTCCCATACAGTCCATTAGCCTCAGGTTCTCCATGACTTCCTATGTGAGGTGAGGTGGGGTGGGGAGGAACTATCTGCTAGGGACAAGGCGTTCTTTTACAGTCTCTGGCAAAAAGCAAAAATTACACTGGATTCATGGATAGGGTTTCAACATAACTTTACTAATAGATGGTTGCCAATTGGCAGATAGAACTGTATACAAATCCATTCTTCATATATTATTTATTTATTTATTTATTTATTTAAGCTTTTTATATACTTACAATCGTTGGGAACATCTTATTGGTTTACAGAGAAAATAATGCAGCAACAGGCTTTACATGGAACACTTAATACGGGTAATAATATTAGCGGGAATCCAAAAACAGGAGAGGAACTATAATGCATAATTGACGATAATATGATGGTTGAATATCATATATACATAGGCAAACAATGAACTAGAATAATGTTTACAAATGTAGGTGTGTGGCTTTGGGATGCAGTGGAATAGAAAAGGGAGGTGGTTGAGTGGGAGGGAAATAGGGCAGAGGCTAAGGGAAAAGGGAAGTTAAGGAGGAAGTTAAAAGGGAAGGGAGAAAGGGGGAGGGGGTGAAGGCAGGGGGATGAAGTAAGGGGCATAGGGGGGTGAAGATTAGGGTATTAATCGTAGAATTGCTTGAAAAGCCATGTCTTGAGGTTCTTCTTGAATTTCTTATGGCATGGTTCTAGGCGAAGATTGGGGGGCATGTTGTTCCAAAGTGTTGGGCCTGCTAAGGAGAGAGCACGGTCGGAGGTGGATTTAAACCTTGTGAGTTTGTGTGACGAAGTGCGTAGTGTTGCGAGATGTTGGTTTCTTGTTGGGCTGTTTGTTATGCGAAACTGTAATTGTTCATTGAGGAATAGCATCTTATTGGTGTGTAGAGATTTATGGATGATGGTGAGAGACTTGTGTCAAATCCTGGCTGAGATTGGCAGCCAGTGTAAGTGTTTGAGTACAGGGGTTATATGGTCATTTCTGTGGGCATTAGTAAGGATACGGGCAGCCGCATTTTGGAGCATCTGAAGGGGCTGGATAGCATTCTTAGGGAGGACTAGGAGGAGGGCATTGCAATAATCAAGTTTGGACAGGATGAAGGCTTGGAGAATAGTGTGGAAGTCGTTGAGATGTAGAAGGGGTTTGAGTTTTTTTAGGGTATGAAGTTTGAAGAAGGATTCTTTTAGGGTAGCGTTAATAAACTTTTTTAGGTTAAATTGATTGTCTAGGGTGACGCAAAGGCTACGAACGTGTGATGCGAAGGTAATGTGAGACGGTGGAGTGAGTTGTGTGGGGAGGAAGGAGTGGGTATTGTATGGTGAGATGGCTAAGAGCTCAGTTTTAGAGGTGTTGAGGGCAAGGTAATTTTCAGAGAGCAGGAAGCCAATTAAGGTGAGGGCTGATTCCCATGTTTTCAAGGTTTTGGACAGAAGTGTGGAAGACCAAGTTCTGATAGGAGGTGGCAAAGGGGAAGAAGGTGTATATTGAACAATGTGGAAGAAAGTGAAGAACCTTGGGGGATGCCTTGCGTCAAGTTAAATGGTTTTGATTTACAGTTCCCCCATTTTACTCTGTATTGTCTATTGCAAAGGTACGATTGAAACCAGTGGAGTGGGGTGCCAGAAATGCTGATTTCTTGGAGGCGTTTTAGTAGGATGTTGTGGTTAACTGTGTCAAATGCTGAGGAAATATCCAAGAGGGCAGGGATATATGATTGGCCTTTGTCAAGGGCTTTCAGTATGAAGTCTGAGAGAGAGATGAGGAGCGTTTCCATGCTATGGTGTTTGCGAAACCCAAATTGTGAGGGGAAGAGAGATTGTTTTCATCTAGGTATTCAGTGAGTTGAGTGTTGACGGTTTTCTCTAGGATTTTAGATATAAAGGGAAGATTGGAGATGGGGCGGAAGTTGGCAGGATTGGCCGGGTTGAGGGAGGGTTTTTTTTTATAATGGGTTTTATGATGGCTTGTTTGAGTTGGTTTGGGACTGTGCCCAGGGAAATGGATCTATTGATGATACTGGAGATTGGTTTAGCTATGATGTTAGGGATGTGAGAAGGGTTTTGGTGGGAATGGTGTCTGATGGGTGTGTAGAGGGTTTGATTTTCTTAAGGATGGATTCTATTTCTATGGCAGTAGTGCTCTCGAAGGAATTAAGTTTGGCAGTGGTGATAGATAATTGATTATTGGAGGGTATGGATGTGGCAACATTCTTGTTGGTTGCTTGGGTATTGGGTGGAGAGGAGGGGGCAGGGAAGCGTGACATGATTTTATGTATCTTATTGTGGAAATATAAGGCAAGTTTTATGCAATTGTCTTTGTCGTCTATGTCAGGGATAGTGGTGTGGGGAGTTTTAGTTAAATTTGAAACAAATTCAAAGAGGGCTCGAGCATTGAATTGGATTTGGTGTATTCTTTGAGAGTAAAAATCCCTTTTGGTTTTGTCTCTCGCTTCACGGTAGGTGTGAAGATAGGTTCTGAATTTTGCTTGGGCTGGTGAGGGATCTTTACGCCAGCTTTTTTCTAGCTTACGTAGGTAGTGTTTCATGGTTTTGAGCTCTGATGTATACCAGGGCTTCTTATTGCTATTTGCTGGGTTGATTACTCAAGTTTGGGTAGGGCAGAGATTGTCTGCAACTGTATTGGTTAACTGTGACCAAGAGGTGACTGCGGACTTGGTGTTGGTCAGGTTGATTTTGGTAAGTTCTTCATTGAGGGCTGCGATGAGGTCCTCAGTTTTACAGGGTCTTTGGAAGTGAATGTTTTTTTTTAGGGGGGGGTGGGGTTGTTAGTGTTTTTAATTGTGCAAGAGAGTTCAATGCGGAAGTGGTCGGACCAGGGGATGGGTGTGCATATAGGAGTGTCTGATAGGATCATGGCATTAGTGAAGATGAGGTCAAGGGTGTGGCCTGCCTTGTGTGTCGGGTCATTAATTATTTGCTTCTACATGTAGATTAACATCTCCGAGTATAATTGCAGGTGAGTATATGTCAATGTTTTTGGTGACATATTCAATCAAGGGGAATGGGTTATTATCTAGGAGCCCTGCGGGCGTGTATATAAAATGCAGATTTGGAGGTTGGGTGATTTAAAAGGTCCAATCTCCAATTTGTGAGGGGGGGGGGATTGGTTGATGGGCTAATCTGAGACTTTATTTTAGCAGCTAGGAGTAAGCCTCTTCCTCGTTTTCTGGGTCTGGGGATGGATATGATGTCATATAGTTCATCGGGGAGTTGGTTAATTAATATTGAGTCAGTGTCCTTTAGCCATGTGTCTGTGATAGCACATAAATCAGGATTATCATCTGTGAGAATATCATTGAGAATTGCTGTTTTTTTGACGATAGCCTGAGCATTTAGGAGTAGGATAGTGAAGGTAGTAAGGCCAATTTGCTGGGTGAGGGGGGTGATCATGATAGGGATCAGAGCTCTGAGATGTTCATGGTGTCTATTGGCCTGAGGGGGATGGGTTTTGTTGGAGTAGTGCTTGATAGTGGGGATGGGGTGTGAGCTCATGGTGATGGAATGTCGTGGTGTATTAGTGTTAAAGAAAAATGTGGAAGGAAGGGGAGATCAGGGGGAAAGGCAGGATTATAAAGGAAAGGCTGGAGTTTTGTGAATGTTAAGGAGACAATTTTGTGGCAGTGGAGAATTTATGGATATCAAAAAACATATATGCCGAGTTGTGGCATATATTCCATAACACAAACATTACTGAGAGTAAATATGTGACTCTGTAGTTCCTTCCATAATGTACTTTCCAATCAAGTTCCCTCCCAGTTTGGGAGCAATTTTAAAGCTTTCTCCTCAGAAGGATGCTGGATTAAATTTAATTCCTAGATTACAGTACCTCTGATCAGACATCTCGGTAGTCAAGTCTCATGCTCCTCTGATTCCTGTCACTCATTGTTGAACCTGGGGGTGTGGGGGAGAGGTAGGTACCACTCCAACTCTTCTTCTGCATATCTTTGAATATCCTAAGAGGATGTACCCTGATGGGGTACCACTCTTCTTCTTTATTCCTCTTCTCCTTATTTGCATTGGATAGAAGTCCAAGCCTCCTTTCAAACCTCAGGTGGGTAGATGAATTTCTCAGAGGTAGAGGTTCATAATAGTCCAATAACACAAGACTGGTCAACCAAATTCAAAATAGAAGGAAAAGTGGGTTGAAAACTTCCTTCAACTGAATAAAAAAATGGAAAATAAGTTCCTCCAACAAAATCAGAATGAAACTAAAAAATCCACATACTCACTAGAGGTCTCCACACTTTATGGAGGCAAGCAGCTATTACTGCAGCAGCCCACATGGGGGACCTGGCAGATAGTGGTATGCTTTCTTCTACCTACACTGATGGAATAGTCTTCTTAGTATTGGCCCAGATGGGCTCTACATGTCAAAGATGGCATAGAATCAAACAGGATAAAAGTCCTGCAAGAAACAGAATGCATGGTAGAATCTTTATGGATATAAATTCTATATGTGATGGTAAGAGTATAACAGTGGCTGGCTGTATACTACTATCCACCTGGCCAAGATAAAGAAACAGATGGTGAAAGGCTAGCAGAAATTAGAAAGACAAATAAAATCAGCAACACAATAATAATGCAATATTTCAATTACCCTTGTATTTTTAGGGACAATGCCTCATCAGGACATGCCATAGTGATTAAGTTTTTGGATGCTAAAAATGAATGCTTCATGGAGCAACCAGTCCTAAAACCAATGAGAAAAGAAGCTACTTTAGATCTAGTCCTTAGTGGAATGTAGGATCTAGTGCAAAGGGTTACTGTGGTGAGGCCACTTAGCAATAGCAATTATAATGCAACAAATTTGACATAATCACTGAAGACAGAACATTAAGTTAGTCTAATATAATAGCATATAAAGTTAAAAAGGGAGACTATAACAGAATGAGAAAATTAGAAGAAAAATTAAAGGAGTGGTTGCCAAAGTTAAAAATCTATATGAAGCATTGATTTTGTTTAAAAATACTATCTTAGAAGCCCACATAAAATGTATTCTTTTCATTAAAAAAGGTGAAAGGAAAACCAAATGACTGCCAGCATGGTTAAATGGTGAGGTGAAAGAGACAATAAGAGTCAAAAAGACATCTTCCAAAAATGAAAAGCAGACCCAAATGAAGAAAACAGACAGGAACATAAGCACTAGGGGTGTGCAATTATTTTAAATGAAATAGACAATTGCAATGAAATTATCTATTTTGTCTCATTTTGGGAGCACTTCAAAATGAAATTAAAAATGCCGAAATTTAGTAAAATTTGCTATTTCATGTTAATTCGCACTAACTGGATATTAGTGCACTCTAACTGAAAATGTTACCAATAAATTAAAAAGTGTCAATTGAAGGAGCAGTTTGTTAGCTAGAAGTATGCTTCTGTATCACCATTGGCTGTCTCCTTAGTTACTTGTTTGTGCTGCCAAGGTTGCAAGGTAATGTTTGTTGAGGGATAGCCAGTGCCTGGTAACAAATGTGAACAAACAAGCGATGTAAAATAATAGCATCAAGTTCTAGTCAGCAAAAGCATGTAATGCAAATGCATATTTTGAATTTGCCAATCCTTTTGTATTTTAAGAAAGAGGCTCTGGCATTTTGGAATATGCATACTTTGAATTCTCTTGGTGTGTGGAGGGGTGAATAGTAAGAAGTTGAGTGACTGGGGTGACTGCATGGGGTGACAGGTGGGAGAGAGATTGGTTGGGGTGGTGATTGGTGAGAGAGAGGCAGCTTTGTATGTCTGGCAGTAACAGGTGGGAGAAACATTGGTTGGGGTGATGACTGATGAGAGAGAGGCAGCCTGGTATGTATGGAGGTAACTTAAGAGATGGGGAGTGACTGGAGTGATTGTATGGGGGTAACAGGTGGGAGAGATACTGGTTGAGGTGGTGACTGATGAGAGAGTGACAGCCTGGTGTGTATGAGAGTGACTGGTGAGAGAGGTAGTGACTGGGATGACTATATGAAGTGACAGGTGGGCAAGAGACTGGTTGGGGGAGTGACTGGTGAGAGACAGAAGCAGTGTAATATGCTAATGTTAATTTGGTCCTGGTTCTTTTAGAAGTTAGTGATGTTTTTCTTCTCCTTTTTCTTTTTGTTTTCAGATGATTTAATCCTGAAGCAAGTGGTAAAATCCACCGAAACATAGGTCTATGTCGGGTATTTTGAAGAAATGAAGAAGCATTAGAGAGACCCCAGAACATTTAAGAACTAAGATAAGTTAATATTGGGTTTTTTTTAAATTTCAGATAAAGTTGATTTTTTTGTGTGTTTATAAATAAAAAAATATTTTTCTTTAGTAATTTATTAACTAGTTAGGCATAGTGACCCAACAAATGACTGATAAATTGGTGCTATTTTCTGATACTGCTTGAAGCTCATTGTGTGGCAAGAGGTGGTGGATTACACCTTAAGGCACTTGGATACAGTAATTGAACTGATGCTGGGTCTACTGTTAAATATATATTTAGAGTGGTAGAGGATATTTGGAGTATAACATTATTAATGGTATGTCTCATTTCTATCGTATGAGTTCATTAGCAAGAGGTGACTGCTTTGTGTTTTTGCAGGGTCAATTATATACCAGAAACATTTTTTGATGGTGATTACTTTGAGCAACTAGATGAAACTGAAGAATGTACTAACTCAGATCGATAGGCTAATGAACAACAAATCACCAGGAACAGATAGTATTCACCCCAGATTTCTGAAGGAATTAAAAATGAAATTGCAGATCTGTTTCTAGGGATTTGCAACTTATCATTTAAAATAGCCACAGTTCCTGAAGATTAGAAGGTGGTCATTGTGAGACCAGTTTTTAAAAAGGGCTCCATGGATGTTCCAGGAAACTATAGACTGGTGGGCCTGATATC
Organism: Rhinatrema bivittatum; assembly: GCF_901001135.1. NCBI lineage: Eukaryota > Metazoa > Chordata > Amphibia > Gymnophiona > Rhinatrematidae > Rhinatrema > Rhinatrema bivittatum. The sequence goes on from NC_042623.1 coordinate 150,296,310, forward strand.
TATGCTTGGCAAAACAGTCAAAATTATTCTTAAAAAAAAAAAATTACTGGTCACATTAATATACATGGTTTAATGGGTGAAAGTCAACATAAGTTTTGCAAAGGAACATCTTGCCTTACCAATTTACTAGATTTTTTTGAGAGTGTAAATAAACATGCAGATACAGGTGAGCTGGTTGATATAATGTACAAGGCTTTTCAGAAGGCATTTGACAAAGTTCCTCATGAGAGACTCCTTGGGAAATTGGGAGGTCATGGGCTTGGAAGCTAAATATCAATGCTGGCTGGCTACAGTTTAACTGCCCCTAGAAATGCCTTCAGTCCCATCTCTTTTAATCTGGCTAAATTCTGTGTGAGCAGTGGTTTGTGTGGACAAAATTGAATTGGTCAGTAGGAGAGACATTTTTAAACATTAGGATTTATCTAGCTAGCTCCAAAATTTAGAAAATAAAATCTTTGACTATCTACCTTAAAGTGGTTAAAGCAAGAGAAAGAAAATAATTACAAAATAACAATAAGAGTAAGCTAATATTACTGGGAGGACAAGGACAATACCCACATCCTGGTGCTGATCCGTCTTGTCCCTGGTCAGAACACATTTTTGGCCTGGCAGCAGGATACATAACATATTTTGCTGCTATGGTATTTTTCTCTTGTTTCCCCTAGAACAGAGCAGGGTCTTCTGCTGCCAAGAGTTACTCTCCTGTTTCTCCACCTTCCCAGGAAGCCTGCAGAGAACATGAGGGGGAAGGGCTAGCATCCAGAAATGTCCCCAGTGTCTCCAGACACACTCCTTCCTTATGCCCAGGAACAATGGTGACAGGTCAGTAGGGAAGAGAAGGAGAAGTTTCTGAGCTCTCAGTCTCTGCTGCAGTGGCTAAGAGCTCCAAACTTCCCATTCCATCCTTTGACCACCCCACCCCCTACTCCTGCTTGGCTGGAATTCAGAGGACCTCATTTTCTCCAGCCCTAGACTGACTTGGACCTAGGGACAGATTTAGGTTTTTGTCACTCCTAGGCATATTTGGTGGCATTGCTCACCTCCCCCTTTCAAAGATAATTCTGACTGCCAACCTCATTTTTCAGTCTCCACTCTCTCCTCCCTATCTCTCAGCTTCCACTCTATCTCTCTCTCTCACCCCCACCTCATCTAGTTCCATGCAATCCCCAAGCTCTCAGTTTGAAGTCTGCTTTTTCAACCTTCTGTGGATCTTACTCTCTTCCTCCATCGCCCTGCTGCCCAGTTAGTGGGAGAGTGAGACTGATGATCAGGTGCCTCTAGCTCTTTCTGTTGCCTCTGGCTCCTTTCCTTCCCTTGCTAGTCATATCAGCTGATTGATCATGTAGGAGGAAAAGGAACCCATACCAGCAGAAGATAGAAGGCGTTGCCACTGGCTCTACTCTCCTCTGTAATTCTGCCTCTTATCTTGGTAGCTCCAATGGGCTATAGGGAATAGTGGCAGCAAAGGTAGCTTGGTGTTGCATCTGGAGGAGGGGGCAGGTTTACCACAATGGTGTGGGGCCTATCTCCCCAGTTTGCCCCCCAAAGAATGGACCTGATTGAATGCAACAACCGCTGGTGGATTGGGATGGCTGAGTGGGCAGTTAGAGTGGATGGTAGCAGAGTCCGTGGTTTTGTTTGGCCCTGCTGCAGACCACATCAGATAATGCGAGTGGATGAGGTAGACATTAATAATGACAATGGCTGCAGTTGCTCTGTTTGGCAGGATTGCACAAGAGTAGGAAGACAGTGGAGGCTCTCCTTAGCTTATTCAGGGTCTCATTGAGCAAATAGTGCATGTTTGTGCATCTCATTTGGCCCTACAACTGCTGGGAGGGTAGAGGTTCTTCTTTAGCCAGGATGGGCAAATGTCAGAGGGGCAGTGGAGGCTTTTTTTTTTTTTTTTTACTGCTAGAAGGCAAAAAATGTTTTTGCTTTGCCTGCTACCCCACAGATATATGCTGTCCTTGACACAGGCCTACTGTGTCTATTGATAAATACAGGCCTGCCTGGATCCCAGCATCTTTGATAGGTGGTACATAACTCAGATTATTTAAAAGTTGCTGGTGCATGTGTGTACCACTGTGCATTAATTATGCTATACTCATGATCATTTTCAGTGCCCTTAATCTCCCACCTGCAACCACAGGAGAAACCACATAATTAGTTTGTTACTGCATAATTGATAACTTTCCACAGAATTAACATTCGTGAAAGCTTTCACACCTATTTCAATCTTTTGAAGAAAGCTGCAAGGCATCTGCTTACCTTCAGTCTCTGTTCTCTCTCTGTACTCCAGCTTCAAACCTTCCCCTTCCAAAGATCCTGCAAGGAGTCATCTTCTTCTGTTGTCCCCCATCCCTACCCTCTTTTCTCCTGTCCTGAAGTGAACTGGAGGATGAGGAGTGAAGTTGGAGTTGTCAGAAAAAGCAGTCAAAGTGTTTGATTCCTCAAAGATCTCTTAAATCTTTATCAAACCAAAGATGATTTTTATATAATTCCTGGATGGAGTGATGTCCCTTTAGAAGAATTTCATTTTTATAAACAGGTTCTAGCAACTGCATAAATGGCCAATCATACACTATTTATAAAGACCTGGGAAGTCTGCAACTGCAGGTATCTCATAGCTGGCATAGAGAAAATTAATTTCAATGGTGACTGACAGTACTGTTGACAAGATGAAAATTTATGTCAGTTCAGTCCCCTTATATATCTGTTATCATGTGTCCAATATATATGCACATATATTTCTATGTAATTAACAAAATTACAAACTGCTGATATTGAGGGCATTTTTAGTATATATGAGCTCATAAACTTGAAAAAATGACAAGGCTTTTTTCAGAAAAATTTAAAAAAGATGGTTGCACCATTTCAATTCAAAACAAAAGTGACATTTCAAAGTTAAAAATTTGTAACTTATGGGCCCAATATTCAAAGATATCTAACAGGGTTAGTCATCAAAATGTGTTAGGCCATTATCATAGTACAAAGAAAAACAACCCGTAGTTGCAGCTGAAAACCAGAATCTAATCACAATATTTAATATTCAGCTGAGAGCGAACTCTTGTTTAAATGCGTTGGGCAACCTTCATAAATAGCCTCAGTACATTTGTGGCTTATTTAGTGAAGCCTGTAATATTCTGGGCTTGTTATAATCATAGGCTGCATAAACGCTTGTTAGGCGCCAACCGGCGCTATGGCTGTGACACGACCACTGTGCAATTTGAAATCACTAGTGCGTGCACTTATCTTTGATGAAACACAAGACGAAGGTGAATAGTCCTGAAGTGTTGCCTCCGACACCTTGGTGTTTCAGAGTCTATTACTCCTTCATCAGGGACCTTCAGGAAGAGACAAGCCTTCTGTATTTTTCTGCGTGAAAAGATAAGATTATGAGAGTTCGTGGCATGCTATACTGCTAAAAGTTGCAATGGCTTAGTTCGGATATGGAGACTTACTCCGCAGTTCTTTGGTCAGTACATGTATTGAAGCGGCGATTATCCGTGCGCTGTAACAAGTGAACATTTTAAGAATAAACATGGTAAATTCCGCACGGATAATCGCCGCTTCAATACATGTACTGACCAAAGAACTGCGGAGTAAGTCTCCATATCCGAACTAAGCCATTGCAACTTTTAGCAGTATAGCATGCCACGAACTCTCATAATCTTATCTTTTCACGCAGAAAAATACAGAAGGCTTGTCTCTTCCTGAAGGTCCCTGATGAAGGAGTAATAGACTCCGAAACACCAAGGTGTCGGAGGCAACACTTCAGGACTATTCACCTTCGTCTTGTGTTTCATCAAAGATAAGTGCACGCACTAGTGATTTCAAATTGCACAGTGGTCGTGTCACAGCCATAGCGCCGGTTGGCGCCTAACAAGCGTTTATGCAGCCTATGATTATAACAAGCCCAGAATATTACAGGCTTCACTAAATAAGCCACAAATGTACTGAGGCTATTTATGAAGGTTGCCCAACGCATTTAAACAAGAGTTCGCTCTCAGCTGAATATTAAATATTGTGATTAGAGGCCATTATCATAGACATTAGGGCCCTAATGTCCGCAATAACGGACTAACACTTGTTATCTATTGCATCGCAAGATGTGTATGCAAATTTTAAAATTTTATTCAAAGGGGGAGGAGTTTGGGCAGCGCAATAGAGAAGAGAGAGCCTCTGGGGTGGCACACATATTAGTCTTCTATTATTCCACTATAGGAGGGTCACATAGTAACTTGAGGTGAGGTTTTGGAGGTGGTCTAGAGTTTTGGGGCCAGTTTTATATGCACAGTGAGACATACGAATAGCACAGTACACATCAAGGAAGATTTGGCATGATTTGGAATGACGAAGGGTACACAAAGTTGAGATTTCTACAATGTACTCTCGTCCTAGCTTGATAACACCCAGGTAGAGAGTGTATCAAGTTAAGATGAGAGTACATTGTAGAAATATCATCTTTGTGTACCTTTCATCATTCCAAATCATGCCAAATCTTCCTTGATGTGTACTGTGCTGTTCTTACATCTCACTGTGCATGTAAAACTGGCCCCAAAACCCTAGACCACCACCAAAACTTCACTCCGAGTTGCTAGTTGCCCCTCTTACTGTGGTATAAATAGTTTACTTATATGAGAGCCTTATAAAGAGTCTCTCGCTCTCTGCCCTAGAAATAGTTATGTGATGTGGTATCAGGAAAATTACCCTAACCATGCCCCTTTTCCTTATCGCGGGCGTTATTCATGTGAAATTTATAGCATTTAGATGAATTTAGGAGTAAGTTAGTCGGATATAACTTACCCCTAGATTTATCATTTTGCTATAAAATTGTGAAAAATAGCATCTGCGATTAACAAAAGGGGTGTGGTTAGGGTAATTTTCCTGATACTGCATCACATAGCTATTTTTAGGACTGAGAAAGACTTTATAAGACTCTCATATGAGTTAGGTAGAGAGTGCATCAAGCTAAGTCGAGAGTACATTGTACAAATCACATCTTTTTTATACCTTTCATCACTCCAAATCACATAAAATCTTCACTGATGTCTACTGTGCTGTTTGTACCTCCTACTGTGCATGTAAAACTTCCCCCCAAAACCTAGCCCACCACCAAAACCTCACCCCGAGTTCAGAATGGCCCCTCTTAAGGTGGTATAAAAAGTTGTCTAATATGTGTACCTCCCCAGAGGCTCTCTCTGTCTCTCTCTCCTCCTCTCCCCTCCCCTTTCCCTGCCCGAAATGAGATTTGCGATAAATATCACAAATCCCTTTTTGGCCATAAATGCAGGAGAAAGCAGAAACAGATCCAATAAGAAGTTCAGGAAAAATCAAACAATAACCACTTAGATTAAGGGAAATAAACCCTGAAGAAATTCTAATCTACCCAATATTCCATATTGACACAGGGTAACAGTGCTTTAGAGAAACATATACATACACTGTGGAGACAGAACATATTTTCCCAATCTTTGTTGATGTTTTAAATATTCTAGTGAATTTTAAACATTAGAAGACATCTGGAATATAAACCTAATGTCTCAATTAAATCCCTACCATCTTGATTCTTCTGAATTTATATGAAAAAATAAATCATAAATACAAACTTTTTAATTGTCTTTACTCAGTCAATTGACTAAAGACTTAACAGAACTGTTGCACTTTGAGCAGATATGAAACTTTATGCATGTTTTTGGACTCTGGAAACTTTCAACTTGCTGCCATATGGCAAATTCCTTGAACTTTCAGATAGTCTGATGAAAGAACATTCCAGATTTGAATTATCATTAAGGGACTCATAAGATGAAAGTAAAAAGGATTTTGGAAATATAGGGAAACCCCAGAGAGTTTTAAAGAATGAATATGAATATGTTAGGATTTTATCCTATTAAAACACAGACTAATAAGTTGCTAGCAGGACCCATTATCTAATTTTATATTAGGCTGGATTCTGAGAGGTGAAATGCATTTCTAAAAAGTTACAGTCTTACATAGTTTGCCACGATGGAAGGAAAATATCTGAAGTAGCACGTGCAAGCATACTTGGTACAGAATGCTATTAGAATAGAGTCAAGATTTCAGCTAGTTTCATAAAAGGACATTGCTTCACATGCAGGAAATGTGAAAGAAAATATTATGGAAAGCACAGAGCTGTTGAAGCACAGGGAAGTTAAACTGCTTGTAGAAGATCACTGGAACAAAGTGGGAGCTTGAAATTCACACCTAGGAAGGGAATCCTCTAAGTTTTGGAGTGCTGTGCCCTATGGAGTCTGTGTACTGGAAAGGTCTAATGTGGTATGTAAAGGTCATGCAAAACATCTCTGGATAAGTTTTTTATTTATTTAGAAGTTTTCAAATAAATTGCAAGTTACAAATTTGTATAAGAAAAGGAAGCGAAGGGAAGCTATGCCATTTGAAAACTGTAGAAGACACAAAAAAAAAAAAGAAAGAAAGAAAAAGCATTTTCCTAGGTATCTACAAGTCTTCAATACAGGGAAGGGTGCAAGACAAAAACACAAGCGGATTTTAACAAGAAATGATAAATAATATATCATGACCATGTCAGATTTATAATTTGAGTAGATCTACCTAATGAGAGATTGAAATTCTTGTTTCCATTTAGTTTGGCGCAGTTAGCTGGGCAGGTTCAGTAAATTCATACCTTGCACCTGGACATTTAACTAAACACTTACATGGATAGATTAAAAAAGAAAAAAATCCCTGAACTGTAAAACTCTTGGTTTCAAAAGAAAGAACTGCTTCTTCCTTTTCTGGGTTTCTCTAGGAACATCAGGGAACACATCCGGATGACAATTCATAAACAATTCATCTCTAAATTAAAAAAAAAATGTTAATGACCAATCCCTATCAGAATCAAGGACACAATGATAACCATTGTAGAGGATTCCCCTTAGGAGTGAGTACCAAGGTGGTGGCCTGGACTGCAAACTGGTTGACGGACAGAAGACAATGTGTGATGGTAAATAGAACTTACTCTGAACAGAGAGCGGTGTTGAGCGGAGTGCCGCAAGGATCGGTGTTGGGACCGGTCCTGTTCAATATCTTTGTGAGCGACATTGCAGACGGGATAGAAGGTAAGGTTTGTTTTTTTGTGGATGACACTAAGATCTGCAACAGAGTGGACACGCCGGAAGGAGTGGAGAGAATGAGACGGGATTTAAGGAAACTGGAAGAGTGGTCGAAGATATGGCAGCTGAGATTCAATGCCAAGAAGTGCAGAGTCATGCATATGGGGTGTGGAAATCCGAATGAACTGTATTCGATGGGAGGAGAAGGGCTGATGTGCACGGGGCAGGAGAGAGACCTTGGGTTGATAGTGTCTAATGATCTGAAGTCGGCGAAACAATGTGACAAGGCGATAGCTAAAGCCAGAAGAATTCTGGGCTATATAGAGAGAAGAATATCGAGTAAGAAAAGGGAAGTGATTATCCCCTTGTACAAGTCCTTGGTGAGGCCTCACCTGGAGTACTGTGTTCAGTTCTGGAGATCGTATCTCCAAAGGGACAGAGACAGGATGGAAGCGGTTCACAGAAGGGCAACAAAAAAGGTGGAGGGTCTTCATCAAATGACTTATGAGGAGAGATTGAAGAATCTAAATATGTACACCCTGGAGGAAAGGAGGAGCAGGGGTGATATGATACAGACTTTCAGATACTTGAAAGGTTTTAATGATCCAAAGACAACGACAAACCTTTTCCGTTGCAAAAAAATCAGCAGAACCAGGGGTCACGATTTAAAACTCCAAGGAGGAAGACTCAGAACCAATGTCAGGAAGTATTTCTTCATGGAGAGGGTGGTGGATGCCTGGAACGCCCTTCTGGAGGAAGTGGTGAAGACCAAAACTGTGAAGGATTTCAAAGGGGCGTGGGATAAATACTGTGGATCAATAAATTCTAGAGGATGTGAATGAAGAGAAGAGGCATGGGGGTGGCTTGCGGGAATGACGGCTACTACCTGGAGATGAATATCCTTATTCAATAAACATATACACGGTTAATGAGACTCCAACATTGCTCTATGCTTCAACGGCAAGAAGAAATGTGGAAAAAAGGATTTGCATCCACATAAAAGCAGGGGAGTAGCTTGCTTGTTGCTGCAGTTACTACCCCAAACAAAAAATGCCTGATACTTCACTTTCAATGCATATCCAGCATAGCTCTCTGCTTCAACGGCAGGGGGAATGAAGAAAAGATGTTTATATTCAGACATCTACCAACAAGGACTGAATTACATAGTCTGAGTAAAACAAATAAGCGTGGGTGTAGCTTGCTCGTTACGGCGGTTACTACCCCAAATCAAGCCTGATACTTCACTTAGAATACATATCTAGCGCAGCTCACTGCTTCAATGGCAGGGGGAATGAAAGGAGGATTTATATTCAAACAACCAACAAAGACTGAATTCACAGGCTGGATAAATAAGCGTGGGAGTAGCTGGCTTATTACACCGGGTACTACCCCAAACCAATTAGCTAGATACTTCACTTAGATGCAGCTCCAGCACTGCTATCTACGATGGCGGGGGTGGAAGTGAAATAGAACCAAAAAAGTTATTTTAAGGGACAAGAGTAACAGAAAAGTATGAAAAAAAAAAGTGTGAAAGCTTGCTGGGCAGACTGGATGGACCATTTGGTCTTCTTCTGCCGTCATTTCTATGTTTCTATATCCGACTCCTAACCCTCCAGTTCATCTAATGGCACCGGAGAAGACTGACCCGCCCTCTTAACTTCATTCCTCTTATTCATTGGATGATGAAAGGCTCTAAAAAGGGGTAGGATAGTGACAAGCAATATTTTCAGAACAAGAGTGGCATCTTTCTTAAACATCTCACATGCAAAAATGGAGGGAATTCTTGGCAGGTTCAATAATGGTAAATGTTCCTCAAAGTATTTTCAAAACTGTTATGAATCTCTAAAGAGTCTTTAATATGAGCTTGTTCCCTGTCTGCAGCTGTTAAGCTTTCTGCTCCATTAAATCCAAAATTTGCTTAACCTTAATCACAATTTCCACTTTTTGAATCTCAGAATTTTGCACAAAATTAGTAAATTTCCTAGAAATTGATTGCATTTGAGTAGATAAAGACGGTTTCATGGCAGCCTATTCCACAAAGTTTTCAATGTAAAATGTGCAGGTCTCACCGAAATCACCAGTCCAGAGACAGGAGGGAGGGAAATCTGAATCAGCAACAGGAATATCATCTGCTTGCTCCATGCAGAAATACTCAAGTCAGCTGTGAAGGAACTTGCAGAATGGTGGTTGTCACAGTTATGCTGCAAATTACCCTTGGCTGCTGGTAGCAAGTAAGGAACTACCATCTCAAAATAAGGTCACTTGGACTGCTTTCTGATCCTTACCTGCCACATTAACTGCTTGAATGAACAACAAATGTTTAAAATATCTACATGACCAGTGCATACTATTAAATACTAGCATGTAGGATGAGTAAGTATCCTGGATGTGCAAGTGTGAGGGTGAATGTTTCTGGCTGAATGAGGAAGTGTGTGATGTCTACATCCTGCTGAATGAGACAAAGAATGACTTTAACATGTGTTTATTAACATTTATATTTCTATGAAAATAAATCTATTAGATTAGAAAGAAGTAATAATTAACCATGTCCTAAATTTCTGGATTTCAGGCTTGAAATCCTTGGTTAGATTATGCCAAGTAGTCATCATAAGGACTGAGACTGCGCTTTTAGGCCTAGCTAGAAATAACTGAAGGCAGAAGAACTGAAAATGACGTAGCTATGGCATGCTAGGAATTATGGGGTAGAACTATCTACCCGGTAGATAGTCAAACCCTGGCTGGCTAAGTAACTAAGGGGGTCATTTCATCAATTTGCGATAGGCTGTACCGCATGTGATAAACAGCGCATCGCAAATTGCGTATGCAAATTTCAATTTTCTAGTAAAGTGGGAGGAATTTGGGCGAGGTTAAGAGAAATTAGGGGCTGCGTGCGATAAAGTATCACACGTTAGCGCAGGAAATTTCACTGGAAATATCTACACCTTTCTTCTGGGCGCTACGGGGGAAAAAGGTATTAGCGTGGCTGAAATTGCGATACTGCAACAATGCATGACTTAATTTTCTGATACAATGTGGCAAGCTGCAAATTTGCCTAGCCACGCCCTTTTTGTAATGCAGCTGCTTTTTTTGCTATAAACATAGCATTTTGATGAATCTAGCTGTTAGCTGGATAACACTTATTCGGCTAAGGGGGTCATTTTCAAAGGCTTATCGCATGCGATAGCATGCTGGGGGCGGAGTCAGGGAAGAGTCGGGGCGGCGAGGAGGCGGACTCGGTGGTGTCTTCGCTGGCGGTGATAAGTTTAGTTACATTATCGTCGCCAGTAGCGTGCCCAATAGCGCCACCTTTCACGGTAGCGCTATTGGGTGTGAAAGTCGGCAGCGAAATCACAGCGGTGGTGCGAAGGCTGCCGGCTTTTGCAGACTCGCACCCCCCTTTGCCCCCTCGACCCCCGTTTTCGCTGGATTCACCATTCTGCGATAGAATGGTGAATCCAGGCCTAAGTTACAAGGATATTCAGTGGCACAGCTATGCCACTCAGTATCCGCAGTCAAGGTGCAATTTAGCTGGATAAATTAAATCCAGCTAAGTTAGATCAGCTCTATGGCTTGACCTAACATATCTGATTAACTTAACCATAAAGGAATGAATACTACTGCTTATCCAGTTAAGAGGCCCACTGTCCACCCATAAATTGGCCGGCTAAAAGATAGCTGGATAAGTTCTACTTATCTGGCTATCCAGTGCTAAACACACTTTCAATATCGGGCTCAACATATTTATAGAATCTTTAGTAGCTAAGCATAACCATATATGGAAATATTTAGAGTTGTTTACTCCAAAAAGCTGTTATCTTGTAGGCAAAATGTAAGTTCATGCATAGGTATTAGTTACACAAATTAGGTATAAGTTTTTGGAATTCAATGAATATTGATATAATGTCATTAATATTCATGATATACTGACCACTGATTTGTCTATTGCTTGGCTTTTTGGGTTACTGCTGGTGACCTGTTTTATCTGTGTGTGCACGATCAGATAATAAATAAAAAGGAAGTTGGTTATTGCATCCTGGCTCATTAGTTATTACACATTTTTCTTTTAAAGCTTTTTAATTTGTACTGCCAGAAGTATACAAATCCTAACGAAGGGGCCTCCCAGGGAAATCCTTTGAGAGTTCCCTGTAAGGAATGTTCCACACCATTATTCAAAAATACATGTTTCTAAAATTGTGGCAGGTTGAGATGTTTCCTCCATCCACTTTCCTTCCACCAGAATTTCCCTAAGCTAACCTGAAAGCTACCTCAGCTGAGCCAGAAGGAGAATGCAAACTTGCTTTTACCGAGCTTGGCGTCAATGTCATTGCTAGAGCACCACTGGATGCCAAACTGGAAGGAGATAAGCCTACATTCTTCACTCAGTTCAGCTGGGGTAGCTTTTGGGGATTCTGGTGAGTGAATGTGGGGGGAACCTCTTGGTTCCCCCCACATTCTGACCGCTCTAAGCTGCATGCTTAGACGCCGCTCTACACTCCAAGGGCCTCGCTCCTTTAGAAGCTCAAGGCACCCACTCCTCGGGGGTATCTCGCTTCCATCACTATTCAGGGCCTCTACTAACTGAGACAACTGCTCCTCGGGGGTCTCTCTCTCTTCTTCTTTTCAGGATCTCCGGACTATCAGGTACTCGCTCCTTGAAGGCCTACTAGTCTACATATCCTGTACCACAGACCTTTGGTCCCACCATCTCACTACCAGGAAGATGCCTACACTCCTGTGAGTACCTCTACGATCCGGTGCTCCAACTCTACCCACCAGGCTTGACGTTGCCCACACCGCGGATCCCCTCCTCCCTTGAGCGGACTAACCAGATTCTCAAGGTTTTCCTGAGGGCATAAATAAATGATTGACAAGAAGTCTGGGCTTCCCTACTACCATAGGCAGAATTCTGTCTTAACCATGCTGGGGAATCCACGGACACCTCACCCTTCTGTATAGTCTACAGCAGGCATCCTTGACTTCCACTTCGTCTCCCTGATAGTTCCATGTCCAACAGCTAATACTCTAGCCCACAATCTTGTAAAACCTTGGCAGAAGACTCAGTGATGCCTTGTTGTGGCCGCTGAGAAATACAAGAAACAGGCTGATAAGAGATGCCGTCTGGCATCACTGTTCAAACTAAATGGCATGGCTTAACACTCAAAACCTTTGATTAAAAACCCCATCCATGAAGTTCTCTCTACACTTCATCAGCCCCTTCCCACTCATCCACCAAATGGATCCTGTTAGCTATCAACTTTGGCTCCCTCTTACTCTAACAATTCACAATATCTTCCATGTCTCCTTAATAAAACCACTGCTCTTGTCATGGCCAACTTGGTCCATACCCAAGCCTACCAATGTGGTTTCAGAAGCAGGCACTGAATATGAGGTGTAGTCGATTTTGAATTCCAGACTCACCAGAGGAAAATTGTGTTATCTCATCTCTTGGAAGGGGCTTGGATCTGAAGAAAATAATTGGGAACCTGCTTCTAATTTTCAAGCCCCTCTTCTTACTGCAGAATTCCATTGCTTCGTTCCCCATAAGCCTAAGCCTGGAGGCCTGGGAAGGGGCTTAGAAAGGGGTACTGTAACATTGGGTCAATTGCACAACAGCCTCATGACTGGCCTCACTCACCCCAGGGTGCATCCTCAGCTGCAAGCAGCTCTGACACCACGATCAGGATCCCGGGCTGGTGCCATTTCCCTCTTTAAGCGTGTGTGTGTGTGCACATGCCCCAATCCCATATGAAGGCCCCATAGTGAGAAGAAGACTCGCAGTGCCCAGTGATGATGTCAGTGCAGTGAGGTATTTAAACCCCCTCTGCGCTTCTAGCTGGTACCTCAGCAACGGGTCCACTGCTGTGCCTTGCCAGCAGTGCATGTTGCTCTTGCCTTGCCTTTTCCAGTCATTACTCATCCAGTCTGCTCCTGCCTTGCCTTGTTCAGCTCACCCTGCCTTGCCTCGTCCAGCTCACCCTTGCTTTGCTTCAGTGTTTTCCCTGCCCTGCCTTGCTCCAGACTCTCCTGCCCTCCTTTTCTGACTGATCTCTGCCTGGATACGTGTCAGGGGTGGCATGTCTGGGCTGACGCGACATTCGGGGCGTTCCGGGGGGCGTGTTGCCGGCCTGGGGGCGTTTCGGGGCCGTGGCCAAGGTCGCCGAAATGGGTCCCGGGCAGGGGAATCGCATGCCAGCAGCCCGCTGGCATGCATGAGTTACGCCTGCTTCTGGCAGACATAACTTTTAAAACACAGGTAGGGAGGGATTTGGATAAGGCCGGGGGGTGGGTTAGGTAGTGGAAGGGAGGGGAAGGTGTGGGGGGTAGAGGGAATGGGCAGCGTGCGCAGGGCTCGGTGGTCGCAAGTTGCACAAATGTGCACCCCCTTGCACGCGCCGACCCCAGATTTTATAAGATACACACGGCTATGTGCATATCTTTTAAAAACCGGTGTACTTTTGTTTGCGCCTGGTGTGCGAATAAAAGTACGCACGGGTGCACTTTTAGAAAATCTACCCCCATATTTCTGCTTGGGGGTAGCCTTCATGGAGTGGCAATTGTTGCTACCCTTAACAGAAGGCTTGAGGGTAACTTGCATGGAGTGGCAGTTTCTTCTACCTTTAACAGAGGTTTGGGGGTAGCCTGCATGGAGAAGCATTTGCTGCTACCCTTAAAAGAACATAATAATAAAAATAAATAAAAATCACTTGCTGGGCAAATTAAGAGGACCATTTTAATCTTTATTTGCCATTGTTTACTATGTTGTTAGGTCACATCTCTCGACTGATTTCCTTACTGTAGTGAATACACTGAGCAAGATGTAGATCCTCCCTCACTTTAAAGTGCCTCCAGATTAGGGATAACTTCCACAATTGTTTCTATACATCTTTGTGGACTAATGCTAGCACTGGAATAGAGGTTGAGGGTGGACCCTGAGGAAAAATGCAAGGGGCATCTCTATCAATTTCTATTTGCATTGCCTGCTCTTCCTGGGGGTTTTTCTCAACACCAACAGTATCATCTGTCTCCCCTCTCACTACACTGGAGGCCATGAAGATACTGACTAAACCTTTCAAATTTTCTTCAGGTTCTAGCTCTTCAGTTTCTGATTCAGGGAATGTTCCTCCAGACAAGATTCTTCCTCATAATCAGTTGTTGAAAATACTGCCTCTGTTGCCTCAGAAGCAGTAACCAATGCAGAGAAGCATACTACTGATTTTGGTTGTTGCACTTCTGCTGCCCCAGTCCATGATTCTGCCTTGCTACTGCCAGTCTTGAATGGCTCTTCCACCATTTCCCTCTGCTCAAAAACAAAGAGAGGAACAGGCACCAGTGGCACATGCTTCCAAATTTCAACTTCTTCTGACTTGAGCTGTTTTCTTCTCCTGCCATTCTGCAGTTAATATCATATCTTTTCAGTTTATGATCAGGAGTGCCTTTTTTTTGCTGCTGCTACTATTATGCTTGGTTGACTGCAACAAATACTCTGTCCCTGCCAAATCTGCATTTTCCTCTTAGTGGTCTGTTGGAATTTGAATGCCTTCTTGGGGTTTGGATATCACAAAGGAATTAATTTATTGATACTGTACAACCATTGACAGTGCCATTCTACTGTGTGCAAAAATGTCTGTTGCATACATATACATATACATATATACAATATGGGGTAGATTTTATAAATTTGCACACACGTGATCAAGAGTACGCTGGATTTCAATAGATACGCGTATAGCCATTAAAATCCAGGGTTGGCGCTCGCAAGACTGCCCAAAATCGGCAGCCTGCGCACGCCGAGCCGCGTAGCCTGCCTCCATTCCCTCCAAGGCCTCAGAGGGAACTTTCCTTACACCCCCTGCACCTTCCCCTCCCTTCCCCTACCTAACCCACCCCCCAGCCCTATTTAACCCCCCCTACCTTTGTTGTAACTTTGCACGCGCCGGGCCAGCTGCTGCTTGCCATGTTCCAGTCTGGGGGTTGGTCCAGAGGCCGCGGCTATGCCCCCAGAACGCCCCCAGGATGGAACCATGCCCATGGCCCCGCCCCTGGATGACGTGCCGGCCGCATCACTCCCCTGGACACGCCCCTGATGATGCGCCATCGTGACACGCCCCCCAGGAAAGCCCCGGGACTTACGCGCGTCCCGGGGCTTTGCACGCGCCAGAAGCCTATGCAAGATAGGCGTGCGCAGGGGGGGTTTGGGTTAGGTTTTCGGGGGGTATGCGCGTATCCCTTTGAAAATCTGGCCCTATATATGAGTGCTGTGCATTGTATTGCTGAATGTCTCTTTTTCCACACATAGAAGAGCCAGCTGGTACTGCTTTGTTTCCCAGCAGGCTGTGAGATCACACAAGCAACTGTTGATTGCTATAGATACTTGCACTTGTTTGCTTTTCCAGTGCTCACAGCACATCTGTGGACTTGAATGGATAACATAAATGAACGAGACACAAATTGTTTAAATTCATGGGTCTCCTAGATTCATTTTGGGGGCCCATGAATGAAATAAAAAGGGACTCATTTGTTGTATTTTACCCATTCATTTAAATTATGATTTTAGATTTTATGTATGTTTTATAGTTACCTGTAGAACTGGGGATAATACAGAATAAAGATTTTAAAAATAAATACAATTGTTTTGCCAAATGTATTTGCTGTTCTAATTTCACAGTCTCTTTCTCCATCTTGACCAGGTAGACATTAGTATATACCCACTGCTATACTCTTTCCCATCACTGCATTTTTATCCATAAGGATGCCATGGTGTATTTTGTTTCCTGAAGGATTTTTATCCTGCTTGACTCTATACCATCCTTTATATATAGTGTCACCCCTCCACTAATTTGATCTGGTGCTTTCACTCTCAATATAATTTATATTGTGGTATCACAGTGTCCCATTTATTATTCTTTTTCTACCATGTCTCTGAGATGAATATTATGCCTATATCCCCATATAATGCCATATATTCTAACTCTCTAATCTTACTATTCAGACTTCTGAATTCCTATATGGACAATTTAATGTATGTTTTGTATTTGTATTTATAACCTGCTTATTAGCAGAAGATTCAGGCAGTTTATAGTCAATCATATCTGTGTGCTCTTTATTTACATCCATCTGGGCTACTTCAGCCTCAACCACAATCTCTCTACTGAGATATTCTAACTTTCCTGTTTTCCAGGTATACCTTCCCCTGAATCATGCCCTTCTGAGCAACTATTGGCTTTCCCCCATGGTCTAGTTTATAAGCTGCTCCAGCTCCTTTTAAAGGTTAGCACAAGCAGCCAGGTTCCACCCTGATTAAGGTGGAGCCCATTCCATCAGAACAGGCTCCCCTTTCTTTTGTTTGATCTACCTGAGTTTTGCTTGTAGAAATATTCAATAGCAGTGATTTGAGCTTTCCATTCTGTGCTTTTAACAGCAAAAGCTGATCCCATAATGGTTTGCCACAAAAAAGCAGGCAATAAGACAGATTTCTTTTGCATTCCAGTTCTCATCATTGATGAATGTGTCATATGTCTTAATAAGGTACATTTTAATTAGTGTCCCTGCAATTAGTGACTTGAGCAATAACTGAACGTGGAGTAATTTTAGTGCAAGCTAATTGGAAAAATCCAAAGTTTTCCTTGATAAATGAGTCTGAGTGCAGAACTCCTTAGACCCAGGCTTGCATATTATCATTTAAGAATGTGTCATCTTCCTCCTTGGAGAGAAATGGGATATGCTAGTGATTCATGCCACAGCTGCTCTAAAGGTTGACTTTAGTAAGAGTTTCTCGTAGGCACAGAATGGGAAAAAAGCTGTTGCTAAACGAGGGCTTGAGTGTCTGAACAATGCGAGGATCCAGCCCCTCTGGCAGCAGATATATGCGTAAACCATATGCTCATGCTTAGCAGTTTATCATTTCTTGCCCTGAATGCAGTTTCATGATGGCAAAATTAGAAATGCCAGCCATAAGCTTTTCTTTTTTTTTTTTTTATTTAGGACCAAGCTACTGCACACAAATAGTCTTTCTAGTAAGTAGCTCAAATACCAAAATAAATGTATTATATAGAGTGAGGGGTTAGCAGAGGCCCTCATGACATAGTTGCTGTAAAGGATCTGCCATAGACCCCATGACTTTCTAATTAAAAAGATATTAGGCAATCATTCCTGATGGTCTCTTAGTCATTACCTCCTGACACACTAAACCTGGAGCACTTTACCACCTACTATAACAGTTTTTCATCTGTTGCATTTGTCAAAGTGCTATTTAGTTTCCTTATATAGATATAATTACTAAAGGAGGATGTTTTTCTTTTTCAGTTTAACCTGTGTCTACACATAAGACACCGTGTTCTGCAATTACTAATTCTGCGATTCTCTGAAGAGTACTGTCATTTGGGAGAACAGTTTTTCCACAATAAATAATAGTAAAAAGCATTTGTGTTCAGCACACTCTAGGGGATTACTTCTATACAGGTCTGTAATCAGAGTAAAATGATAAAACTTCATAACCATATCTGTAGTCTTCATGCATTCATTCATAACATCTCAGGAGTTGTTCACTGTTTGGATATTGCCCACAAGTCTCTAAAGAGGAAAAATGGAGTTTGGAACTATTTATTTATTTTATTTATTTAAAATAATTGTTATTTGCACCTTCCAAAGTTGCAGGGCGGGTAACAATAATACAAGCATAAAACAGCATGATTGAGGATTGGATTTTAACTAGTAGGGTTTTGCATAATTTAGTTTTGAATAAAGATATATTTAAAAAAAAAATACAAGCTTAAACTATGCATATATGAAACAAACATGTTGCGTCTGTCGGTCGCAGATGGCTGCGACCACTCTGCCTTACCTCTTTTCTTCCATTTTCCTCCTCCTTGGGCAGGATAGCTGCCTCCGGTGCCGAGTGCCTCGGCATCTCCAGCTTAGCATGGGTGTTCCAGTCCACCATGCTCACTCCCGTGGCCTCTTAGGGCGCGTGCGTGCACATCTTCTACTCTCAAATACACGTCATGGCGGGAACCTCAGGGGCGTCTCCACCGCATGACGTCAATATATCCGGGTATTCAAAGCCTCTGCTTCACTACCACCTTTGAGTTAGCAAGGACTTCGGTTTAAGATACTCTGACCGCTCTAAGCTGCATGCTTAGACGCCGCTCTACACTCCAAGGGCCTCGCTCCTTTAGAAGCTCAAGGCACCCACTCCTCGGGGGTATCTCGCTTCCATCACTATTCGGGGCCTCTACTAACTGAGACAACTGCTCCTCGGGGGTCTCTCTCTCTTCTTCTTTTCAGGATCTCCGGACTATCAGGTACTCGCTCCTTGAAGGCCTACTAGTCTACATATCCTGTACCACAGACCTTTGGTCCCACCATCTCACTACCAGGAAGATGCCTACACTCCTGTGAGTACCTCTACGATCCGGTGCTCCAACTCTACCCACCAGGCTTGACGTTGCCCACACCGCGGATCCCCTCCTCCCTTGAACATCTAGGTGAGATTCTACATCTGAGACTGTTGAATGTATTGGCACCTCGTGGACCACAGTGCCTTACCTTCCTGATTCATACCATATATCTACAGCAGTACTATAAAGCCTTCCATTCATTCTGTGTCTGCTATCTGAGTTTAGCCTATCACTGTGGTTCCCCACAGGGCCATCTCCACAGTGGAGATCATCTCCACAGTGACCAAGGGTCCACAATGCTACAAACCAAAACTAAAGAAGGATTTCACAGACTACTAACCCTAAGGCATCTAAAACCGTTCCTCAACCCTTACGACTTCAGAACTGTCATACAGCTCCTCATTTTCTCTACCATCGATTACTGCAACTCCCTACTAATTGGAATACCTTATTCAAACCTCAACCTCTCCAGATTCTGCAGAATTCAGCAGCCAGAATTCTGACTGGAACAAAGAGAAATGATCACATAACACCCACACTGATTTCTCTACACTGGCTTCCAATTAAAGCACGAATTGAACATAAATCCATGACCATCGTACACAAAATCCTAAACAATGAACAACAAGGACTAAATGATTTAAACATAACCCCC
Source organism: Rhinatrema bivittatum (assembly GCF_901001135.1). Taxonomy (NCBI): domain Eukaryota; kingdom Metazoa; phylum Chordata; class Amphibia; order Gymnophiona; family Rhinatrematidae; genus Rhinatrema; species Rhinatrema bivittatum. The sequence goes on from NC_042623.1 coordinate 150,315,452, forward strand.
CAGTTTCCCCAAAGGAGCCTATGCTCAAACAACTCAGGATGTCTAAATATCCCCCCATCAGAGATGCTCATCTGACAACAACCCGAGAAAGAGCCTGCTCCATTGTCTCCCCTACAATTTGGAACTCCCTCCCAAAAGATCTGAGAACCCAACATAGCCTCAAAACCTTCAAAAAAGACCTAAAAACTTGGCTGTTTCGCAAAGTCTACAATGACCCTCTTACCTCTGATCTTCCTAACACCCATTCGAACCTTCAACCTTAACCACAAAAATACCTTGTCTCCATCCAACAACCCCTGCGTCTTTTCCAGACTGATAGTGTTTAACTTCTGTTTTTTATATACTTCCTGTTATACCTTTTTCAAAACTGTTAAAAAAAAATTACAACTTGAATCTTGTAAACTGTTATGATGGCTTCACCAAATGAAGGTATATAAAACTCAACAAATAAATAAATAAACACAACAAAACATAAATACATTTATGGCATAATACAAAAATCTGGCCAGATAAACAAACTGAGAATGAATCACGAAAACAAAAGCTACTGCCAATGATTATTCCAGGTAGATTCTCTGAATTAGAAGAGGCTGGATTTAACAGCAGTGAAAATAAACTTACAGCAGAAGACTGGGTCAGAGAAAATAGTGACACACCATTGGGAGAAGAAAATCCTCAGGACTTGCTTAATGAAAAGGCAATGCTGAAAAGACAACTTTTGAGTGTGACTTTGCCCTCTTTTTTTTTTTTAGTCAAGAGATGAAAATGCTGCAAAAGGAGGGCCCTGCAAGAGAGAAAGCCTTCTCTTGGGAGGATGCTAATCTAGCAAAGCGATTTCAAGGAGGGAGTGGGAGGCAGAGTAAAGGGTTCAGATAGGAGTATAGGTATTTAGAGGCAGATTTTAAAAGCCCTACGTGCGCCGAGCCTATTTTGCATAGGCCTGGCAACGTGAGCAAGTCCCTGGACGTGCGTATGTCCCAGGCTTAAAAAAAGGGGTGGGGCAGGGGCAGTCCGGGGCGGGGGCATGGATAGAGGCCTCCATAGGGCCTCTAGACTGGGGATCGTGCACCTGCACTTGGCTGGCACGCGCAACCTACGCCTACCCAGAGGCAGGAGCAACTTGCATAGCAAAGGTATTGGGATTTTTTAGGTAGGGCTGGGGGGCAGGTTAGGTAGGGGAAGTTGGGGGGGGGGGGGCGGAAGGAAAGTGCCCTCCGAGGCCGCTCAGATTTCGGAATGGCCTCGGAGGGAACAGGGAAAGATATCGGGGCTCCCCTAGGCTCGACACGCGCAAGGTGCTCAAGTGTGCACCCCCTTGTGCTCGCCGACCCCAGATTTTATAACATGCGTGCAGCTGCATGCGCATGTTATAAAAGATCGGGCGTAGGTTTGTGCGTGCCGGGTTGAGTGCACAAATCTACGCCCACGCGTAGATACTAATATCTGACCCTTAATGTGCTGCAGACCCAAGGGGAATTTACTAGGGATGTGCATCGGGTGCCTGATTGTTTAGGCTTTCGGTTTCGTGTGGCCACAGGAAAATCTCGTTTTCCCGCGGATCGGCATTTTCTTTTAGTAAAAAAATCATTTTTCGGCTTAGTGCATGCTAACGGGAGTTAGCTAGTGTACACGCAACTTACTTCAGGTCGGGCCCTGAAGTAAGTTTGAAAACAAGGGAAAAAAAAGGTAGAATTTAGGGGTTGAGGAGGAGAGGGGAAGGTAGGTTAGGGTAGGGGTTAGGGAAGTTCTCTCCCAGTCTGCTCCTTAATTGGAGCAGACTGGGAGGGAACTGGGGAAGGCTGGGATGCGTCGCATGCAAAATTTGCATATGTCTACCACCCCTTGTGCACGCCGCCCGCAGATACACACGTGGCCCAAACATTTTATAACATGTGTGCACTTTATAAAAACAGCGTGTCCATGTGGACGCGCTTCTTTAAAAATCTACGCCTAATGGAATACCTCACTTTGGTCACACATGCAAAACATAGATAGACCCTCAAATACAGAATAAAAAGACAATACAGTATAAAGAGAAATGTATAAACAAAAACTGGAAACTGCAACAAGCCAAATTCAGTATGCACTGCAACAATGGAAAAACAGAAGCATTATCATTCCTTATAAAACAAAATTAGTAAAACCATACCAATAAAAAGAATAATTCAAAACTAATGAATAGAATAACATTCAATAATTAAAAACTCATATTAACATTTTCCAAACACCAATAAAATATTTCAAAACAGACACATCAAATAACACCCAACATTTAAAATAAAATCCTCATTTATCCATACCTTGGAGCTTTTGATTTCCAGATGCCCTGAAATTATCATGGATTAGCAGGCAGAGAGTAACTGGGGTAGTGGTGCACACAAATGCTCCCTCTCATACACACACATGCTCTCTCTCATTTTTCCACACACATGCATACATGCACTTTCTTACTTTCCCGCACACATGCTCTCTCTCACTCTCTCACTCTCCCACAGACATGCACACATTCTCTCACTTCCCCCTTGAAGTAGCAGGTAGCAGCAGTCTTCTTCAGCCCCTGTGGCCAAGGAAATGACTTCCAGCCATGGGGCTGATCCAGCTCTAACATTGGACTTCTTCCCAACAGGGTAGGGTGTGTTCCTCCTCCTCCAAAACAGAGCAGCCCTGTTGAAATTGACAGTATGGTAAGTGGGGCCTTAGTAAGTTGAAAAACAGCATGGCCTCACCAGAATCAGCAGTATGGGTGCACTGCTTTTCTTCTTACTAAGGCTGCGTCGATCATGCCATCTATTTTACTGGGGCCACACTACTTTTTCTCTTACTGAGGACCCGCTGGCCTCCGTGCACATGGCAGAGCTATGGTGCCTTTTGGTAGTGGCGCCTATGGCCATGGCCATATTAGCCATAGGTACCCTATGACTCTGGTTGGAGGGTTTTAATGGTGGAGTAAAGGTGACAGTATATAAGTCATTGCAATAATCTAGTGCAGTTAGGATTAAAAACTGGAGGACAGTGCAAAAATGTTGATAACGCAGCAAGGGTTTTAGGTGGCAAAATAAACATATCTTATAAAAAGATGTCTAATCAATTGTTTTGACATGTGGCATCATGGATAAAATAGTCAAAAGAGACTCCAAGGTATTGGACAATTTATTCCCATAAGCTGGGAGTCAAATTGAAGAGAAGGAGGAATGTTGAATGGAGTAGAATGGCCCAAAGTTAAGACTTCGGTTTTGGTGAGGTTGACTGATAATCTATTATGATTGAGCCAAGCTCAAACAGAGGAAAGGCAAAGGGAGATATACTGATGAGTAGTAGACCATGATGATGTGATTGGAAAGAAGAACTGAATGTCATCAGCATTTATGCGACAAGATAAACCATGTGGAAAGAAGAAGGCAAATAGGTGCAAGGTAAATGTGAATAGTATGGCAGATAAAGCAGAACTTTGAGGAACCTCAGTAGAGATGGGAAACCAAGAAGATGTGTCATTGGCCATTGAGATCTGTTGAAAAAATAAGATGTGAATCAGGATAGAACTAAGCTCAAAATACCAATAACAGAGTGACGATTAATGAGAATATTATGGTTAAGAGTATCAAAGGCTGAACTAACATCAAGTAGAACCATCTTGTATGCAGTACCAGAATGGAAGCCCTAATAGTAAACTTTCAATGCTATGATACTGGCGAAAGTCAAATTGATATTGGTCGAGAAACAAATGCTGATCTAACAAATTTGTTTATTGCTTGAGAACAATGGATTCAATTATCTTTGATAGAAATGGAAGTGAGCAGATTGTGCGAAAGTTTTGAAAGACAGTGGGATCAGCTTTTTTAGTATGGTGCAGACTAATGCAGGCTTTAAAGGTGAGGGAAGGAAGCCAGAAGAGAGAGATAGAGATTAATAATGATAATGAGTTGTGAGATAAATTCACGAGAAATGCATTTCAATAGTCTTGTAGAGCATGTATTGAGAGAACAGTTTGAAGGTTTCAAAGAAATGATTGTTTCTAGAACTTCCAATTGGGAGACGTAATCAAATTCTGACAATAGTTAAGTGGAAGGATTAATTAGCTGAGGATTGGCATTGGTGGATAAATGATAAGTAGAAGAGTGATATCCTCTTGAAAATATTTGGCAAATGACTTGCAAAGCTCCTTATTTGATCATGTGGACATATAATTATTAGTAGAGACATGTCTATTGGTAAGACGCTTCAAAATGAAAATTGTTCTTTTGATTTATTGATGAAAGATTCAATTTGTTTTGTAAAATAAGTACTTTTAGCAGTCCTGTAAGAGTTCAGAAAGGTGTGGTAATTTTGAAGGTCTTCTGAAGAGATGGACTTCTGCCACTTAGTTTCTGCTCTACACAGAGGGCATTTAAGATCAGCCAGTGATTGCATATTCCATGGAGTATTTGCTGGGTATTTTAAATTTATAGTTTGAACCAGGGCTATTTGTTTTAATGTTGAGCTGATGGAATGGTTCCAAGCTTGTGTGAGGCTGCTGATAGTATCGGTAGGTAAAGCTGAAATGGATGAAGCTATATTTTCCAGTAATACTTCTAATTTGAAATGTGGGCATCTAAGAATTTTACGATTAGTTGGTTGAAGAGTTGGAGGACTAATATATTGAAAACTGGTAGTAATTAAATAATGATCAGACTAGGGTATTGGGCTAATAGATTAGCAGGATCATGGATGAAAACTGGACTGTTGAAAATAAGATCCAAAGTATGAACAGCCCTATGTGTTGGATTACAGGAAAATTTCAACCCAGGGGATTTTTTCAAAATCAGCCTATGGGGTATCTGACTGACTCTCTTGTGCACTTTCCTTGCAGCTCATGCTTCAACAGCTCCAAAAAGCAAGCCAAACCTACCTTTGAGAGATACATTATGTAACATGAAGCCTGGAAGAATGGAGTCAAAAAGTCTCCAACATGAATTTCACCTTTTTCCTGATTAACTAAGTAGCAGATCACACCCTAGACCAGGGGTAAGCAAACAAAGCTGCAGTCACCCTTTCACCTATGCTATTGGTTGGGCTCCCCACAATTTTGGTTACATCTCTTATATAGTGTATACAGTGGAGCCAGGACTAGAAGTGACCAATGCTGTACGTCCAAGGCTTTAAAAAATGAAAAATGAAGGCCTGATCAAGACAGGGGAGAGCCACTGATGCAAAGTAGCACACCTCCAGATAGAATCCTGCTTTCCTGCACAGAGCCAGTGTAGCAGGGCTGATGCAGGGGTATTAAGTGCCCTAGGAGAATTTACAGCCTTATACCCTCCCCCACAATCTTTCTCCCACATGAACACAATTAAAAATATGAATTTATAACAGATTTTACATAGAAAAAGAACATTCAAAGAATAGTTTTTTGATGTAAAAATATCACAACATGGATATTACCGGTATATTTATATGCACTGCAGTGATGCCAATCAGAAATCCTTGCAAAAAAGACAATTGAAACCCATATGGCCTTAGGCATTAGGTAATATAATGCATGTTGGGTGTGGGCTTTACGCTCAGAAAGCCATGCGTAAACTGAATTACAGTTACAATATAGAAAACCTCCCATTCCAAACAGCATTAACTGCCAGCACTTAAACAGTGACAACTCTACCTTTAAAAAAGGCAACACTGCAAATATTACACCAGGCCCTAAAACTCCAATGCACCTCCTATTAGGAAAACAGAACAAGCCAGGCTGTTATAGATCCTTATATAGACTACACACTAGCAGAATACCTCACCTCAGTCATACAGGCAGAACATGGAAAGACCCTCACCAAATACAGAATAAAGAGACCATAAACTATATAAATAGAATTGTGCAGACAAAAACTGAACTGAAACCACAAGCCAGATTCTGTATGCAGTGCACCAATGGAAAAACAGAAATATCATCATTTTTCATGAAACATCAAAAAATAAAATCAAGAAATATAAATTACCAATACGAAATCCATACTAATAAAAAAAACTAAAAATTGTTAAACAGCTGGTAAACAGAACTTCTATTAATTAAAAACTAATATATAATTTGTTAAATATGTCCCAAATACCAATAAAATATTTTATATCGGCTATAGCAACATATTTTACAACATCAAATAATACTCAATAATTAAAACTAATAAGGATTTTAAAAAATCCTCACATTTCAATACCTGGGAACTTTTGATTCCAGTCACCACGAGATTGTTGTAGATTAGTGGTGGGTTGCGGGAGGAGACACACAAATTTTCTCCTCTCTCTCATGTGCTCACTCACAAACAAAGTCAGCATGGCTTTACCCAGGGCAAGTCTTGCCTCACAAATCTGCTTCACTTTTTTGAAGGAGTTAATAAACATGTGGATAAAGGTGAACCGGTAGATATAGTATACTTGGATTTTCAGAAGGCGTTTGACAAAGTTCCTCATGAGAGGCTTCTAGGAAAAGTAAAAAGTCATGGTATAGGTGGCGATGTCCTTTCGTGGATTGCAAACTGGCTAAAAGACAGGAAACAGAGAGTAGGATTAAATGGGCAATTTTCTCAGTGGAAGGGAGTGGACAGTGGAGTGCCTCAGGGATCTGTATTGGGACCCTTACTGTTCAATATATTTATAAATGATCTGGAAAGAAATACGACGAGTGAGATAATCAAATTTGCAGATGACACAAAATTGTGCAGAGTAGTTAAATCACAAGCAGATTGTGATAAATTGCAGGAAGACCTTGTGAGACTGGAAAATTGGGCATCCAAATGGCAGATGAAATTTAATATGGATAAGTGCAAGGTGATGCATATAGGGAAAAATAACCCATGCTATAATTACACGATGTTGGGTTCCATATTAGGTGCTAGAACCCAAGAAAGAGATCTAGGTGTCATAGTGGATAACACATTGAAATCGTCGGTTCAGTGTGCTGCGGCAGTCAAAAAAGCAAACAGAATGTTGGGAATTATTAGAAAAGGAATGATGAATAAAACGGAAAATGTCATAATGCCTCTGTATCGCTCCATGGTGAGACCGCACCTTGAATACTGTGTACAATTCTGGTCGCCGCATCTCAAAAAAGATATAATTGCGATGGAGAAGGTACAGAGAAGGGCTACCAAAATGATAAGGGGAATGGAACAACTCCCCTATGAGGAAAGACTAAAGAGGTTAGGACTTTTCAGCTTGGAGAAGAGAAGACTGAGGGGGGATATGATAGAGGTGTTTAAAATCATGAGAGGTCTAGAACGGGTAGATGTGAATCGGTTATTTACTCTTTCGGATAGTAGAAGGACTAGGGGACACTCCATGAAGTTAGCATGGGGCACATTTAAAACTAATCGGAGAAAGTTCTTTTTTACTCAACGCACAATTAAACTCTGGAATTTGTTGCCAGAGAATGTGGTTCGTGCAGTTAGTATAGCTGTGTTTAAAAAAGGATTGGATAAGTTCTTGGAGGAGAAGTCCATTACCTGCTATTAAGTTCACTTAGAGAATAGCCACTGCCATTAGCAATGGTTACATGGAATAGACTTAGTTTTTGGGTACTTGCCAGGTTCTTATGGCCTGGATTGGCCACTGTTGGAAACAGGATGCTGGGCTTGATGGACCCTTGATCTGACCCAGTATGGCATTTTCTTATGTTCTTATGTTCTTATAAACTCACCAACAAACATATACAGATACATGCATGCTGGCTCTTTCATGCTCACATTTGTACACACTTGTTCACACTCTCTCTCTAACACACACACACACACACACACACACACACACACACACACGCATTCATGTTCCACACATGCATGCTCTTTGACACATAACCCTTTCTCAGGCTCCCACACATGCACGATCCCAGACACACGATCTCTGAGATGCTGACACATGCTCTCACACATACACACTGGTTCCCAGGCACTCTGTGTAATGCTCACACACCTGCAGGGTGGCTCACACTCTCACATACTCACACACACGCATGCTGGTGCACATGCACTGTCACTCGCTTTTCATCCCTGGGCCTCTGAATTAAAAGAAAATGCTTTTACTTACTCTGATCAGGGGGGATCCAGGCTGGGTTGCGTGTTGATGGCCCTGGAAGTGGCCCATTGAGTGGGCTGAAAGGGCTCCAATGCTGGGAGAGAGAAGGAGAAGGGAAGGGGTGGGGCAAAGGGTTCTTCTTTTTTGTTGTGACTAAGCATAAGGAGGGCCTAGGAGCTGATAGCAGTGGGAGACCTTCAGCAGGCACTGAAGTAGTGGAGCAGGAGATCTAGCTGCCTCCTGCTGGCAGAGGAAGAAACAATGGCAGAGGAGCATGGGGAAACCGCAACAGTGCTTCCCGCTAGCACGGTGAAGCAGGAGGGGAGAGCCACCTGAGGAGAGTGAGGGGCAGGACCCAGGCCCATGCAGCCACAATGCCAGTTACAACGGAGAGCGGGAAGCAGGTAGTCCCATGCTGCTGCTGCTGCTGTCACCGCCTCCGCAAACATAAAAAAGCAGACCAGCCAAGTATAGGGGGAGTTTGCAGCTTTCAAAAAAAAGTGCTACTACATACACGGCTGGTGTTGGTCTCAGTGGCACCATGAGGATGGCACTGTTGTGACCGATACTAACCCATGCGATTGGCCGGATCAGTCCATCGGGGCATGACTGAAGCCCCGATAGGCCAGTCCGGCCCTGGTGTTTAAGATGTGACGGTTTGCTGGAGATCAATAGCTGTTAATATGTTGAGAGGCCTCACAAGGTGATGGTAGAGAGGAAGCTGGTCTATATGCAGGTTGAAATTACCTAAAAGAATGGCATTAGTCCAGGCAATATTACCAGTAGTTACAAAGTCAAGGAAGGGAGAACTATTCTGATCTAGAACTATTTAATGTTGTCATAATTATTCAACTGAAACTGAGTCACAAGATGATAAAGTGACTTGCTAGCTTCACAGAGGGAATCAGTGGCCCGGTAAGCCTTCAAGCACAGGAACCTGCTTTCCTCTAGCTACTAAAAAGCTGGTTCACTAAAATCACACATAAGAGTATTTTGCAGGCATAAAACGATATGTTTACATGCAATTCACCTAAACTGCATACAACTTAATTCAGGTGTGGAGAAAAAGCTGTACAGTCGTGTTTTGCACATATGCATGCAAAGAACTCATCCTGTTTCCTGGCCTCCACCTTTGGCAGGAAGAAATGGCAGTTTTGCATGTATACATAGAGATCAGTGCTGCAAAGAGGGAGTAGGAAGCTTGTAAATGGACTATGGAATAGAGGGTTTGGTTAAACATTATTAGGGATATGCATTTGTTTGAAACGAAATAGGAAATGAAACATTTCCTATTTTGTTTTATAATGTTTTCAAAATGGAATGATAGAAAAGCCAACGAGGTTTCATTTAAAAAAAAAAAAAAAGGGGGAAAAACCTTGGTCTACCTCCCAAAAATTGCCGGGGCCAGGAACCTCCCTGACTTCCATTACCCTATCCATGGGGGTTCCCGACTATGCAGCCAGTCTGAGGGGCCCAGTCCAAGGACCAGCTGGATCCTGGGCTGGGTCCCATCACAGAAGCCTCAGCCTAGGTCTAGGCCTGAAATCAGGGCCAAGATAGAGGTCAGTTACCAAAACTGAGCTCTTCGCCCTGGACCAGGCCCAAGCCAGCCCAGAAACCAAGTACTGATGCCTCAGCCTAGGCCCAGGTCTCCAGCACCGGTCCATCTAAGCTTTGCGTAGATGCATGCGCACATAGGGCCGGATTTTAATAGCGGCCTCGGAGGGATCGGGGAAAGCCATCAGGGCTCCCCTAGGGCTCGGCGCGCGCAAGGTGCACTAGTGTGCACCCCCTTGCGCGCGCCGACCCTGGATTTTATAACATGCGCACAGCTACGCGTGCATGTTATAAAATTAGACTTAGATTTGTGTGCGCCGTGTTGCGTGCACAAATCTATGCCCGCGCATAGCTATTAAAATCCAGGCACAGCGGCAATGGCTGCTGTGCCTGGAGGCTCCGGCCACGCCCCCGCCCCTGTCCCCTCCCCGCCCCTTTTTTTCGAATCCCGGGCCTTTTGAAAATAGACCTGGTGCACGTAATCTCCCCTACGCCCATAAATCCGCCTGGATTTATGCGTGTAAGCTTTGAAAATCTGCTCCATAGCTTGTGAACCTTGTGCACACAACAAAACATAGGGGCAGATTTTAAAACCTGCGCGCGAGCGCAGATTTGTTCGCACAACCCGGCACGAACAAATCTACATTCGATTTTATAACATGCGCGTGCAGCTGCGCGCATGTTAAAAAATCCAGGGTCGGCGCGTGCAAGGGGGTGCATGTGCCGAGCCGTGCAGCCTGCTTCCGTTCCCTCCCGGCAGGTGTAACTTATGTGCACCGGCCGACGACCAGCCCGCGATCCCGGGCACAGCGGCAAATAGCCGCTGTGCCTGGAGGCTCAGGCCACGCCCTGCCCCGCCATTGGATCGCCCACACCCCGCCCCTTTTTGCAAGCCCCGGGACATACGCGCATCCCGGGGCTTGCGTGCGCCGCCGAGCCTATGCAAGATAGGCTTAGCGCGCGCAGGGGCAGCTTTTCGGGGGTTACGCGCGTATCCCTTTGAAAATCTGCCCCATAGTGCGCACAAGAACATGGCTTATAAAAAGTTGCACAATAAAACATTTTTACATGTGCACCCTTTCAAAAGTTAGATGGAACATTAGCATCCAGACATCTTCTTCCATTGAAGTTCTCTTCAAAATGATGCTCTTGTAAGTAAGTTTTAGGGATTCAGGAAACTGTCTGCTACAGGACAATTCTGGTTCCCCTCATACTCACGTCACAATCCTAAGTTCAGGAAAAAACAGTGTTTTCTCTTTAGAATTATACTTTTATTTATCAGATTTGGCAGGATTAGCATTTAGAAGATAACAACAACTCATGTCTCTAACATCCTTGCTACTGAGCACCAGTTTACCCTAAAGAAAGTTCTGTACCATGGGTGGTTTAAAACATGCCATAAACCTTAGCCTGCCGAATATATTAATACTTATGGTTAACGTACTCAACCAGGTCTCAACTTCAGGCAATTTCCCTCTGTATACCTCTGAAGCAGGATGTGGCTAGAGGTCTGGTGAACCATCTGGAGAGGAGGCTTACTTCCGGGTCTGGACTGGCAGAGCTGCCAGGCTTCTCTCTTGGCTTCTTGCTGCCTCAGACTCCGCACCACTATCAGACCACAGGCAGGGTGTTTCCTCTCTCTGGTTTCCTGGCCACACCTAGTCTTCTCCTTCCTCAATAGAAGGATCTGCTGAGGCTGCTTCGTGTCCAGTATCCCTTTCTTCTTATTTGCCCTGTCTTACTCTTTCCAGTTAATAAATATGCATAAGCTTGTGTATAGTCATATAGTGGGTGGAGGGTCTTTGCCTTATTGCAGGTCTCTTCTCTCCTCCCCTTTTTCTCTGGGGTGGGGGGGGGGGGGGGGGTTCCTGCCAGTCTGGACCAGGGCTGTTGGCTTTTTTTCCATTTCATAGTGCTCCCTTCTTTGTCCCTTCTGACCTATGGACTTCTCTTGGCCAGACAGTGACTTCTGCTTTTTGAGCTAAAGTTGTTGCATTGTCCCTTGCCTTGGTTTATTTACACAGGAGCTTACAAAACAAGCGGATCTTGCTATGTATCCTTTAGTTCTGGTTTAAAGTTCTCATCTGGGCAACGTTTCTTTTCTTTAGCTGAGACAGTTTTTGGCCTGGCAGTATACTTGTCAGCATTCCTCTTTAGCTATTATGATTCATATTGGGTTCTTTCAGTGGTTAAACATGGGATATCTCTCTACACTCTACGCTTGGAAGATATTTCTCTGGTGCCTTCCTCCTGAGCAGAGAGTGCTGTTTTGATGTATGACCATTTTGCCAGTATTAGAATTGTTTGCTAGTTTAAATATTAGTATTTGTTTGTCAGTTTTAGAATTGTTTATGTAGTAGGAAAATAGACTTTAATTCTTTGAGCTAGTAAAAGATAGTATTTGTTTTCCAGTGTGAGAATTGTTTGCTAGTTTTAAGGTTAGTATTCATTTGCCAGTGTTAGAATTGTTTATGCTGTGGAAAAATACATTTTGATTCTCTGACTAGTAAAAGATAATATTTATTTTCCAGTGTTTGAATTCTGAGTTTGCAAATGTCACTTATTTGATTTGAGAAGGTGAGCGTACTGGTTGCTTGGCAACTATTTATTAGTTTGATTCCCTCCCACCCAACCTGTCTCATCTGTTTGATATATAGATTATCACCCCTACTAGGAAGAAGGTCTTCAAAATAAGTAAATTACTCACTTAAAATAACATTAAATTAACCATGATTTTAGTGATTGACTAATTTTAGGCCTGCTCGTCATTCACTAACCAATATTAATCACCTAGTTATTAAAATTAAAAACTATACATTTTAAAAAGACATCTAAAAATAAATTTAAAAACCCTAATCAATTTAGTAACCCTTAAATTGATACCTAATCAGCTTTTAAGATTTTATCAACTCAACAAATTAAGATACAGACAGAAGCACTGCAGCAAGATTGGAGCTATCCAATCTTTTGTAGGGCTATATAGGTGTAAAAAATTTGTTTCATTTTTTGTTTTGTTTTTGGGTGGGGTTTTCCAGGAATTTTATTTTGTTTAATGTATATTTCATTTCTTTAATTAAAAAAATGAAAGAAACATTAAAAAAAAGAAAAAGAAATGGGGCCTCCTGAGGCCTCTCATCCCCACTACCCATCCCTTCCACCTGGAAAAATGCTGGGGCTATGATGCTCCCCAGCCCCCAATTACCTGGGGGGGGGGGGGGGGGAGAGACGAGACATCCGCTTATGAGGCCTAGGCTCAGGTTTAATCCTCTTTACCTAGGTCTAAGCCTTGGTAGGTCGCTGTAACCTTGGCTTAGGATCTACGAAAGGCCCAGGCTTGCTAGCCTGGTCCCAACACTTCAGCCTTAGCCCAGGCCAAAGCTTCGGCTTTGCTTGGGCCTAGGATGTGGCAGGTGGCCATTACCTCAGCCAATGCCCTATTCTAGGCCTAGGCTTGGAGGCCTGGTCCTGTTGCCTCAATTTAGGCCGGACGCTGGGCCCTAGGTCAGATAATGGGGCCTCGTCCTAGGCCCAATGCCAGGCCCTGCCCCTGAGGCCAGTTCACAATGCTTGAGCATCAGCCTAGGTCAGGGCCAGGCCCCGGTCCAAGGCTGGGTCCCAACGCCTGGTCTGGGCCTAGGCTGGAATGCCAGAGCACTGGCCGCGTACGTCCTCTTCTTTTCTTCTTTCTTCTTTAAATGATGGCAACCGCTGGGCATAGGCAATGGAAAAGTGGGCACAGGGGCCATTGCCCCCCAAAATTCAGGCTGCCATTGGCAATGACTGCCCTTCTTCCAGCATGTCTAGAAGCTTGTATCATTTGATGTTTTCTGAGGAATGGCGATGTTTTTGTTTTAATACTGAAGAACAAAAATCCTTCAAAGGGAGTAATATATCAATCCATAATAACTAGCCCCTGTGTTAGAAGCTGACAACACAAACTGTTTCATAGATTAAATTGTGCCCATTGTATGCAATTTTGTACATAACAGTCATTTCCAACAGATTTCATGTTCACAGAAATTGTTTCAGTACCCAAAGATTAAATACATCCCATGCTAATAATGCCAGTAACAAGCAGTGACTAATCCCTATTGATTAATAGTAGATTATACACTTCTTCAGGATCTTATCAAAACCTTTTTAAAACCTAGCTACACTAACTGCCTTAACCAAAACCTCTGGCAATGAATTCCAGAGCTTAATTGTGTATTGAGTAAAAAAGAATTTTCTCCGATTTGTTTTAAATATGCAATGTCCTAACTTCATAGAGTGCCCCCTAGTCCTTGTATTATCCGAAAGAATGACTAACCGATTCACATTTACCTGTTCAAATCCTTTCATGATTTTGTAGACTTCTCTCATACCCCCCCTCAGCTGTCCCTTCTCCAAGCTGAATAGCTCTAACCTCTTTAGCCTTTCCTCATAGAGGAGTCAGTCCTTGCTCTTTATCATTTTGGTTGCCCTTCTCTATACTATCTCTAGTGAAACTATATCTTTTTTGAGATATGGCAACCAGAATTGCACACAGTATTCAAGATGCAGTCTCTGCGATACAGAGGCATTATGACATCCTCTGTTTTATTTGCCATTCCCTTCTTAATAATTTCTGGCATTCTGTTTGTTTTTTGACCACCACAGTACACTGAGCTGATAATTTCAATGTAATATCAGTTATGATGCCCAGATCTTTTTTATGGGTAGTAACTCTTAAAATGGAACCTAACATTGTGTAGCTACAGCATGGGTTGTTTTTCCCTATATGTATCACCTTGCACTTGACACATTATAAACAATTAAGACTGAGAAAACTTCAATATATTGGCTACCTCCCAGCTAATATCATTCTGGCAACCATGGATGTTGAATCCCTTTTCATCAACATCCCCCACAAAGGCAGATTACAAGCCATCATGAATATCATCCCAGATGCCTCCAAACTCCATTAATCATCTGATAATAACCAGCTTGTGGGTACATATAAAAATATAAATACAAATAAAACTACTTTACAATGTCTGTATGTGAATGCCAGAAGTCTGAAAAATAAGACTGGAAAGTTAGAGTGTATGGTGCTAAAGGAAGATATAAACATAATAGGCCTCTTGGAGACTTGGTGGAAGGTTAATAACCAATGGGACACTGATACCAAGGTTCAAATTATATCAATATGACAGGGCAGATAAAATTGCTGGAGGGATGGCACTATATGTTAAGGATAGCATAGAGTTTAGCAGGATACAATTTTTGCAGGAGTCAAACTGAACTCTAGAATCCTTATGGATAGAAATTTTAAGGATATAAGAGAAAAGTATAATAGTAGGGCTATAGCATTTTGCAGTCTATTTCCTCATAATGGCCTGCCTGGCCAGGATGATAAAACAGACTGCAAAATTCTGACAGACGTTAGATGGGAGACTTTATCTTTATCTTTATTAAAATTTGTTAATCTCCTAAATACTAGGTGATGTACAAAATAACATGCATACAATTTTACATAAAATTATACAAACATGTTACAAATAAAACAAAAATGTATATTTTCACAATGTCCGACTGATTAATAAAATGCCCGCCTGAATAGCCATGTCTTCAATTACTGCTTAAAAGTTTTTAAGTCATCTGCCAAGTGCAAGGTTAGTGGAAGAGTATTCCAAAGAACT
Source organism: Rhinatrema bivittatum (assembly GCF_901001135.1). Classification (NCBI taxonomy): domain Eukaryota; kingdom Metazoa; phylum Chordata; class Amphibia; order Gymnophiona; family Rhinatrematidae; genus Rhinatrema; species Rhinatrema bivittatum. The sequence continues at coordinate 150,330,703 of NC_042623.1, forward strand.
GGAGCTGCAATTGAAAAGGCACAGTCTCGTGTACAACTGAATCTGGCGTGTGCAGGTGAAGGGATGTCTAACAGGTCTCTCAGTTGACGAGTTGGATGATGCATGTGTAAAAGATCATTGCACCATGGAGTTACCACAGCAGAGGTCAATTTGAAAGTAATTAAGGGCAACCTTGTATTTTATCCATTCAAAAATGGGAGGCCAGTGTAACTCAATAAGAACTGGAGTAATATGATCATATTTCTTACAGCCAGTAATGAGCCTAGCAACAGCATTAAGGAGCAACTATAATCTATATTGGGTAGATTAGAGGCCTGAACTATGGTCCGAAAATCGGCCATGTCTAGTAAATGTTTAAGGCCACATAATGTACGGAGTTTAAAAAAGCCAGTCTTAATTATATTCTTAATGTGAGGATGAAACGAAACTTCAATTTCCTGACTAGGTAAATGTCACATCAAGGCATGCAAAGGAGATAAAGTCCTGTAGGGAACCTTTGGTTTCCTTACCAGCAAGACTGAACCAAAATTCTAGGGAGGTACAGAAAGAATAATTAAGCAGAGATTTGGGTGTTGCTCCCCCAAGTGGGAAAAACAGATGGTGTACTCACAGCCTTTATATACCCTGCCACCATCTTATATTGTGGATTTTCATTTGGATTTCTTTTGTGGCTTTCAGTTTGGATTCCTAAGTTAACCTTTTAAGGTCAGCATATCCCATGCTGTACCACTTTGATTACTTTCCTGGTTAGGACTCGGGGGATCTTTTTAAACAGAGATTGGAGAAGTAAGAGAGAGTTTGTGTTCCCTGTAGTTTTTGTCCATGTTTTTTAACTGTTTTAGTTACCAGAGGAATAAATTATTTTTTCTACTCTTTCTACCTCTTGTTGGGTTTTTAGCTTTTTTTGTTTGTGTGCTAAGTGCACATTTGGTGCTACAAAGCTGGGAATGGAGAAAACTGAAGATTGTGGGGAAAGGTATAAGCACTAGGACTGTTGTTGCTGGTAAAATATGTGGATGAATGTGCCCTCCATTTCCATGAAAAGAAGCTGAGGGGCGGATTTTAAAAGGGTTACGCGCGTAACCCTGAAAACCCGCTCCTGCGCACGCCGAGCCTATTTTGCATAGGCCTGGCGATGCATGCAAACCCCGGGACGTGTGTCAGTCCCAGGGCTTGAAAAAATGGGTGGGGCGGTCCGGGGGTGGGGAGTGGGCGTGGCCAGAGGCCTCTCCACTGCTGCTGGGCCTGGGGATCCAGCGTGTGCAACCTACGCCTGCCCAGAGGCAGGCGTAAATAAAAAAATAAAGGTAGGGGGGTTTAGGTAGGGCTGGGGGGCAGGTTAGAAGGGGAAGGTGGGGGGGGCGGAAGGAAAGTTCCCTCCGAGGAAAGCCATCGAGGTTCCCCTAGGGCTCAGCATGCGCAAGGTGCACAAATGTGCATCCCCTTGGCGTGCCAACCCCGGGTTATAAAATCGGGCATAGATTTGTGCACGCTGGGTTGCACGCACAAATCTACGCCCACGTGTAGGTACGAATATCTGGCCCTGAGTGTTTAAGAGAAAAAAGAGCATGAGCTGAAGACTCAAGTGGTAGAGAGAAGAGAAGTTATTAGGGAGCTAAATTATTCAAGGAATTGGCTGGAACAAATAATATTAGGACAAGGGATACTCCATGAACCTAAAAACCATCAGATTTAAAACAAATCGTAGAGAGTATTTTTTTCACTCAAGTGAACAATCGAGCTATGGAATCTATTGCAAAGGATGTGGTCAAAACAACTAACATATCTCTAGATTCAACAAAATGTGTTCTTAATGCATTGATAATGCCCACATTAAGAGTAGTGTGGTAAACTTAGCACACCCTGTGATAATCCCTATTTTTCACATGTTGCACAAAGGAGAGAGAGAGATAGAGAGAGACTATCTACAAGGCCCTCATAGTCGTGAAGTATTTATATCTCTATAGGAAGGCCATCTAATAGCTTGAGGTGAGGTGTGTTGGTTGTGGTTTAGGAGCCAGTTTCGCATGTAGAGTGAGATGTACCAACAGCACAGTACACCTTGGTGAAGATTTGACATCATTTGGAGCAGTGATTCTCAACCTTTTTTTTTTTTTTAATTGCTATTTTAATTATACAAACAAGTATCCACCTGCTTTGAAATATACAGTGCAGAAGAAATAGACAAACAATAATACATATAGCAATTGAATTCTTAATACTGTACTTGTATTAAAAATAAAAGAATTGCAGGAGAGCCCTTTGAATAGAGCGTTACTTAATCTAATGAAACTATAATAAGATGAAATAATGGTAGTCTGAGAGATTTCAACACACTATCCTTACTACTACCAAGCAAACATTAGAAAGTTTTACGTGTGAGAGTCTAGAAAAGCTCTCAACTGGGATGGTTGAAAATACACATAGGGGCGGATTTTAAGAGCCCTGCTCGCCTAAATCCGCCCAAATCCGGGCGGATTTAGGCGAGCAGGGCCCTGCGCGCCGGTGAGCCTATTTTACATAGGCCTACCGGCGCGCGCAGAGCCCCGGGACTCGCGTAAGTCCCGGGGTTCTCCGAGGGGGGCGTGTCGGGGGCGGGCCCGGTCGTCGCGGCGTTTAGGGGGCGTGTCGGCAGCGTTTTGGGGGCGGGTACGGGGCGTGATTACGGCCCGGGGCGGTCCGGGGGCGTGGCCACGCCCTTCGTACCCGCCCCCAGGTCGCATCCCGGCGCGCTAGCGGTCCGCTGGCACGCGGGGATTTACGCCTCCCGGGGTTTAGACAGGGCCGGGCGGGTGGGTTAGGTAGGGGAAGGGAGGGGAAGGTGAGGGGAGGGCAAAAGAAAGTACCCTCCGAGGCCGCTCCGATTTCGGAGCGGCCTCGGAGGGAACGGAGGTAGCTGCGCAGCTCGGCGCGCGCCGGCTATACAGAATCCATAGCCTTGCGCGCACCGATCCCAGATTTTAGCGGATATGCGCGGCTCCGCGCGTATCTACTAAAATCCAGCGTACTTTTGCTGGCGCCTGATGCGCCAGCAAAAGTAGGCCAAATCGCGCGGTTTGAAAATCTACCCCATAATTTTGATCTTGAAATTTTATGCAACATTTACAAGAGAAACACAGCTGAAACGGCGCTCCCTTCTGCAAAACTTCTGGTCTCATAGTGAGAAATAACTTTCTCCTAGATTGGGTAGTTTTTACTAAATCTGGATAGCACCAAACTTTATGTCCATAGAATAGGGTTTGACAATTTCTGAAGAAATATCTAAACATATTGGGGCAGATTTAAAAAGCCCTACGCACACCGAGTCTATGTCCCGGGGCTTGAAAAAAGGGGTGGGGTGTGGGTGGTCCAGGGCATGGCAGGGGTGTGGCCAGAGGCCTTCGTAGGGCTGATAGGCCGGGGGATCGTGCGCTGGCCAAGTGCCGGCTCGCGCAACCTACACCTGCCCAGATGCAGGCGCAACTTGTAAAGCAAAGGTGGGGGGGGGTAGGTAGGGCTGGGGGGCGGGTTAGGTAGGGGAAGGGAGGGGAAGGTGGGGAGGTGGAGGGAATGGGGAAAGCCATCGGGGCTCCCCTAGGGCTCAGGGCGCAAGGTGCACAAGTGTGCACCCCTTGCACGCGCCGACACCGGATTTTATAACGTGTACAGCTGTGCGCGCATGTTATAAAATCGGGCGGAGATTTGTGTGTGCCGGGTTGTGCGCACAAATCGACGCCCGCGCATAGCTATTTAAATCCGGCCCATTATTTTTATCCATTAAGAAGGCAAATGATACTAGCAGCGTTCTCCTTCTCGCCACAGTTAGCTCTTGTGAAGTCTCAAGCAATGCAGTTACGTCTAGGGGCATAGCAGGTTCCTCCAAATTTTCAGGATTCAGTTCACCATATGGAAGATAATATGCTTTAGTTACTATTGGTTTTATAGCATCTGGCAACTTCAAAATCTGTGAAGTATATAGTCTAAAGAGTTCCAAAGGGGAAATATTATTTATTACAGGAAAATTCATGAATCTCAAATTGTGAGCTCTTAGACTATTTTCAATGCTTTCAAGCCTTCTATTAGTAATCATTTCACCTTGTAAAATACTGGTTTGCACCTTTTCAACCTCCCGACAGTGAGGTTCCAATAATAAGAAAAGTAGTCCAGGTGCCTGTAACTAAAAACTCACTGAGCTAAAAAATTCTAACTTATCCCTATCAATTAAAAAGCAGAATGGACATACAAACAAAAAACAAACTTTGAAATGTTTCTATGCTAATGCCAGAAGTCTAAGAAGTAAGATGGGAGAATTAGAAGGTATAGCAGTGAATGATGACATAGACTTAATTGGCATCTCAGAGACATGGTGGAAGGAGGATAACCAATGGGACAGTGCTATACCAGGGTACAAATTATATCGCAATGACCTGGGAGGCGGTGTGGTGCTTTATGTCCGGGATGGCATAAAGTCCAACAGGATAAACATCCTGCATGAGACTAAATGCAAAATTGAATCTTTATGGGTAGAAATAGCTTGTGTGTTGGGGAAGACTATAGTGATCGGAGTATACTACTGTCCACCTGGTCAAGATGGTGAGACGGACAGTGAAATGCTAAGAGAAATTAGGGAAGCTAACCAAATTGGTAGTGCGGTAATAATGGGAGACTTCAATTACCCCAATATTGACTGGGTAAATGTATCATCGGGACACGCTAGAGAGATAATGTTCCTGGATGGAATAAATGATAGCTTTATGGAACAATTGGTTTAGGAACCGACGAGAGAGGGAACAATTTTAGATCTAATTCTCAGTGGAGCACAGGACTTGGTGAGAGAGGTAACGGTGGTGGGGCCGCTTGGCAATAGTGATCATAATATGATCAAATTTGAATTAATGACTGGAAGAGGAACAGTATGCAAATCCACGGCTCTCGTGCTAAACTTTCAAAAGGGAAACTTTGATAATATGAGAAAATTTGTTAGAAAAAAACTGAAAGAAGCAGCTACAAAAGTAAAAAATGTGCAAGAGGCGTGGTCATTGTTAAAAAATACCATTCTAGAAGCACAGTCCAGATGTATTCCACACATTAAGAAAGGTAGAAAGAAGGAAAAACGATTACCAGCATGGTTAAAAGGGGAGGTAAAAGAAGCTATTTTAGCCAAAAGATCTTCATTCAAAAATTGGAAGAAAGATCCAACAGAAGAAAATAGGATGATGCATAAATGTTGGCAAGTTAAATGTAAGACATTGATAAGACAGGCTAAGAGAGTGTTTATTCTAAAGAAAGTACAGCTGCAAATGTTTATTCTAAAGAAAGTACAGCTGCAATAGGTAACTTGAGACTTTATTAGGGAAAGACAGAGACAAGAGAATTTGAAAAGAAGTTGGCCGTAGAGGCAAAAATTCACAGTAAAAACTTTAAAAAATATATCCGAAGCAGAAAGCCTGTGAGGGAGTCCATTGGACCATTAGATGATCAAGAGGTTAGAGGGGCACTTAGAGAAGATAAGGCCATCGCGGAAAGCTTAAATGATTTCTTTGCTTCGGTGTTTACTGAAGAGGATGTTGGGGAGGTACCCGTACTGGAGAAGGTTTTCATGGGTAATGATTCAGAGGGACTGAATCAAATCACGGTGAACCTAGAAGATGTGGTATACCTGACTGACAAACTGAAGAGTAGTAAATCACCAGGACCGGATGGTATACACCCCAGAGTTCTGAAGGAACTACAAAAATGAAATTTCAGACCTATTAGTAAAAATATGTAACCTATCATTAAAAACATCCATTGTACCTGAAGACTGGAGGATAGCTAATGTAACCCCAATATTTTAAAAAGGGCTCCAGCGGCAATCCGGGAAACTACAGACCGGTTAGCCTGACTTCAGTGCCAGGAAAAATAGTGGAAAGTGTTCTAAACATCAAAATCACAGAACATATAAAAAGACATGGTTTAATGGAACAAAGTCAGCATGGCTTTACCCAAGGCAAGTCTTGCCTCACAAATCTGCTTCACTTTTTTGAAGGAGTTAATAAACATGTGGATAAAGGTGAACTGGTAGATGTAGTATACTTGGATTTTCAGAAGGCGTTTGACAAAGTTCCTCATGAGAGGCTTCTAGGAAAAGTAAAAAGTCATGGGATAGGTGGCGATGTCCTTTCGTGGATTGCAAAATGGCTAAAAGACAGGAAACAGAGAGTAGGATTAAATGGACAATTTTCTCAGTGGAAGGGAGTGGGTAGTGGAGTGCCTCAGGGATCTGTATTGGGACCCTTACTTTTCAATATATTTATAAATGATCTGGAAAGAAATACGAAGAGTGAGATAATCAAATTTGCAGATGATACAAAATTGTTCAGAGTAGTTAAATCACAAGCAGATTGTGATAAATTGCAGGAAGACCTTGTGAGACTGGAAAATTGGGCATCAAAATGGCAGATGAGATTTAATGTGGATAAGTGCAAGGTGATGCATATAGGGAAAATAACCCATGCTATAGTTACACAATGTTAGGTTCCATATTAGGTGCTACAACCCAAGAAAGAGATCTAGGTGTCATAGTGGATAACACATTGAAATTGTCGGTTCAGTGTGCTGCGACAGTCAAAAAAGCAAAAAGAATGTTGGGAATTATTAGAAAAGGAATGGTGAATAAAACGGAAAATGTCATAATGCCTCTGTATCGCTCCATGGTGAGACTGCACCTTGAATACTGTGTACAATTCTGGTCGCCGCATCTCAAAAAAGATATAATTGCGATGGAGAAGGTACAGAGAAGGGCTACCAAAATGATAAGGGGAATGGAACAGCTCCCCTATGAGGAAAGACTAAAGAGGTTAGGACTTTTCAGCTTGGAGAAGAGGCGGCTGAGGGGGGATATGATAGAGGTGTTTAAAATCATGAGAGGTCTAGAACAGGTAGATGTGAATCGGTTATTTACTCTTTTGGATAATAGAAAGACTAGGGGGCACTCCATGAAGTTAGCATGTGGCACATTTAAAACTAATCGGAGAAAGTTCTTTTTCACTCAATGCACAATTAAACTCTGGATTTTGTTGCCAGGGGATATGGTTAGTGCAGTTATTGTAGCTGGGTTTAAAAAAGGATTGGATAAGTTCTTGGAGGAGAAGTCCATTACCTGCTATTAATTAAGTTGACTTAGAAAATAGCCACTGCTATTACTAGCAATGGTAACATGGAATAGACTTAGTTTTTGGGCACTTGCCAGGTTCTTATAGCCTGGATTGGCTACTGTTGGAAACAGGATGCTGGGCTTGATGGACCCTTGGTCTGACCCAGTATGGCACGTTCTTATGTTCTTATATCCTTCAGCCGCACCTCCATTGTTTCTATTTTATAACTTTGTTGTATTATTCTATTTGCATTGAGAAGCACTTGATTTTTTTGTTTCTAATACAACTTTAGTAAGAGCAGTAATTGCCTTTTCTAGAGATTGTAAGGCAAACCAAATTGTTGATAAAGTTATTTCAGATGGAGTCTGGGAAGTAATTTCCAATTCAGGCTTTTTTGTCTCTCACTTCCTCTTCCTGATGTTGCGTTGGCTCCAGTCTCCAGGTCTGAGGTTCCCAGCAACTCTGCAAGATTCAGCCCCTCTACACCACCACTCCTCTGGGGCTGAGTCTCGACATTTAGCTCCATGTTAGTAAGTCCCAATGGTTTTAGTCGTTGCTAGACTGCCATTCCCCCTCCTCGGGCTTCTCCTGGTGGGGCCGCTGTCACCCAATTTCTTCCGTCTCCTTTACAGCATGTTGGAGCCGGCCTGTTTGGAGAGCCAGGGTTTAGAGTTGTTTCCGGGGTCAGAGGGAAAAGTGCACGCTCTGCTGCCATCCCCTCAGTGACCTGCTCACTTGGTAATGAATGTGTAGCCGCCACAAAAAAACTTCCGATGCAGGGTTGGGTGGTATCTATTAGAGTAGAAGTAAGATCCACTCCTCTTACCCTCGCTTTTCTTTTTGTATGAGGCATGTTGTATGTGAAATCTGTATGCTAGGAAACAAGTTCGGGAGCTTCTCAGTAGCGTGTCTGCTCAGGTGGCCATCTTGAGGGTTCAGTTCTCAACCTTTTTTCTATCAGGACACACCTGAGAGATGACTCTCACATGCGTGACACACTGAACACATGACCATCATGGGACTAAATATAGGCACATGCTCTGCATCCACAGGTGTCCCCTGCTTCCTAACAATGGGTGCAGAACAGAACTAAGACTCTTCCCTGTAAAACTCGCCATACAAAAAAGATATTCTGATTCTGGTCTCATCTTAATAACAGCAGAACAAACTCCCTCTACTACCAGGTGCATTGTAAAATAATACAAACAAACCCCACTCTGTGCATGTCTATCAAACCTGCCATACTGCAGCAACACTAACTCCAAGAAATGAAACAGCAATAGCGTACCAATGAAAATGCAGCAGTTCACCACCAGTGCAATATTTTATTGAGAAAATACAACAAATAAGACTGAAAACAAATCCCTACATGCTAGTAAATTACCTCCTCTCAGTCACACACATACAGAATACAGACAGACCTGCCTTCACCTAATATGGAATAAAATATCACAAATTACAAAGGTGGAAACAAAACCTGGAATGGAAACCCCAAGACTTCTGAATGCAGTGCAAAACTGGAGACTAGAAACATAAATATATTTCTTCCTACCCTAAGCAAAGTTCAAAGATAGAACAAATGTATATTCTCAAAACTGACATGTTATGGCTGTTGTATCCTGTCACTCCCCTCCATGCCCCCATTACCCTTCGCTTCTCCCAACTATTCAATCGCCCCTCACATGCTCATATCCCTGTCCAATATTTTCCCCTGCATCCTCTCCCCTGTGCTCCTTCTCTCCCCTGCTCAATTCTCCTGCCTTTCCCTTTCCTACCCAGTATACCTCTGACCCCTCTTTCCCACCCCCTCCTGCTCAGCATCCCCTGACCTCCCCATCTTCCCCAACCCAGCAGGCCCCACACCTCTATCTCTTCCCTCCACTTCCATCTCTCCTCCCTGCCCAGCAGCCCCCAGCCCCTATTTCCTCCAACTCTCCCTACCCCAGCAACCCAACCTCTTTTCCCCCACCACTTCCTACCCAGCATTCATGCCCAGCACATTTCCTCCTCCTTCTGGCTCCCAGCCAGGATAAGCCTTCAGTCCAATCCAGAGTCTCCCTCCCATTTTACCAGCAGCAGATGAAAGCAAAAAGCATTGAGGAGAGGAAGATGAAGCAGCAGCAGTGGAAGTCGGCAGTGGATCTACAGAGCACGTTCCTCTCGCCCTCATGCTCCTGATTTCAAGTCTAGGCCCCATGGGGTGAAAAGAGAATCAGCAGCCTCACTGCCAGGCCAGGCAGAGGAAGATAATGTTAGTGTCCTGTCAGGCCCATATGAACAGGAGTTGGTGATATCTCGCTCTGATCTGGGTGGAAGAGAAGGGAATAGCCTCCCACTGGGCAGGAAGAGAAGAAGAAAGCAAGAGCAGCTTCCTGTCATATCCAAAAAAGGAGAAATCAGCCAACTCCTGCCCAGACTGATAAGGAAAGAGCAGCCTTCTGCTGGATCTGCGACACACCTTCCGTGACCTCGCGACACATTAGTGTGTCCGGACACACCTGTTGAGAACCACTGACTTGGAGTGAGGAGTCTCACAAAGATGAAATTTGTACTATTTGAACATGGAAACGATGAGACTTCAGATCTTTGGAGAAGATTAATATATCGTCTAGATACACTACAACGCATTAAAACCGTGTGCTGGCATGCATTATGCTATTACACAGTGCGATATTGCCCCTCATTTAACTAAATCCAACCCAAACTTATCCCTGATCCCACCTCTCTAAAAAAATCGCATTCGCGCCGTGTGTTATTGTTCATAATGCATGCGTTATGGTGTTTAACGCGTTATCATGTGCATTAATGCCATAACGCATTTTGATGAATGACTCTAATAGTGGGGTTCAAAGAGGATTGGACAAGTTCCTACAGGAAAAATCCATAAAAGCAGTTGCTAGCCAGGTAGACTTGGGAATGCCAGCGCTTATCTCTGGGAGTGCGGTATAAGAAATACAGTAGCTCAACTATTGGGGATGTGAGGGGTATTTGTGAACCTGACTGGCCACATTCCAAGACATAATGCTGGGCTCAGTGGACCTTACTGTGACCCAGCTTGGCACTTCTTATGTTCTTATGTTGATATATATCTATATCTACATACAGTATATGTAGCCTAATAGTTCCTCATCTTTCCTTTTTTGATTCATTCGGAATTAGTTCTGGGATCCTGACTCCATGAGCTTTCCTTCACAGCTACCTGGATATCTTCACCTATTTTAATTGATCTGTCTTCCCACTTTTATTAGTTTGGTGATTGCAGCAATGCCCCTGAGGCCAGGAGTTATGTACCAGAGCTCTGTTTCATGAGCTTTATATCCACTCACCAGGTGTTGTCTTTGTGAATAATCATGAATCCCTTCCCTGTGTTGTGCGTCCCGGCCGCATGGGTGCCGTGACCGGGCCTGCTCACCTTGCATTGCCTTCAACCAGCTCTGGTCTCGCCACTGCCGCCAGTTCCCGCCGTCCCCGTTGCTCACCACGGTCCTCTCTGGCTTCCTCCACGCCGCAGGCCTCGCAGTGGAGCTCCTATTGGGGCTCTGTGTCTTCGGCCGCCTCAGCCTTGTCCCTTGATGCGCGCGCAGCCAACGTGCTTGAACTTAAAGGGCCAAGCGCGGGAAAACCAAGATGGGCACTGATTGATGACATCACGTGAGAGCCCGATAAATAGCGAGGTCCTGTCCCCTGCCTTATCCTGTGTTTCCGTGTCTCCTTGTTCAGCGTCTCCTTGTTCTAGCGTCTCCTTGTTCCAGCGTCTCCGTGTTCCAGCATCTCCTTGTACCTGAGTCTCCATGTGTTCCTGAATCCTTACTCAGGTAGTACCTCCCCGGATTGATCTCTAGTACTGACTTCTCCTGCCTAACCATTTCTTGTCTGCTGCCTGGAACTGATCACTGCCTGCCTGACCATTCTCTTGGTTGCTGCCTAGAACTGACCACTGCCTGCCTGACCATTCTCTTGTCTGCTGCCTGGAACTGACCTCTGCCTGCCTGACCATTCTCTTGTCTGCTGCCTGGAACTGACCTCTGCCTGCCTGACCATTCTCTTCATCTGCTGCCTGGAACTGACCACTGCCTGCCTGACCATTCTCTTGGTTGCTGCCTAGAACTGACCACTGCCTGCCTGACCATTCTCTTCGTCTGCTGCCTGGAACTGACCCTCGCTTGCCTTGACTATGCTCGGACTGACCTTGGTATTGACCCCTGCTTTGGCTGACCACTCCTGGACTGATACTCTAGCTCTGACCCTTGCGCTTCACTCGGACACTCTCTTCTGGCCTACTGTGACTACCAGACCAACCTGCTTAGAATCTACCCGCGGCTTTCACCTGACTAGATCCGCAGGCTCTGCCTGTCTCACCTGGAGAACCTTCTTGAACTGTTACCTCCCTGAGGTCTCTGGTGCTTCCAGTTTGGATGAAGTCCATCCTCTCTGCATCAGCTGCTCATCCTTGCTCGTGGTGGGCACACCCCTCCGCTACCTCTCCGGGAGACCATCTGAAGTCCACCTAAGTCCAGGTGGTCTGGGTACCCAAGGGCTCAACCTGCGGAAACCCCGGACTGTTATTGGCGAAGCTCCAGCTAGCCTCGTGTGCTCCGCCTCCTGGTGGCAGGCGCTCTCTGGGTTTGACCAGAGGGGCCGTACCAATCCTGCACCAGGCCAAGGGTCCACCTCCAGTGCAACACCCTGGAGCTGTGAACGCTTCCTCCGCAGCATCCCCAGCCCAGGTTGACTCAGGTGTGGATTGAGTAATCCTTCAATAGCGCCTAATTGATGATCCAGCCTCTGATACGATATTGACAGGTTGAAAAGAATTGGGAGATGCCAATGCCTGACTCCTGCTTTTTCTCAGAGTTCCGTTTTATAGTAATTGTCTACTTTGGGACAAAGTCTGGGCATACTTCTTACCCGCAGTCTTTGTACAAATTTCTATTTGAAATTTGCTGTGGGCACAAAGTAGCTGAGGACTTCTGTACCTTGTGCAGGTAGAATTTTTAAGGCAAATAATAAATGTAGATTTGAAAATAAAAACTATGCATGTTTCTTTTTCTGATCATGCCCAAAACAAACCTCTGGGAACAATTCCTCCAAATAAGACTAAAAGTACTTGCATCATCATGATTCTTTTTCACTGTTGAATAATGTGCGTACCATTAGCCGGATTGAATGAGGGAAATTTTCAGACAGAAAATGTATCTAGTTAAATTGCTATTTTTGCAGGTAAATTACTTTGAAAATTGCCTTCAAAATTTGTACCTACACCAAATCTTAGCATGAAACTCAGGAACTTAAAATCTGTCCAATCTCGGCTGCATTCTAAGTCATTTTTCTGACCAGCTGGACACACCACATTATCTACATTTTGAGTGCTTTAACTTTAATTTTTGTTCTATGCACTGAGCTCAGCATTAAATTTGCATTTCTTTCATTTGTGTTTGTTTTGGGTGATTATGACAAAGAAAATTTCTGGGAATACTCAAATTCTAAGGTCAGCTCCCAAATGAGTAATTAAAAGACCACACAACTGTAGCCTCTTTTTTATGACATTTCCCATACTCGTTCTACAGGAAAGAGATGGGGGCTTTATGAACCTTGGATTCATATCAATGGGATGGAGAGAAAAGGAAAGCTAGGGTAATAAGTCATGTGATGCTATATGTTCATTCATCTTCATTACAGTCTGCAAAGAGCTAGTAATGGACTGGTATGCAGTTACATTGTGGGAGACTGGGTGATTCAGGAAAATCATCACAGAAATGTAATTCCTTTCTCTTCCAAGTCACTGGTTTAGATGCAGCTCAGCTCATTTTGAGACCTTTAAAAGGTGGCCTATGTGAAATGAGTTGGTGGTCTCAGTTCTGTGGAAGCATTCACAACATGATCCATCATGGACCCTGTCAGGTTCCCACAAATCGGTGAATTCTGCTGTGTACCTTGTTGTTGATTTGTGACAAGGGCATGTGAAGAGAGAATTAATGGACCAAAATGCAGTATTCCTGTACATTGAAAAGCACTGGTTAGGTACTGATTACATTGTTGGGTTGATTTTTCATACCCAGTTGTAATTGCCTAAGCAGATAAGTACGTTAACCATTTTTTCCACCTACCAGGATATAGTGGCATAATTTATACTATTTCAGCTTCTCAGTTATTCATGGATTTATTACTGAGTTATGGATGCTTGCTACAAAGAGATGTGTACTCAGGGGGTGGTCAACCTCCTCCGACCTGTTTGAATCCAGTTCAGATTTACATAGTTTTCTCATGACATTTCTTGCGTAGTAAGTGTAAGCTTCAGTTTGGTTGTCTTTTGTAAATTCAAATGTATTTGGATATGTTTGAATTTATTAAAAAATTCACAGATTCATAGAATGTGAAGGTACTGTGAAATCCTGGTACATTTCACACTCTGAAAAAAAAACAGAGCAATTACTGTTAACTGAACCAGAAGACAAGGGCCAAGAGTCAAGTTTCACTGCAATTAGAGAAAGACAAAATCATTTTTTTAAATTGGCGGTGTAATCCTCCTGGCTTGGCAAGGACCCAAATGGTTTCAAATCCCCAGTTGGATAGGGTGACAGAATGTTATCAGCCTATATTGTACAGATTCTCAAATCTCAGCCAATGGATCAAGAAAGGACTACGCTCAGCTCATGAATAAGACCTTACTTTTGATCTTAGACAAAAAGGCCAAGAACTGGTGATTTCGTAGTGATGATTTGAGAGCTTCTGTGGATTTAAGAATCCAGCACAGCTTGAAATCTATCTACCTACCTCTTGGGATCCTGCCAGGTACTTTTTACCTGGCTAAGCCACTGTTGGAAACAGGATACTGAGCTTGATGGACCCTTGGTCTGACCCAGTATGGCAAGTCTTACGGTATGTTCTTATGCAGTGTAATCCACTCATATCTGAAATCATATCCAGTACAACTCCAAAAACATTGATAAGACAAGCTAAGACCTAGAGTCATCATTTTGCTATAAATATAGCAAAAATAGCGCCTGTGATAAAAAGGGGAATGGCTAGGCTAATTTTCCCGATATCGCATTGTGCAATACCATTATCGCATTGCATGTTATTTTCACATCGCACGTTGAGTAATCTACTGCAACCGCAAAGTTTTTTTTATCACGAATGGCGGTTTGGGCTGCTGGCAAGAGAGAGAGAGAGAGACTCATAAAAAAGTTAACTATTTATACCATTGTAAGAGGGGGCACTAGTAACTCATAATACCCCTCTTACAGTGGTATAAAAAGTTCAAATATAAGTGAACCTTTGCAGAGGCTCTCTTTCTCTCCCTCTCCGTCTCCCTTCCCTCCCCTCTCCCTCTCCCTCCCTCTCCGTCATTTGAGATAAAAGTGTTTCAGCCAGTAACACACAGCTAACACAGGCGTAACACACAGAAAAAAAGTGTAATTTCTAGTTTTAAAGCATGATAGTATGTGTTACTTTATCACATAAAAGACCAAGTATAAGAAAACTTCAATGCTGTGATACACTGTTATAGAAAATTAATAATACAAAATTAATGATACCACATCAGCAAGCCAGACAACGGCAGTGAAAACCACTTGCCGTCCGGACCACTCGTCATTTGCGGTGAATTTTTTGTTTTATATAGTTCATTCATATGAAACTTAACGATATAGCTGTTCCCTGCGAGTCAACTTGAAGAATTAATCCCCCGACAGCGGCCGGTGTTTCGCGATATAACTATCGCTTCTTCAGGAGTCTTTATGCATAATTTGTCAAGAAGATAGCTTCATGGTGGACTCGAATGTCTCAAACGCTGTTTCAATTACAATGGGACAGCAGCTGTTATATCGTTAAGCAGCTGTTATATCGTTAAGTTTCATATGAATGAACTATATAAAATAAAAAATTCACCGCAAATGACGAGTGGTCCGGACGGCAAGTGTTTTTCACTGCCGTTGTCTGGCTTGCTGATGCGGTATCATTAATTTTGTATTATTAATTTTCTATAACAGTGTATCACAGCATTGACGTTTTCTTATACTTGGTCTTTTTTGTGTGTTTGACTGTTGATTAATAAGACCGGTGCTGGGGTTCTTTGATTTTTTGGTTACTTTATCACATGCCACGTTAACCGACCCTTGTTTCCATTTACTCCTACTCGAATACTAATATTAAATTTGCATACGCGTTTGACAATGTGATATTTATCGCGTGAGTTACAGCGTTATTGCAGATGTTAGGACTCTAACACGCATGATAACACCCTAACGCAGTTTGATAAATGACCCTGTAAAAGAGAATTTGAAAAGAAGTTGGCTGTAGAGGCAAAAACTCATGATAAAAACATTTTTAAATATATCTGAAGCAGGAAGCCTGTGAGGGAGTTGGTTGGCCCATTAGATGATCGAGGGGTGAAAGGGCACTTAGGGAAGATAAGGCCATTACGTAAAGACTAAGGGGTAGATTTTCAAAGGGTTGCGCACGTAAGTTAACTATTTATACCATCGTAACTATTTATACCAACCCCCAAAAACCTACCCCTGCCTCCCCCTGCGCACACCGAGCCTATCCTGCATAGGCTTGGCGGCGCGTGCAAGCCCCGGGATGTGCGTATGTGCCGGGGCTTGCAAAAAGGGGTGGGGTGTGGGCGGTCCGGGGGCGTGGCATGGCCTGAGCCTCCAGGCACAGCGGCTATTTGCCGCTGTACCCGGGATTGCGGGCCGGCTGTTGGCCGGTGTGTAAGTTACGCCTGCCAGGAGGCAGGCGTAACTTCTTCAACAAAGGTAAAGGGGGGTTCAAGGTAGGGCTGGGGGGCGGGTTAGGTAGGGGAAGGGAGGGGAAGGTACGGGGGGGCAGAGGGAATGGAGGCAGGCTGCGCGGCTCGGCGCACGCAAGTTGCACAATTGTGCACCCCCTTGCGCGCGCCGACCCTGGATTTTATAACATGCGCGCGGCTGCACGCGCATGTTATAAAATCGGGCATAGATTTGTTCGTGCTGGGTTGCGCGAACAAATCTGCGCCCGTACGCAGGTTTTAAAATCTGCCCCTAAATGAATTCTTTGCTTCGGTGTTTATTGAGAAGGATGCTGGGGAGATACCTGTTCCAGAGATGGTTTTCAAGGATGATGATTCAGATGAACTGAACCAAATCACTGTGAACCTGGAAGATATGTACAACAGGTGTGAACAGTGTTTAAAAATATCATCTTAGAAGTGCAGACCAGATGTATTTCATGCATTAAGAAAGGAGGAAAGAAGGCCAAACAATTACCGGCCTAGTTAAAAGGCGAGGTGAAAGAGGCTATTTTAGCCAAAAGATATTCCTTCAAAATTGGAAGAAGCTTCCATCTGAAGAAAACAGGAAAAAGCATATGCATTGTTAAGTTAAAAGAACAACTTTGATAAGACAGGCTAGGAAAGAATTTGAAACGAAGTGGGCCATAGAAACAAAAACTCATAATAAAAACTTTAAAAAAGCAGTAAACCTGTGAGGGAATTGGTTGGACTATTAGATGATTGAGGAATAAAGGAGCTCTTAGGGAAAATAAGGCCATTGCAGAAAGGCTAAATTAATTATTTGCTTTCATGTTTACTAATGAGAATGTTGGGAAGATACTGGTTTCAGAGACTGTTTTTAAGGGTGATGATTTGGATGAACTGAAACAAATCACAGTGAGCCTGGAAGATGTAGTGGGCCAGATTGACAAACTAAAAAGTAGCAAATCACCTGGACTGGATGGTATGCATCCCAGGGTTTTGAAAGAACTAAAAAATGAAATTTCAGACCTATTGAAGTAATTTGAAACCTATCATTAAAATCATCTATTGTACCTGAGGACTGGAAGGTGTCCAATGAAACCCCAATATATAACAAAGGTTCCAGAGGTGATATGGGAAACTATAGACCAGTAAGCTTGACTTTAGTGCCAGGAAAAATCATGGAAACTATTATAAAGAATAAAATCACAGAACATATAAATAGACATAGTTTAATGGACACAGCCAGCATGGATTTACCCAAGGGAAGTCTTGCCTCACAAATCTGCTACTTTTTTTTAAAGGAGTGAATAAGCAAGTGGATAAAGGTGGACTGGTAGATGTGATGTATTTGGATTTTCAGAAGGCATAGGACAAAGGTCCTCATGAGAGCCTTCTAAGAAAACTGAAAAGTCATGGGATAGGTGGAGATGTCCTTTTGTGAATTGTAAACTGGTTAAAAGACAGGAAACAGAGAGTAGAATTAAATGTCTGTTTTCACAGTGGAAAAAGGTAAACAGTGGAGTGCCTCAGGGATCTGTACTTGGACCGGTGCTTTTTAATATATTTATAAATGATCTGGAACAAGGTACAATGAGTGAGGTGATCAGATTTACAGATGAGATACAATTTTTCAGAGTAGTTAAATCACAAGCGGATTGTGATAAATTGCAGGAGAACTTTGCAAGACTGGAAGATTGGGCATCCATATGGCCAATGAAATATAATGAGGACAAGTGTAAGGTGATGCATATAGGGAAAAATAAAATAACCTATGCTAAAGCTACACAATATTAGGTTCCATTTTAGGAGTTAACACCCAGGAAAAAGATCTAGGCGTCATAGTTGATATTACATTGAAATTGGCAGCTCAATGTGCTGTGGCGGTCAAAAAAGCAAACAATGTTAGAAATTATTAGTAAGGGAATGGCAAATAAAAAGGAGGATGTCATAATGCCTCTGTATTGCTCAATGGCTAGGCTGTGTGCAATTCTAGTCGCCACATCTGAAAAAAGGTGTAGTTGCACTGGAGAAAGTGCAGAGAAGTACAACCAAAATAATAAAGGACCTGGAATGGCTCCCCTATGAGAAAAGGTTAAAGAGTTTAGGGCTGGTCAGCTTGGAGAACAGACGGCTTGGGGCGGGGTGGTGGTGTATGATAGAGTTCTACAAAATCTTGAAAGGACTTGAACCAGTAAATATGAAACAGTTATTTACTCTTTCAGATAATGCAAGGACTAAGGGGCACTCCATGAAGTTAGCAATTAACACATTTAAAACAAATCGGAGAAAATTCTTTTTCACTCATCACACAATTAAGCTCTGGAATTTGTTGCCAGAGGATGTGGTTAAGGCAGCTAGTGTAGCCGAGTTTAAAAAACCTTTGGATAAGTTCCTGGAGAAGAAGTCCATAAACTGTTATTAATCAATAGGGAATAGCCACTGCTTGTTGCTGGCATTAGTAGCATGGGATCTATCTAATGTTTGGGTACTTGCCAGGTACTTGTGACTTGGCTTGGCCACTGTTGGAACAGGATACCGGGCTTGATGGACCCTTGGTCTGACGCAGCATGGCATATGTTATTTTCTTATGTTCTTAAATAATGATGTACAACATTTGTACCAGGTACAAATTATTGTAATTTATTTACCTCAGGGCACAACACTTTCTCAGCTTGCTGTATCTGTTCCTGTAATCACTGTCTAACCTGAAGTTTTTGACTCACCCTTTCTTACTTTCAGCCTAAAGAATGTGCACATGAACTATAAGCAGGTCATTCCATAAGCTTAAATCACTGCTTCTCCTCTAACTACTGAAGACTTTTTCAGCAATCATCCCAAAACACAGAAGTCCAACATATAAGTCACTAGTGTCCCAGTTTACTAAACCATTTTTTTAATAATATGGGAATCACAGCCAAAATGGAGCTGGCTCAGCATTACTAAAGCTAGTCAGAACAGGCTAAGATCTAAGTAAAACCATATAAGATGAGAGTCAGGCTCATATTATCTAAATGAAGCCAGATAGATTGTACACATATAAACATATACAAATTGATTCATGCTTCAAAGATTCTTGCTCGATGGTCATTGAAGGAGCTCTCAACACCAGGTTTCCAGATTGGACAAAATTAATTCTCATAGGCTTCAATTCCTCAGAATCCCTGAGCTGAGTAAATGGCCAACTGTTAGGCACATGACAATATACCCTCACCCTGCTAAAAGATCTCTGGGCTGGCAAGGAGGGTATTCAGCTTTTCCCCAGAGGCTTAATTCATGGGTTCAATATTTTATATATTTCCCAGTTTCACACAATCAAGGACACAGTTACTTCTGTAAGTGTTAGGATCAGTAATACATTCCCATTTAGTCACTGAATGCTACAAGTGATTTCTGCAGTCTCTTTATTTTAAATAAACTGCTAGCTAGTCCATCTTGATTTTTTGCTCAGTTCAACTTTGCTTCTGCAAGAAAAGCTTACATTTTTTCTTCTCGTGGTTTATAAAGGAACAGCTTTTTTTTTCTCATCATTGTGGATTTCTATCTGCACTATAATCACTTTTAAAGAATTACTCCTTTTACAAATAATAATAATACATTGTCCTTCAAGATGTTGGCTTTGGCAAAATGCTACAAATGGAAAACTTATATTAACACCTAATTTTAGCTCAACATATTTCACATTCTTTTTTCACCTTTCAGCACCTGCATGCATTTTACCATGTGTGGGAGGAAAGATGAAAAGCTATCCAAATATTTATCTGCTAGGCATTTTTTTGTTGATCTGTGATGTCAGAAAATGGAGACACATGTGGCTTGGCAGCATTATGTATAGGTATGCATATGTGTAAGAAGAAAAAGGAAAAGCAAGTACAATAACATGTTTACAAGGGGGACCTATGTTCCCATCACTGATTTGGAAAGGTCCTTACCATCCAAGCAACCTGTGCACCTTTCAAAATATAGTATTTCTGATAACTTTTAGTATAAGAACATATCCCTCAGATGCTCAAGTAAATATTCCTCTCTTTTTAAAAAACTTCTTTGGCAATCTAAGTTTAGCATGCTATTTTTCACTGGAAGATGCAATAAGAGAACGTCAGGTACCTAGAAGCACATAGGGGCCAATGTAATAAGCAGTGCCTACCGTGGGTTTTTACTCCGGTTTTAGTGGGGTTTTTGGTGATAACCTTGCTCACATGAACAAAATAAAGTGGTAGGTAAAGCGAAAGTAAGTGGACTTATCCTGACATAAACTTACTTTCTGCTCCCAATACAACCCGGCGTGCACAAATCGGAGCGGCCTCGGAGGGAACAGGGAAAGCCATCGGGGCTCCCCTAGGGCTTGGCGCGTGCAAGGTGTACAAGTGTGCACCCCCTTGCGCGCGCCGACCCCAGATTTTATAACATGCTCGCGGCTGCGCGCGCATGTTATAAAATCGGGATTAGATTTGTGCATGCCGGGTTACGTGCCCAAATCTACGCCCGTGCGTAGATTAAAAAATCTGGCCCTAAGTAAAATTAGATAGTTATCAAGTATTATTTATTTATTTAATGGTTTTTATATAGCGATAACCGTTTTCACATCATATCGGTTTACAGAGAACAATAAACAAGCCTAAATATATGGCAAAACAATTACAGAGAATGCGAGTGAAAAAAGTAACTTTGTCATAACACAGTAATAAGTATATGTAGTGGAAAAGATATAACTATAAATATATGTACAGGTAACGCAATAATGAAAAAAAGTAAGTTTGTCACAACATAGTAATAAATATATGTATTGGAAAAGTTATAATTATAAATATATGTACAGGTAACGTAATAACGATAAGCATATGTACTGGAGATGTAATAACAATAAATATATGGAAAGCATAATAACCTTGGCAATAATTAAATATGTTAAGGGAGGAGGAGAGGAGGAGGAGGGGGGGGGGGAATAACTAGCCTAAGTACAGATTAGGGGGAAGGCTGGACTAAGTACAAGTTAGCGGCAGGGGGGGGGCGGAGAAGAGGATGGGTACGATTTCTGTGGCGGAGGGTGCATGTAGGCTAGGAGAAGGCCTGTTGGAATAGCCATGTTTTAAACATTTTTTTGAATTTTGTTGTGCAATATTCTGTGCGGAGGTCGGGGGGCATGGCATTCCACATCGAGGGACCCGCTACTGAGAAAGCTCTTTTTATTGTAGATGCGAGTTTTGTAAGCTTAGGGGTGGATACGTGGAGGGTTCCATGGTAGGCCGTTCGTGTAGGTCTATTGGAGGAGTGGGGTTGGAGGGGCTCTTGGAGCCATTGGGTATTTTCATTCATTAGGGACTTATGTCTTAGGGACAAGGTTTTGTATAGTATTCTCGAGGCGATAGGAAGCCAATGTAGATCTTTCAATATAGGCGTAATGTGGTCGTTCTTGAGAGTGTTGGTTAGGACTCAGGTTGTGGCGTTCTGTAGGAGTTGTAAGGGTTTGATGGTGGAGGAGGGAGTTGCAATAATCGATTTTGGAGAAGATGATGGATTGGAGCACAGTACGGAGGTCAGAAAGGTGTAAGAGGGGTCTTAGTTTCTTCAGAATGTGTAGCTTGAAGTAGTAGTCTTTTAGGGTGGCTTTGATGAATGGTTTTAGGGATAGTTGGTTGTCAAAAATGATACCTAGGTTTCATGTATATAGGGAGATGGGTTTGAGAAGCAGGGGGAGGTTGGAGTAGACTAGGGTGTTGGGGGAAATGACAAGTAATTCAGTTTTGTGGAGGTTAAGGGCCAGATTCATTTTTGTGAGAAGTTGATTGATGGAGCTGAGGCAGGTGTCCCATGTCTGTAGTGCTTTTTGTAATGAGTCTGTGAATGGGATGAGAATTTGGATATCGTCCACGTATATGTAGTGGGTGATTCAATGTTTGAGAGGAGTTTGGAGAGGGATAACATATAGATATTAATCAGGGTGGAGGATAATGAGGAGCCTTGGGGGATGCCGTGGTTAAGGCTAATAGGGTCGGATTCATGATTGCCTAGGGTGACCTTATAGTATCTGTTTTTCAGGTATGATTGTAGCCAAAGTAGGGCTATTCCAGTGATGCCACTATCTGTGAGGAGATTAATGAGGATATTATGGCTGATCATATCGAAGGCAGCAGAAATTCGAGCATAGTTAAGAGATAGGAGTTGCCATTATCAAGTCCTTTGAGTGCTTTGTCTGTTAAAGATAGTAGGAGGGTTTCTGTGCTGAGATGTTTACGAAAGCTACATTGGGACATGGAGAGAATCTTGTGATGGTCGAGGTATTCCGTGAGATGGATGTTGACTAATTTTTCAGTGACCTTAGCTAGGAAGGGTAGATTAGAGATGGGTCTAAAATTGGAGAGATCTGTGGGGTCAAGGTTGGGTTTTTTGAGAATCGGTTTGATGATTGCCTGTTTTAGGATGGTCGGTATGCTCCCTTGTGCTAGGGAGCAGTTGATTATTTCGGAGATGGGTTTGGTGATTATGGTGGGGATTGAGAGTAGTAGTTTGGTGGGGATGGTTTCAGAGGGGTGCGATGAGGGTTTAATTTTCTTTAATAGGGTTTCTATTTCAGAGGAAGAGGTTGATTCAAAGACGGTAAGGGATGTCGTGGAGTTGGAGGGGAGGAAGTTGGAGTTGGGGGTGTCTGGGGGAACGTTAGCTGTGAGGGTGAAAATTTTGTTTTGGAAGAAGAGGGCTAGGTCATTACATTTGTTTTTGGAGTCTGTGTTGGGTAGGTGTGCGGGTGAGACTTTGGTGAGGTCGGAGAATGGAGACGAGGGCTTTGGCATTAAATTGGAGGTTGTGAATTTTGTGGGCGTAGAAGTCCCGTTTTGTTTTTTGGATGGAGCTCCTGTAGGCATGCATGGTGGCGTAATATGCGGATTGTAGAGCTGGTGAGGGGTGTTTTTGCCATTGTCTTTCTTTGTTTCTGAGGTCATTTTTTGTGTCTTTAATTCGAGAGTTTACCATGGTTTTTTATTAGTGTGTGCAGGGTTTATAGTTTTTGAGGTGAGGGGGCATAGGTGGTCAGCAATGTCAAGTGTGACATTGTACCATGAGGAAATGGCATTTTCAGTGTTTAAGACGTCGATTTTGTTAGAGATATTGGTGCATGCGGATATGAGGTCATCTCTGGAGCAAGTTTTGCGGTAAGTAAAGGTGTGAGCATGCGGGGGGGGGGGGGGGGGGGGAGGGTGCGAGGGTTGTTTTTTACAGATAGCGTAGTGTTTATGAGGGAGTGGTCAGACCATGGGACAGGGGAGCAAGAGGGGGGTCAGTGTTGTGGATGCTAGAGTTCGTGAAAATAAGGTCTAGGATATGTCCTGCTTTGTGGGTGGGAGAATGGATGATTTGTGTGAAACCCATGGCTTCTAATGAGATGATGAAGGCTTCACAGGCAGCAGATTGGGGAAAAGTGTCTACATGGAGGTTGAAATTGCCTAGCAGGGTGGTGGGTAGGTCAGGGTCTAGGTTATCAGCCAAAAATTTAATTAGAGGGGATGCATTGCTTTCAAGGAGCCCTGGGGGAGTGTATATCAGGCAAAGTTGACGGGATAAAGATTTGAAGAGGCCAACTTCGTATTTGTGAGGGATGCTGACCTTTTGGGATGTAAGGTTAAGTTCTCTCTTGGCGGCGAGGAGTATGCCGCCTCCTCTTTTTTTGGGTCTGGGTATGGAGAAGAAGTCGTGGGTGTGTACGGGCATTTGGTTGAGGAGGGAAAAATCAGAATGTTTCAGCCAGGTTTCTGTGATAGCACAGATGTCGGGTTTAGAGTCAGAGAGAATGTTGTTAAGTATATGGGTTTTGTTTTTTTTACCAGAGATTATTATAACAAGACCAAACTTTTCTCCAGACTTTTTCATAGTTACCTATGTCATCCTGCAATATGTGTGTCAGTTTTTCAATAAACACAAAATCAAATATCTGTTTATGCCAGAAGGGACAATGAGGGAGCTTATTTTCAAAATAACTGTAAATGTGGATTGGGTTGCTAATTGTGAAAGAGGGTAAGAAAGAGAGGCAAATTATTGTCAATTATCAGATGGGTTATTATTGTAAACTTTAACACAAACAGCACAGGTGATTTACAGTCACGAATCAGTCACTATTGTCCCTCGATAAGACTCCTTATTACAGGCAGTGGCAGTTTGGTCTGGTGGTCCCTCGTCTGTCTTTGTTTCTCTGCTTCTCTTCCCAGCCTTCATCCCTCTGGATTGACTCTTTGGTTTGGACCCTGGTTTGACTTCATTTTGGATTTTTGGCTGACCTTGAATCTTCTCTTAGCTTGTTGTTTGCTACCTGCCCTGACCTTGTCTTGTCCTCGCCTCTGCTGTCTGCTGCCAGCCCTAACCTGGGCCTGAACTGACTTCTTTTCTCCTTGCTGGTTTTCCTCTTCCACATTGGATTCTTTACCACTCAAAGTCCCGCACTTAAATCAGCTGGCACCGGCACCCACGGGCTCAACCTGCGGGGAATGTGGGCTGGTATTGGTGAAGCTCCTATTGAGCCTCTGTTCCGGCCAGTTCCACCAGCTGACAGCGAGGACATGCAGGACTTTTTTTTGTGGGTAGCGCTAACCTGACCTCAGCCCAGGGTTCCACATCTGGCAACAGAAAGGTGCTGGGTTAGGGAGCAGAGTAGCATGTCTTTGCTTTGCTTTACACTTTGTTCTCTCCAACCATACTCACTCCCCTCCTGTTACCTTCAAATTGCTGCCTGAGGGGTTGGAGACTGAAGCAGAGAGCAACCGACCTATTTTATTAACTAGCACTTCCTATTCCCCATGGATACTGGATAATAAAGTTTTTCTGTACTTTTCTTTATATATGCTGCATGTTTATTGTGGAAGAGATCTTACTTTAACTGAAAGGATTTGTATTCTAAGGTAAGTGAATCGAAAAGTTTCTATTGTAAAAATCTAAATTTTCTCATAGGTCTTAGTCTTTGGTGAATCTTTAACAAAATATATTCTGTCTACCATTTAGTGCCAGTTCTAGAAACTGCAGTACAAAGAAAATAGGAATCATTACTGCTGGAACTGGACAGTGGACAGGCACCTTATCCTGCATCTAGTCAAATCCTGCACTTTTAATTTCTCTGTGGACTTGAATTAATGTCAGTCTATCCTCATGGAACATTATTATTTTAACAAACTTGATTATCAAACTAATCAAGCTGTTTTTTTTCCTAGTTCCAATGCAACTTGTCTCATATTCACAGCTTGTTGGGACTAATTTATTGCTTGCTTTTTCCCCATTCTGGGCCTAAGGGAAAATCCTGAATGAAATAAAGCATGAATGCATTAATTCTTCATGGCTAGAAATATTGCTGAAAAGTCCCTTATTGGTAACCAGCAGGATCAGGAAACAAAATGTCTTCACTAGATCATAAGTTGCATGTTTCTCATAGTAAAATCTGCTAATGTTTTGACACATGAAAGGATTACATTATTCAAAGGATTGCATTGTTGTAAAATGCTCTTTTTCTTTTGTGTTTTGGGATTAAATTTCATTTCTTCAGAAAGTCTATTTTAATAACATACAATGGCTTCATTTCTATGATGAGAGCTGCATATTCTGTAGCCTTGGCTCAGCAGTAATTTTATAACTAGGAGCTTTCTAATGAGGGAGCACTTCTATTTTACTGAATATTATGTATGTGCTGACTGCTATTGTTTTGGAAGCCCTTTCACATGCGAATGATGGATCGCTGGATTCTGAAGCATAAAGTTTCTCATTGCCTCATTAATTTGAAAGAACTGTCATGATTAATATGAACGATGCAAAGAATGGGATAAATTATTTCAGTTTTGCAATGAGGATGAGGTAGTCTTACATTGCTTGGTGTGAATGCATGCACATATTTTATGAAGGTGTTTGTTTTAGCTTGTGAGTCATTTTGTGTCTGCTCTCCAGTACACCAAAAACTATTTCATCTCACATTTTTTGTGTGAGCTATTTATGCATGTGCTCATTTGGGTCTTTTTGCGTAGGATGGAAAGAAATATAGTGTTCTTTACTCAAACAAAACAAAATGTGTACTTTATTGAACTGAAGGTTTTGCTCTATTTCGTGAAGATTTAGGAACTCTGCTGTGTGAGGAGGTTTACCCTGATTTGGATATTGAATGGTGGAAACATCTATGATTGGGTGAAGAACTCAACAGCATTTGAATTTTCCAACCTCTGAAATTCTTTTGTTATTGTTCCTTTGTTTGAATTTACTATGTGAGGAACTCTTGGAACACAGCTGGTGATATTTAGTTGGAAAGCAAAAGTAGTATGACAAACCACCAACACAATTCCAACACATGTTGGAAAGACATTCCTCATGTGATGAACAGGAGAGAAGCCAACATGGAAATCAACATTTCTCTGTAACCTAAAATTAGGGATGCGTGATATTAATATAGAAACAATAATATAACACAGTTCAATAAGTATGTACTCAACACTTGAGAAGTCATGTGTTTTATCATTAAATATTTCTGAGCAACAACATTGTAAATATAATAGTTTAAAATGTTGCTGAAAAATATATGTAAGTTTTATGTCTACTGGAATATCACCAGGTATTTGGGGAAAGCTGAAATCTCTAAAATGTACTTCTTTCAGCCTATTTTCAAACACGGCTTATTTCCTTTGTGTCACCATATCATCCTGTGCTGAGACAGGTTTGAAATTAGAAAAAGCAGCACTCTAACTCTATAGCTTCAATCTTTCCAGCATGATCCACCTTTGTATTCTTTAGTCTGGAAACTAAACTTGCTTTTTAATAGTTCACACAAACTCTACCAATTCATACAGATTTGCAGAAGAAAAAAAAAGATGTTTCTTGTTATCCATTCATTTCATGGGGACCCCAAGTCATTTCTTTAGTTTCAAAGCAAAAAGAAAAAATGTTTATTCATTTGATTCATCTTTTGGCTCATGGAACTTATGGGAAGAAATCATTACAAGGAGGAAAGAATTCCAAGTTAACTAACTGTGGTAAAGTGGCACCAAAAGTAGCATGAATAGCCTAAGACTTCGTAAAGGGGATAATGGGTATCAACATTGGCCAGCTTGGGGGGGCCTCCTGACCCCCCCAAGCTGGCCAAAAGTGCCTTTTGGGCCCAACGAGGGTTCCGGGAGCGGAACCGCGATGGACCACGTGACGTCGGCATCACATCGGAGTGACGCGGATGTCACGTGATTCCCCACGCGTCCGCTCCCGGGACCCTCACGGAACTTTTGGCCAGCTTGGGGAGTTTTGGTAAGTCTTGGGGGGGGGGGGGATTAAGGAGGGTGAGGGGTTTAAATTTTTATTTAGATCAACAATCGCGATTTCCAAAGTATTCAACATAGCTATGTTGAATAAGTTGGAAATCCGATTGTTTACGCCTCATCATTTTTTTAAGTTAAAAAAAAAAAAAAAGTTGCGTTTTCCATTTAAGTTCAAAAGAATGCACACCCCTACTGCCTGTCTTTCTCTGCTGGCTGACACAATGACAGACTAAAATGGACAACAGCCAAAAGGTTGTTTGGGAAAACATGAAAACCTAAAAACTCTGAGAGACCTCAAAACAGCATCTTCCCAAGACAATGTCTAAAGAAGGAATGCACGGTGTGCACAGTATATCTCAGACATGCTCAGTCTTCGAGATCAGTGTTACTGGATCCAGAGATCAGAGATAGGTTGGATTAGAATAATGCTTCACTGTGATATGTTGTTTCCTTGACAACATGTCCTAACCGGGTCTAACAAGGTAGTGAGATAACATATGACTCACTAGGAAGGCTGGCTGTGATTGGCTGATATACCCACTGGCTAATTTTAAAAGGAATGTGCATGCGCCCATAAACGTGCATATCGGTGCTTGAGTGGAGCTACGCCGTGATTTTATATTGTGCACGCAAGTATGTGCGTATCATTTAAAATGCCCCTGCCCTGCATGTGTGTGTGTGTGTAATCTTAAGAGGTGGCTTGAGTAATGTCCCAATCGTATTTCCTCTAGGGCTTTAGTGACTTTTAAGTACATATGCAGACAGATTTTAAAACATACTCACGCAAGGGAAAAACCAGTTTTTCCACTTAGTCCAACAGTTTGTCCAGTTGATATTGAGGTCTTCAAGATCCCTCTGGTTCTTCATCCTGTAAGCCCCCCACTTGACCCCGAACCTTCACGCTGTGCTGAAAGCCCTAAACCTCGAGATCTCTAGACTTGCTTCTCATCAGGACCTGCAGCAAAGTTACACGGATAACACACAGACGCACTATAGACAGCTTTTTTAAAATTTGGGGTTACCTGCGTAAGTATTAGTCCTGCTCCAGAACGCCCATGCCCCGCCCTCTTTCCACCCCCTTATTCTTAACGTGTGCATGGGTGTGAGTGCATGTACTTCGCGGATTTCTGAAATTTGCGTTGCTCGTGCGTGGCCCGCATACGCGCTTTTGTGGCTGTTTTTGCATGAGCAACGCTTTTAAAATCTACCTCTCTGTAACAAATCCTAACTGTACTATATCTGTTGTTCTCCCATTGATTTCTATGGGCCATAAACTTTAGTGGTCCATAGAAATCAATGGGGGATGAAATTAATAGAACAAATAGGATTTGTTTAATTTGGGGGACTCCCCTCCATTCATTTCAGGGGCCTCCAAAAGAAATGAATGGGGTCCGATTTCTTTCGGGATGCCCATTCATTTTAAACAACTGCCCATCCTTACAGCTTGGCACTCACAATTTTCTCCAGTGTCACGATCGCCTGCCACATGTCCTCCAGCTTGGTACTAGCTGTTCTTTCCAAAGCTGAAATCCAGGAAGAAGCAGAATGCTCCTTGGGAGTGGAAGAATCTGCTCCTCTCTCTCCATTCACCAGCGTCTCCTCCCAGGCTCACCGCCAAATCAGTGACCTTCAGGGAAGCCTGAAGTGCTCCCAGGTGCAGCGCCAGAATGATTCACAGGATCTACTCCTCCCCAGCGAGCTGCTCCGCAAGAACCCCAAGGCTCCAGCTGATATTAAGCTTCCCCCGGGACCCAGAGGCATTCAGCACTCAGGGCTCAGGATACCTCGACCTCCAGTCAAGACAAAACTCCATATTGACACCAGCACTGATGGATGAGCCCTGAACCAAGTTCAACCACCAGAGCATTAAACTGAGGAATTGTCAATAGAAAGGATGGGTGACCACCTGGGGTACATCTCCTTGTCTTCCCCTTCCTCTTCACCATTGAACCAGGTAATAATAATCTAAGAAAAGGGAAAAATGAGAGACAGCTTGCAGGGCTAGGGAGGAACACCATGTGTCCTCGGTGCCATCTTAGATCTCCTTCCTTTCCTATTTTGAGCAAGTAATTTTCAGCATTCTCCTGTCTGTGTGAAGCTCAAAACATAATGGGGGCAATTCTCAAGGAGTGCAAAGTCTGCAGGTAGATTTTACCTACAGACTTTTCACCAGTTTTCAAAACAGAAGTGCACGCATTTCTTTTGCAATGAAAATTGCACTGGGAAAACTATCCACACACATTTATACCTGCTAATAGGTGATGGCAGTGAAATTTAGATGTGCACTTTTGAAAATTGGAAAAGATGCATGTAACTCGGAACCCTGTCCTAGCCCCACCCCTGGTGTGAGGGGAAGTCGTCCACGCAACCAAGCCGTATGTGTCTATTTTTAACCGCATATCCATGTGCAATTTTATAAAAGAAAAAACAAATCAGAGGAAGTGGTGCAGAATAAACTGAAAGCCCACACAAGTCTTAATCGTTTTTAGAAGTATTTACTTGGTACGGCAACTCCACTGTTTCCCAGAAGCACGACATCATGTTAAAGCAAGTCCCCCGACACGGAACCCGTGTTTCGCCGCAAGGCTGCGTCGGGAGGGACAAAAATATTCTTGACAAATCTGTGTTATTTCTCCCGACGCAGCCTTGCGGCGAAACACGGGTTCCGTGTCGGGGGACTTGCTTTAACATGATGTCGTGCTTCTCGGAAACAGTGGAGTTGCCGTACCAAGTAAATACTTCTAAAAACGATTAAGACTTGTGTGGGCGTTCAGTTTATTCTGCACCACTTCCTCTGTTTGTCTATTAAGTGCAGAATTGCACTTTGCTTGTGGACAATTTTATAAAAGCCCATTTCCAGGTAGGGTTGCCAATTGGCTCCAGAATTTCAGGACAGGTGCATCCACTCTCACGGCTGGCACGGGCTTGTAGCTCTGGAGTTCCTATTGATTTGACTACAAGTCCATGCAAGCAATGGGGTAAAACCAGGACTGGATCAGCCAGGCCCGAAAATCAGGAGCCAGTCGGCAACCCCATTTCCAGGGCTTTTGCAGTACTTTACCTGTGGAAATGGCTTTTACAATTGCCCTCTATGGATGTGTATGCAGTTTTTCTTAATAAATCTCATAATTCTGAAAGAGCATTAACAGAAGGATCTAATCTTCTAATCATACAGTCTGAGTCACATTAAAATAGCATAAGGTTCTCTTTTTCTTTCTCCTTCCTACCTTTAAAAATTAAAAGCACATTCATCTCCATCCAGAATTCCCTGACTTGCCTTGGTAACAAGCTCTTCAGTTAACCCATTCTTCTTTCTAGAAAAAACATAAATACTGTATGTAGTTCTCCAAAAAATATTTTTTTTTCTTTCTTTTCAGTAAGAAAATGAACACAATAAAAGGGTGGAGTCAGCAGAAGTCTGAAGCTCTTGAGCAGTCGTACCAAACTGCCTGAAAGCTGCGTTTGAAGGGCAGAAGAAAGGTAAGGAGAGCTGGGAAACAGTTATTTGCCGGCCGATAGCTAGACAATAGTCTGCATGGATTTCATCTTATTATCAATGTCGGTGCTTGGGATTTACAATTCTTGCCCCTCTGGTTAGGATGCTGAGGAGGAAGTACAGCCTATTCATAGTATAAAGCAACACGAAAATGCATGTTTGTGTTTAGCAATACTTCTGCCATTTGTTTGCAAAGCTCTTTCAGTAGTGCAATGACTGACTAGTGCGGTTTCTTCTTGTCTAGTCAGCTGGCACCACTGGCACTCTGCTGGTGCAGTTATTTTCATGCTTTGGTCTCTGCCGTGTTTTGCCACTTGGCAGCAGCATTGCTTTTGCTTTCTTAACTGGTGTTGGTTTGAAAGAAGTAGATTTGGGGTCAGCCTGATGATGGCAGTGCTGAGTGCTGATAAGCAGAGGTTCAAGGGTTTGATCCCTAAACCTAACTTTTTTTTTCCTCGGGGTAGCTGGGGATGCTGTAAGGGCTATATTACAGTCAACTGGGGGGCAGGGCTGGCAGAACCACTAGGCGAACTAGGCCTGGGCTTAGGGTGCCAACCATTAGGGGGCGCGAGCCATTTGGACCGCAAGCGGCAGCAAAGAGGAGTGGAGATTGGCACCAGGGCTCACGGCCGCACATGGCTTGCGCCCCCTAAAGGGGGGGAACGTGACTGGGGGGGGGGGGTGTATGCCGCGAAAGGGGGGGTGGCGCGACAAGGGGGGGGGGCAGCGCGAGGCAGAAAGTGCCCCAGGTGCCTAATGCCCTTGCACCGGCCCTGATTGGGGGCACAGAGTTGCTGTGACATGTAGGGAGTTGCTCCTGGTCAAAGGATTATTGCTGCAATGATTAGGCTTGATAGAAAGGAGTGTGTGTGTGTGTGCTCTGGAACTGGGTGTGGTGGCTGTGTTAAATTGGAAGAAAAACCTCTGGGTTGTTGCAAATTGAAGGCTCATGGCATCTCCTCTCCAAGTAGGAGAGTCCTCCTAACCAGAGTAGCTCAGACATCCAAGCCTGAACACTGATTATGTTGCCTCTGTGCTTCACAGCCCCTTCAATTCAATATTGTTGTCGCTGGGATGAGGTGTCCATTTTTGTCTCTAAACGATATCTCTGCCCCTTACAAACATGCATTTTGAGGCTTCAACTCTGAGTGCCCTCAGTGTGACAGAGGTCTCCCTAGACTAGGGGTGGGCAATTCCGGTCCTCGAGGGCTGTAAACCAGTTGGGTTTTCAGGATATCCTTAATGAATATGCATGAGAGAGAAATGCATACACACTGCCTCAGTTGTATGCAAATCTATTTCATGCATATTCATTAGGGGTATCCTGAAATCCCGACTGGTTTGCAGCCCTCGAGGACCGGACTTGCCCACCCCTGCCCTAGACCTTGCCCTCAGTGTGTCAAGAAGGAACACCACTCCCCACTGGGAGGGGTTGGATGGAGGTATAAAAGCCTCTGCACCCACTGGTGAGAGGGAGAGAAGAGAAGCTGATTCTAGGATCTGCAGTTCTGGTGGAGTTGGATTCACAGGGTGGCACTATAGGGCCTGTCTCTCCATAGAGAAGGTTCAGAAGAGCATTGAGAAGAAGGAAGCACAAGGATGAAAGGAGTTCCTGGGAGTCCAGAGGTTAAAAATGAGAAGAGGGTCCAGGAAGCTGGAGACGAATGAACTGGAGGTGCCAGAGGCGAGGCATCCTGACTAGGAAAGTTCACCAGATCAGAGACTGATTCAACCTCAATCAGCCTGAGAGAGACTCCAGAAGGAAAAGAAGAAGGAACCTGGAAGGAAAAGATTACAAGTATTAAACAGATAATGGGAGAGTCCATTAAACAGATAATGGGAGAGTCCATTAAACAGATAATGGGAGAGTCCAGAGGTTAAAAATGAGAAGAGGGTCCAGGAAGCTGGAGACGAATGAACTGGAGGTGCCAGAGGCGAGGCATCCTGACTAGGAAAGTTCACCAGATCAGAGACTGATTCAACCTCAATCAGCCTGAGAGAGACTCCAGAAGGAAAAGAAGAAGGAACCTGGAAGGAAAAGATTACAAGTATTAAACAGATAATGGGAGAGCCCAGAGTTAAAGCAGGTTTGTGAACAAAGTTCCAAAGAGCTGACCTGGTTTTGGTGACGAGACTTTGAACTTTGATTTCTGCGGCATACTGTGGAGTTGTGTACTGTTTTGGACTTTATTTACCCTGCCGTCAGTTCAGTGAAGACTTTTTGGTTTTGAACAACAGCACTGGTATGGATTGCATTTTCTTTGCGAGTGCCTGGACTGGTGAGAGGAACAGCCCCCTGAGTACAAAATCCTAAGGGTCTTGAAAAGATTCGACTTTTCCCCCTGTAAGGGAACCCCGGGAGGTTATGGGACCTTGCATGGTCTGTGGCCCTTCCCGCGTGCCCCTGTCCTCAAGGCCAGAATGGGATGGGAGTTACACTGCACTCATTCAGACATGGATTGGTGGAGCAAGATGGCATCACAAGGTCATGTTTAATCTCCAAAATGTCAAATTAGTAGGTTCCTCATTCAAGCCTCTTGTGCAGTATAACACCTATTCCAGCACCTTGAATTCTGTTATTACTCGATCTTCATTATCCTGCGTTCCAAAAGTTTGGCATCTTTCCAATACAATATGTGACCCGCTAGGTCAGGTTCTGATGGAATAAATGCAAGAAGATTCCAGGAATAGGTAAACCAGACAGCTGCAGGTTCTTAGCTAATTTGAACTTACTCCAGCTCTGTTTATTATTCTGAAGCTCCGCAGACTCTAAGAATGTCAATGAAGAGTCCTTGAAGTCTGTCATACAAGGGACAAGGAAGAGCTGTGAAAGAAACCCCACTCCTACATAAGCCATGGGAATCTCAGGGCTTGGACTGCAGTTTTCAGCAGCTACGAATTAGTTAGATCATAACTCTCCTCATGCCGTTCCCATAGCCGGGAGACGATCCAGCTGTGGATAGTGACTCTAGATAGTACGTGATAGGGGAGGGCTTTGTATCACCCCAGGAAAGGAGATGGGTTAAAGAAACCCTCTTACGGTCTGAATCACTCGGCGAATGTGAGAGCACTGGTCTGTGTCTGCATGGGTGCAAGGTCACCTTTGCTCAGGTTACTAAGTATAAATCATTTATTTCAGAGTACAATTAATTCAGAAACTCGGCAGGTATCATTCGAGCAGGTGTGGGAACTTTGTTAAAGCAGGTTTGTGAACAAATCTGATGAACAGTGGCAAGATCTGCCAAACCTGCATTTATTTGGGAACCTAATTTTTTTTTTTCTGTAGAACATTCCAGTTCAAGACAAAATCCATGGCGGATCCTTGTGAACCGAATAAAATGTGCTGCGGGTCGTGCTTTGAAGTGTGCTGCTGTTAAGTAAATATCGCTGCTTGAGTCTTCACTGATCACGGCAGAGGATTCTTCAGCATGGGTCATCCCTTCTGAAATTCTGCTAGCTCTCTTCCATGTCAAATCTGTTTGTGCCATTAGCCAGTGACCCTTCCTGAGAAAAACTAAACAGAGTTTTGCCCTCCATTGAAAACCCCAGAGGACCACAAAACTACGGTATATATTTCTCTTTTTACCTTATGTTATTTATTTTTGGGGCCTGACACTCCCCCCCACCCCCCCAACTGGCTCGATTGGAATAATCCTCTGTCGGGCTATTGGACCCCGAGCCTTCATTGACAACTCCCTGGACATTACCCCTCTATCTTTGTATTGCCTTTCAACTCAACCCAGCCAGTGCAGCAACCGCCTTTGCCTTAGGGGCCTTATACCACAACTCCCTCCTGAAGCCAGCTAGAGTGGAGTTGAGATCTTGCCGTGAGGCGCCTCCCCTGAGCAACGAATGAGTCTGGGAGCGTTGCTCCTGCAGCATCCCCGGCCAACCCAGAGAGCAGAAGACCAGCCTGCCTGGCCCAGGAATCTAACCCGGATCCTCTGCATGGCAGCACACGGAGCTTGCCACTGAGCTGCTCCATACTTCTCATGCTGAAATCCCCTCCTTTGAAACATTTCTGCCGAAATGTACAGGAATCTCTGCTAACTAAAAATACATTCTCTTATGTTAATGTGGGCTCCTGGCCAAGCACTGTCACTGTGATGGAATGGCTGGATAAATGAAGTGGTTTTGTGTGTGTGTGTGTGTGTGTGTGTGTGTTATAAAGTGAAATCAAACCCCCTGATAGTAATGCTTGAAGGCTTATGCATGGCCCCAGTAGACGCTGCTTTTAACTGAACTGGAAGCCCAAAGGAGGAAGGAGAAACGGGTGAGACAAAATATCACCCCAACCAATGAAAAACAAAGCCTTGAAATGATAAGTTCAGGTCAGTCCCAAGAATTTTTGAAGCTTAAAAGGAGCCTCTCTATTAAGCATTTTTCCCATAGACACAAAATAGGAAAAATCCTTTAGTCAGTCTGACCCCGAGCCAGCTATGACTCAGTTCAGAGCAGTTGATTAAAGCAGCAAGACAGAGAAAAACTTTTCCATTTTTAATACTAATCTAAGATATGGCTATTATAAATATGATTAAAAAGGGCTGAAAGATTTTTCTGTTCTGATTTCACTTTAGGCGAAAGAGTAATGCTGTAATGACATGAGTTTTGGAAAGGAGACGTGTGAAAGTTCTCGCTTTTATACTGTATTTATAGAAGCAGCTTTGTCTTCTAAACTGTTAGCAGAAGTATAAAGCTGTTACTCGAGGGCTTCCTGTCCTTTTGCAGCCTCTCATGCAAAGCCTGCGCTGTGTCATTTCCCATTTACCTACAGTGCATGGGATTCTGCTATCACTGATGAAGAATACTTGTTTACAGAAAGAAAACAGAGGGAGGCACAGGGAAAAGAGTTGATTCAACCTTCTGGAAAACAGATATCTTTAAAACCATGTTTGTTTGCCTTATCATTAAAATCATCCATTGCACCTGAAGACTGGAGAGTGGCCAATTTAACCCCGATATTTAAAAAGGGCTCCAGGGGTGATCCGGGAAACTACAGACCAGTTAGCCTGATTCAGTCCCGGGAAAAATAGTGGAAAGTGCTCTAAAGATCAAAATCACAGAACATATAGAAAGGCATGGCTTAATGGAAAAAAGTCAGCATGGCTTTACCCAAGGCAAGTCTTGCCTCACAAATCTGCTTCACTTTTTTGAAGGAGTTAATAAACATGTGGATAAAGATAAACCGGTAGATGTACTGTACTTGGATTTTCAGAAGGCGTTTGACAAATTTCCTCATGAGATGCTTCTAGGAAAATTAAAAGTCATGGGATAGGTGGCAATGTCCTTTCGTGGATTACAAACTGGCTAAAAGACAGGAAACAAAGAGCAGGATTAAATGGACAATTTTCTCAGTGGAAGAGAGTGGGAGGTGGAGTGCCTCAGGGATCTGTATTGGGACCGGTACTTTTCAATATATTTATAAATGATCTGGAAAGAAATATGACAAGTGAGGTAATCAAATTTGCAGATGATACAAAATTGTTCAGAGTAGTTAAATCACAAGCAGATTGTGATAAGTTGCAGGAAGACCTTCTGAGACTGGAAAATTGGGCATCCAAAAGGCAGATGAAATTTAATGTGAATAAGTGCAAGGTGATACATATAGGGAAAAATAACCCATGCTATAGTTACACAATGTTAGGTTCCATATTAGGTGCTACCACCCAAGAAAGAGATCTAGGCGTCATAGTGGATAACACATTGAAATCGTCAGTTCACTGTGCTGCAGCAGTCAAAAAAGCAAACAGAATGTTGGGGATTATTAGAAAGGGAATGGTGAATAAAATGGAAAATGTCATAATGCCTCTGTATCGCTCCATGGTGAGACCGCACCTTGAATACTGTGTACAATTCTGGTCGCCGCATCTCAAAAAAGATATAATTGTGATGGAGAAGGTACAGAGGAGAGCAACCAAAATGATAAAGGGAAAGGAGCAACTCCCCTATGAGGAAAGACTGTTCAACTTGGAGAAGAGAAGGCTGAGGGGGGATATGATAGAGATGTTTAAAATCATGAGAGGTCTAGAACGGGTAGATGTGAATTGGTTATTTACTCTTTCGGATAATAGAAGGACTAGGGGGCACTCCATGAAGTTAGCATGTGGCACATTTAAAACTAATCGGAGAAAGTTCTTTTTCACTCAATGCACAATTAAACTCTGGATTTTGTTGCCAGGGGATATGGTTAGTGCAGTTATTGTAGCTGGGTTTAAAAAAGGATTGGATAAGTTCTTGGAGGAGAAGTCCATTACCTGCTATTAATTAAGTTGACTTAGAAAATAACCACTGCTATTATTAGGAAGTTAGGAACAGTAACATGGGATAGACTTAGTTTTTGGGTACTTGCCAGGTTCTTATGGCCTGGATTGACCATTGTTGGAGACAAGATGCTGGGCTTGATGGACCCTTGGTCTGCCGCAGTATGGCATGTTCTTATGTATGTTTGGATCAATGTGTTTTTGTATAGTAAGCCTACATGTAGAGGTGCACCGAAATAACGGTTAAGAAAAAGGACAAATTATATCTGTCTATCTATCTATAATAATATGAACTTTGGCTTTAAATTGACTTCAATTTTGTGGATACTCAATGAATCATTGCAAATATGTATATGAGTATCTCTATCAATATCACATTTCTTTTTTTATTTTTTTTATTTTAAAGGTTTTTACATTATTTTCAAGATAAACACTTGAATTGAAAACATAAAAGTTGAATATATATATCTTTAAGTACATGTAGATACTAAAGAAAAAAGACAAAAGAAATAAGCTATTAACTATTCACATTAAGCTAATACAATTGAAAATCCTCTCTTCAACCTAAGTCCTCAAATAAGGAGATCCAATTTAACAACCCTAGGAAAATCTTTGTAAGCAATTCTAGGCTATCAGGGATCAATATATTTTTGCAACAGACTTCAAAACAGGCTATATATTCCCTTCTATGGCAATTGGAGAAGAAGAAGCCCTATTATGATCAGATAAATTCTTATCAGCAAGAAAGGCTGCTAATTGTGTAGGCAGGAAAAAATATGATACATTATGATATTTAAGAATACATTTACAAGGGTATCTTAAAAGAAAGAAAGCCCCTATTTCCAATGCTGTAGGTCTTAATAACAGGAATTGCTTCCTTTTCTTTTGAGTAATTTTTGATAGATCAGGAAATATATTAACTTTGAGATCTAAGAAAAGCTTTCCATGATGTCGAAAGAAAGATCTCAGAACCCAATAACGGTCAGATTCTAACAGAAAAGATACAATTAAAGTTGATGGCGATATTAAGTCTTTTTGAGTAGACTCTAGCAGCTTTGAAATATCCAATTGTGGAGTGTCCAAAGGTGTTATGACTTGAAATCCATCTTGGTCCGAAGAAGTCTTCTTAAATGGTGGTATATAATATATTCTGGAGACCAAAGGTAATGTCTGCTCTGGAAGTTTTAAAACTTCCAAAAGATATCTTTTCCACATGTCCTTTGGTGACACTGTTGGGTCTTTAGGAAAATTTATGATGCATAAGTTTTTCCCCCTAATCTTGTTTTCCATTTGTTCGATTCCATTATGTACAACAGGTTTTCTTTAATCATTAATTGGTGTGTTACAGTCATGCTTGCAACTTCTGTATTGACTTTCTCCAAAGAATTTTTATTTAGAGACACCTCCTTCTCAATTGTATCCATACGTTTTTCAAAGCCATGCACTACCAAACAGAAAGGGCTCAATTGCTCAGATATATTTTTGTTCAGTGACTGTGTCGCCTCCCAAATAGATTCAAGGGTAATAACATTAGGCCATACCAGCTCAGGCAATGTGAATTTGGGCTCTTCTTCCAGTTGCCGCTGAACAGGTATGCCTGCTCTGTCCTCAGTGTCCCGAGGGTCTCCTCCTGACAACAATGACAGGGTAAAATCAGCCACCACTGATCGAATGGAGCTTCCTCCCTCCTCTTCCACCAAGGAAGCAGCTTGTACTACTTCCCACATAGCTTGTTTACTGCGGGGTTGGCTAGGGCTGACCGTTGCTCCAGGGAAAATGATGTCATCAATTCAGGGAAGGAGTCAGGTTCCTCTGCCTCCCGGCTTTCCTCCAGCGAACCTACTCCCGGATTTAGTGGTCCCCTTAACACATGGGAGTCCATCGGGCCCAGTATATTAGGTAAGCCTGAAGTAGGTAAAATTGCACCTCTCTGGCTCAGCATTTTCTGCCAGAGTGTGGCATGTTTAACTCGGCAACCAGACAAGACTCACACCCGCCTTAGTAGCCGTTGGCTATCTTGGATCCAATATCACATTTATATTGATAAATGTGCAAAAAACTTTTATTACAAATATCATTGAAGCTATAACATATCGAACATGCTAAAACCACATCAACAATTATTTATTATTGTATTATCAATAAATTCTACACACCATGCATGAAATGTCTTTTATGGTTCACTAATTTAACTATATAAAACAATTATATCCCAACACTAGTTTCTTGGTAATGTCATTTTTTTGCTGATTCTATTCTGACCTGAGGAAGAGAACATTAGGTCTTGAAAGCTAGTCAAAAAATGCATTGTCAGTCTAATATAAAATTATCATCTTATTTTAAGGGAGTCTAGACCTTTCTAATATAATCTAATAAAGAACATTCCAGCAATGGAAGGTTTGGGAGCTGTTGGTGTCTAAACTGTCTATCTGAGTGACAAGAGGGTATGTCCCCCAAAGGATGAGTTAGTGATTAAAAGTTATAAAGGAGTGGACTCTTGGAGCCCAGGAAGGAGTTTGTCTGTGAGGTCGCTTAGGAAGGGCAGCCAATAAGCTATGCTCTTCTAGAAATCCAGTAAAGGAATGGACAGACGTCTTTTTTTCCTTTTGGGAAAGTGTATTTCTTCCATCTGCTTGGTTGTTGGATTGAGATTCAGAAAGGCTTTTATCCTCAAGATTTGGTGTTGGAAACTTGTCCAGTCTCAAATATCTGTAACAAGATATTTGAGAATGTATCTGAAGTTGGAGATGAGAATTCATTAGCTTTGATGGGTATCTGGGAAAGAAGAGACTTTCAGGAGCCCTGGGAAGTCCAAGTTTTCCCTGCTAATGTCTTCAAGTTGCATGAGGGGTTGAATTTGTGAATTTGGAGAGTGTCTAAGGACTGATTTATTGGTGATATTTGCTGATTTAAGAAGAATTGATTCATGTTAGGGGGGTGTTGTATTTCTCTATGGACTGAATTTAAATTTGTCTTAAGTAAATAACTTTTTTGGAACACAATCTTTGAAGTGGACTGGTGTGATGCCTTGCGAGTGGTCTTAGGCTTTAGAAGGGGATGGAGAACAGAACAGTCTGGATTCCAGCTTTTCTCCACAGAAAAATGCTTTATTCACAGTGCTGCAAAACAATAACAGAAGCAGTCTGCTTAACTCTGCAGCATAAGTCAAGACTTCCAGCATTCACGTCTCAGTAGGATACCTACCTACCTCCACCCCAGGATCTCTCTGTTCCCTCCTGGACCTGCTCTCTTGATCCCCTGTCCAGGGAAATGTTTTATTTTATTTATTTAAAAACTTTTCTATACCGTCGCTAAGTTATATACCATCGCAACGGTTTACAAATAGGCACATAGACTAAGGTTAGTAAATCTAGGATATCGTACATTCTAACAGGTGCCAATAAAGTTCGGTTACAATTTCATAAATAAAATCATTATTTGAGTAATGTTGGTCAAGTCCAGGTATATTATTGAGTTACTATCTCTTTGAGATATTACTTCTTAAATGTAGGATTGAGTAAATGCCCTAGGACTAGGATTCCCTTCTGGTCTATGTCTTAAATGTCAGTCCTGGTCTCATAAGGGGGATCATGATGTACTCGCCTTTACAACTGGTTTATTTTTTGTGGAATTTTGAACCTCTAAGTAACCCCACCAGTGTATTCTTGCCCCAAGCTCCCAGGACCCACATTCCCCTACCCTGAATTAAGTGGATCAATGTTCAGCAGGACTTATACCCTCCTAGACTACTCCCAACCAATCATTACTTCCCAACTCATTTAAGGAGAAACTCCCCTGGGTAACTTTGGGTAAAAACATCACAATAAACACAATGCAATCCACAGCTCAGCACTATGCTTGAAGCCATCCAGCAGTACTGCATGCCCTATCAACATTTCTCCTAGTAACTTCAGCTCAAGGACACCCCAGGATTATCCCCCAACCAGAAGGCCTTGAAATATTAACATAAATGGAAACTGGTGATCCCATCACATTAAGACCTCCACTGGGAGTCTCAGCAGCATGGCAGGGGAATAGAAGTTCATGGCTACACAAGAAGTCACTTCTACATGTAGGAGTGCGGTTGCATATTAGTTCACTTCAATGCACAGAAAAAAAAAAAAATAAATAAATATATATATATATATAGTTCCTGGCTGGACCTCCCAGAAAATAAAAGTTGAGTATTTGATTGGACCCAGAGTGGAGTGAATTTTGTGGGACCTCAAGGGTGGCAAGTACCTAATAAACTACAGAGGGTCAGCGTTCAGGCAGGGGAGGGTAATTAGGGTTTCCAACAGGTTCCAGATTTCCAGGACAAGTTGATCCAGTCCTGCTTTTACTCACCTGCATGTAGGTAGTTATATTCTTGCTTTTCTTAGAGAATGCAATAGAGAAATCAGAATAAGTCCCAGCATACAATGGGGTAAAACCAGGACTGGATCGGGGGAGTGAGGAAAGGAGAAGGGAGGAAGTCCACTCTCCCTGTA
This sequence comes from Rhinatrema bivittatum, assembly GCF_901001135.1. NCBI lineage: Eukaryota > Metazoa > Chordata > Amphibia > Gymnophiona > Rhinatrematidae > Rhinatrema > Rhinatrema bivittatum. The sequence goes on from NC_042623.1 coordinate 150,372,068, forward strand.
CTTGCCATTTGCCGGTAAATTTGAAACATCTCTGAGACGTGAGTAGCTGCGGTTGCAGTGTTGTGACGTCAGCCCAGACGCATCCCCCACTGACTATAAAATTCGCGGAGGGACGGCATTGCAATGGGGAGTGAGTAAAGGAGATGAGGTAGTCCAGACGCCTCCCCCACTGACTATAAAATCCACGGAGGGGTGGCATTGCAACGGGGAGTGAGGAAAGGAGAAGGGAGGAGGTCCACTCTCCCTGTACTTGCCATTTGCCGGTAAATTTGAAACATCTCTGAGACATGAGTAGCTGCAGTCGCAGCGTTGTGACGTCAGCCCAGACGCCTCCCCCACTGACTATAAAATCCGAGGAGGGGTGGTGCCTTGCTGCCGCCAGCGCCACACCTAAGCCACGCGCACCGAAGGGGCGCGCGGCTTGGTCCAGCTTAGGCCGGAGGTCGGCAGAAAATTACCGTTTGTATTTTCCTTATATAAATTCTTATGGGCAGAAAAAGGAAAGTGAGGACTACTACATCTTCTCCTATGCAACAACAATGTACTGGACCTATGGATCATCACATAGTTAGAGTGATGGAAATGCCTAAAGAGGACAGCTTGGGAGCTTCTTCCTTTGTCTCCCTGTGTCCCAGCGATGGACTGAAGTCTCCCCTACAGCCGACCGAATTAACATCAAGTGAAGTGGCTAGAAACCCAGTAGGAGCAGCCTAAAGGGACTCTGACCTGACAAATCAGGTCGACTCTTGATGGACTGAGAAAGTTGTTACTTCAATTCTTGAGGAAATGCACCTACCTGGTGATAAAGGTGGCAGTAGTCCTGTGGTTATACAGGACAATGTCACCTTAGGTGATCTTGGGAAAATGATATTAAAGCTTGATAGTAATATTATAAAGATGAATGAATCATTATTAACAGTGATTAAAACTAATAGAAATTTGATTGAAGAACAAGGAAATAAAATTGATAAATGTGAAAAAGATTTGATTACTGTAAAAAATAGAGTACAATTGGTACAAAAGTCAGAGAATGCTTTTATTCATGGTAGTTTGGCCATCCATAAAGATTTGGAATATATAGAAAACTTATTTAGAGCAAAGAATTTAAGAATTATTAATTTCCCCTTGACTCGCCTTCTCTCCCCTTGGGAGTTGTTTAAGAAATTTTTAAAAGAGAACCTATTATATAAAGTTGAAGAAATCCCCAAACTTTCCAAGGTATATTATTTACCAAAACGTTCGTCCAGAGAAGCTGGAGGTCACTGATGGGGAAGCTTCATCTTCACCAGGCATATCGACCTTCTTAGAAGAGTCGATGGACCTGATTAATAATAGAGCTCCTCTAATTATTTCTTGTGTGGCAGAGCAAGATAAAGAAAAATTGCTTAAGAAGTTATTTACTGTTAGAGATGTATTATTTTGTGGACATAGAGTTCAAATTTTTCCTGATGTGGCTAGAACCACTCAGGTAAGAAGGAGGAGCTTTTTGTCCTTAAAAAATCGGGTATTAGCACTAGGTGCTACATTTTTTTTTAAATTCCCATGTCTATGCTTGGTTAACTATAAAGGAAAGAAATTTGGTTTTATTGACCCAATGCATTTAGAAATATTTCTAGTAGATAAAAATCAGGCATTAATATCTGAGACTGACGCTCAGTAAACAAAAGTTTTAACTCACAAATCCGTTAAACATGTTGCCTATCCAGCAAATTTTATAAATTTTGCAGGATATTTCATATTTGTTGATTATTTTGTTCTCCCCCGATTATAGGGTATATGAGACGTAATAAATATATAGGGGCGGATTTTAAAAGGGATACACGCGTAATATAACCACATAACCCTTTAAAATTCACTCCTGTGTGTGCCGAGCCTATTTTGCATAGGCCTGGCGACGTGCGCAAGCCCCAGGCTGCGCGTATGTCCCGGGGTTTGAAAAAAGGGACGGGGAGTGGGCGAGGCAGGGGTAGGACCGAGGCCTCTGGCACAGCGGCCATGCCGGGGGATCGCACGCTGGTACTTGGCTGGCGCGCGAAAACTATGCTTGCCCAAAGGCAGGCATAAATAAGAAAACAAAGGTAGGGGGGATTTAGGTAGGGCTGGGGAGCGGGTTAGATAGGGGAAGGGAGGGGAAGGTGCGGGAGGTGGAAGGAAAGTTCCCTCCAAGGCCGCTCTGATTTCGGAGCGGCCTCGGAGGGAATGGGGAAAGCCATTGGGGCTCCCCTAGGGCTCGGCGCACGCAAGGTGCACAAGTGTGCACCCCCTTATGCGCGCGGACCCCAGATTTTATAACATGCGTGCAGCTGCATGCGCATGTTATAAAATTGGGCGTAGATTTGTGCACACCGGGTTGCGCGCAAAAATCTACACCCGCGCGTAGCTACTAAAATCTAGCCCATATTGTTCTTTTGCTATTTTTGGATTATAGGATTATATTACAATGTATCACATATTTTCTTGTTTTCATGATGTCTATCATTGATGAAAATTAATAAAAATTTAAATAAAAAACAAACAAACCAGGAGTGGATCAACCTGTCCTGAAAATCTGAAGCCAGTTGGCAACACTTAGGGTATATTTTTTAAAAAAGCGCAAGCGCGTACTTTTGTTCACGCACCAGGTGCAAACAAAAGTACGTTGGATTTCAATCGATACGCACGTAGTCACGCGTATCTTTTAAAATCCGGGGTCGGCGCGCGCAAGAGGGTTCGCATTTGTGCACCTTGCGTGCGCCGAGCCCTGCGCGTGCTGCACGTTCCCTCCGAGGCTGTTCCGAAATCGGAGGGAATTTTCCTTCCGTCTCCCCCCACCTTCCCCTCCCTTCCCCTATCTAACCCACCCCCCAGCCTTACCTAAATCCCCCTCCTAACCTTTATTCTGGAAGTTAAGCTTGCCTCCAGGCAGTCGTAACTTGCGTGCGCCGAATGTCTGCTGGCGCGGCAGGCCCCGACACAGGCCGCTGTGTCGGGGCACTCAGCCATGCCCCCGGACCGCCCTGGTCCGCCGCCATGCCCCCGAACATGCCCCCGAGCTGACACCACGCCCCCTGGCCACGCCCTTTTTTGCAAGCCCCGGGACATACACGCATCCTGGGGTTTTGTGCGCGCCGCCGAGCCTATGCAAAATACTCTCGGCGCGCGCAGGGGCAGATTTCCTCAGGTTACGCGCGTAGCCTTTGAAAATCTGCCCATAAGTGTGATGAATATATCTCCCTGACCAGACAAGAAGAGTGACCTACTCCATTGCCTCTAACTGGGTCCACTTCACCATCTATATGACCCCATTTTGCTGAACTTACCAAATAAATTAGAGAGCTCGAGTCTTAGTCCAAATGTGTTAGATTCTCTCGTTATTTTATGTGCCCAGGGAAGGAGGTTACAATAGTAAGATCATTCTTGCAGGCTTGGATTTAAGATTTTGACTCCCATAGGAAGAGTGCCATGGCAACGCCTCTTTGATGCTATGTTGGCACATGGCCCTAAAGCAAGCAGCAAGCTCCTCTTTGGCCTGGATATTTGACATCTTTAAAATTTGGCATACTAGGCAGTTGCCAATGTTGTCTATGCCTAAATCCGGGCCTGATTCTTGCAATGCATCATAGAAGCCTCTCATCTTCTGTTCCATGTACTGTGAAAGGAAAATTACAGGAAAAGCTTCATTTTTATAATCATTCAAATGGAAAATTTCAGGGGGGTCCATGAAGTATGTATTTAATTATTTAATTAATTTATTTATTTATTTAAACATTTTATATACCATTGTTCCAAATAAAGATAATGGTTTACAAAAGTAACATTCATAATATAACTCAACACAACAGGGATTAATATAAATCTACTGAGATGTTCTTATACACATTAACTAAAAGTCTATGACATCAGGCTAGTAGGAAAGGAATTATCATTTAACAATTTTCGCATGATAGTCCATACTTTGTCTTAAGATACTTCATTCTCTCGTTAATTTATTACTCACTCTTTAATTATCTTTTGTGTAGGATACAGTGGGGCAGAGTTATCAAAGTTTTACTCTAAGGCAAAGTCTTGATCCAGATTTATCACTGAAAATATTTATTTTCAATAGGGAAAACAGCAGAGCAAAACTTTGGTAAATCTAGCCTAGTGTGTTTTAACATTGGCTGATTCTTTCTTTACAATACAGTAAAAAGATGTAATAATTCAAACAGCATCCATAATTGCATAGTCAAATTATAAAAGACGAAAACAGCCAAATGTTTCAGCATCAAGTTGAGGTTATAGAACATTTTGCATAATGCCTTGGCTTTACATCAAATATTTAGGAAACTGTCATTTGTTCTGTAATTTTGATTTACTTTTCTATGATTACTCACTTTGCTCAGAGCTATGCATTTGTTGTTACTGTGTAGCACATGGTACAAAAACCTGGATAACAGCCTTAGAAGTGGAGGGAAAAGAGAGCCTATATGACAAAGAAAACATATTTATTTATTTATCATTTTTATATACCGACATTCGATCTGAGATATCACATCAGTTTACAATCAGGTAACAGCATCAGCCAGGATTTACTTGATGGAAAGACAGAAAAAAAAAAGCAATGAAGGTGACTGTAGTATACTGAGGGATGGTCTTCTGTCCTGGAACTCTATGATGGAAGATTTTTATTCTTTTCCCAGATAAACAAGATGATCCAGGTATCTTCTTCTTGCACATGGTTAGAGATTTCTTATGAGCAGTCAGCTGTTATTTCCAGCAGTCCTCAGTCAATCCAGCAGGTTGGTTGAGCAAAGCCCATACCCCCTTCCAGATGGTGAATAGGACACTTGTCAACTGTATATGATTCTCTACATTTACAGACTGCAAAGGCACAAGGATTTAATTCCTGTATGTATGCTTAGAAATACCCAACACCAGTATGTCTGAAGAATCTTATAGAGTGGTCAGCTGGATTATTGGCAGCTTTAAATGCTACAGTCTAGCATCTATTTGCTTCTATATCATCGGTATCACAGTTATAATCATTGGCCCTCCCATTAATGTCCACTTCTCTTTTTGTTTTATTTTTAAAATATGCAATAAAAATCATCTTTTGAATTCTTAACCAATGTTCATCATCTCCAATGAAAGATAAATGTAATACCGCATTTATTCAAAGAAATTGTCTTTTACCAAATTTTAATCATTGCACATATAGCAGCCCAAAACAACTGCTGTGTTTTCGTTAATTGAGGGTCATCCTACGTGCAGCCAGCTGTTTCAGATTATTCTTCTTGGCATAGCTAAAAAAACAGCAAGTTTTAGTTTAATTCCAAGATCTTTAATCCATTCCACAACTTCACATAAAATGATACCACCTGGAATGAGCTGCTTAGGACAAGTATTCTTGTAAAGGTAAATTTTAGAAAGGTTGTGTGCATAAAAAGCAAGCATATATGTACATAAATAGCACATACTCAAGTATATGCAATTTTATAAACCTAAAACATAAACGCATAAGGGTTTGCAAGTAAATTTAATTTACGCAAAAAAGGGAGGTCCGGGTTGTTCTGGAACAGGGCCAATATTTATGCATGTAAGATGATATTTTATAAGAAATTTACAAATGTAGTTTTGGCAGATTACTTGTGTATATTATTTGCACCTACTCTTTATCTGGCAAAAGTAATAGTAAACATCTTTAATGTGAAACATTGATTGGGTGGTGGTCTGGGTGAACTGGGGAGAACTCAGGCTGAAAACCCAGGAGGGTCTCGATGACCTACAGATGGACTGGGCAAACTGGTACATGAATTGGTAAAACTGGTAATTTTACTGATGCGCATGTTGGAATATCTGCCAATTTACATGCATAAAATATGACTTTACAGGAGGTAAATGCATGTAAATTAGACATATAAAATCTTCCTACATATATATATATATATATACATATATACCAAATGTCCCCGACGCTGCGACCCCCTGACGTGCTTCAGCAGCCCTCCTTGAGCTCCATCCAGCCACCAATCAGAACTCAGGTGAGGAGCCGCGCCAACGCCAACTTCGGTGCCTGGGAGGTAGGCCTTTCAGCCCTTTAAATCTGAGATCGCATCCGCGGTGCTTTCTTCTCTCCTCACCTGCTGGCTCACCCTGCCGGCGCAGCCCTTTCGGGGCCTGAGCCCTCCGTTTGCGGCCTGCATCCTCTCGCTGACCCAATGAACCGGAAGACTACCGCTGCTGCTGCCCAGGAACCAGCACTGAAGCCGACCACGTGTCCCCGATGCTGCGACCCCCGCAACGTGCCTCAGCAGCCCTCCCTGAGCTCCATCCAGCCACCAATCAGAACTCAGATGGGGAGCCGCGCCGACGCCGATGCCTGGGAGGTGGGCCTTTCAGCCCTTTAAATCTGAGATCGCATCCGCTGCGCCACGCACCGGGCATCGCACGCACAAAGGAGCGCGACCTAAGGGGCCTGCCCCTTGGTGCGCCCATTTCAGAACTTTCAGCATAGATCCTGACCGGCTAGACGTTCGACCTCCTGTCGCAATCCTGCCCCACGCAACACACACAACACTGACCCAACAGTGTCGTCTGCCGCGCAGCTGACCTCCCAGCCTATCTCAGCAAGCGAGATACTGTACACTCTTTGTCCATATTCCACAAGGCCCCTTTTGGGTGATTTTGAAATACGCTTCTAGTGTTATCTGCCTTTTAGCTTATTTATGTGTCTTGGTTATCTGCTTACTTGCTTATTTAGCTTATTTATCTGCTCATTTAGCTCATTTACGTCTGTGTCTAGCTTTTCTAGCATTAACTGCGCTTTTCAGTGGATCCCTCGTTTCTCCCCTCCCCCTTTTGCCCCTAACGGACTTATCCCTGCTGCTATGTGTCTCCTCACTATACCTAGTCGACACCGCCCCTCCCTGCGTAAACCCCTCCCAGTACGCCTACACCCATCCAACCATCGCAAATCCCTAGTGCCCATCATGATTTCACCCCTCACACAATTTCTGGGCCTAACCACACTAGCCATTTCCCTATTTAATGCTCAACTCATCCAAAAAAAAAGGCCCCATACTTCAAGACCTGCTTACGGACTCCTATCCCGATATCTGTGCCATCACTGAATCCTGATTAAAGAACACAGATCATGTTTTCATAAATCAGCTCCCTACACAGATTTTTTTTTTTTCAATGTTCATTGTAATAAGCCCAGGTTAAATATTATAGTTACTTTTCAATGTTCCTTGTAATAAGCCCAGGTTGGACCGCCCCAACCAGGGTAACTTATTGTTTATTGTAAACCGGATTGATTTGTATTGTATACAGGAATTCCGGTATATAAAAATTAAAAATAAATAAATAAATAAATCTATGACATCTTCTCTATCCCAAGGCCGAAAAAGAGAGGTGGAGGGCTACTCCTGGCGGCCAGAAAATGCCTCAACCTCCAAACCTCCCATCCCCCTCCTACACTAGAAATTGCGCTGTTAAAATCCAAATCCTTGCAGGTCTGCCTGATCTACACCCCCGCCCCCCCAGGCCTACTCGAACATGATCCTTCATCATCAAATACTTTGCTGACAACATCAAATCAGACACCCCTAGTATTATACTAGGAGATTTCAATCTCCATGTGGATGTCCGCCCTGCCACCCCCGCCTACGAGATCTTACTGGACACTCTCAAAGCCCTTGGTTTTAGACAGATTATCTCTGCGCCCACACACAAAGCAGGTCACACCCTTGACCTCATCTTCATTAATTCTCACATAATAACATCTAACCGACCTGTTACTACACCAGTCCCATGGTCCGACCACTTTCTCGTCAATGTCCTCCTTACTACCAACACCCCCCTTCCTGCATCACAAAAATGTAGCAAAATCATCTCTTTCCATAAACCCTGTGCTACAGAAGACCTTACCCTAGCTTTCGATAAAGTAACCAACAATCTCGACCTTACCAACCCAGACACTGCTCTACTTTCCTGGAACAATCTCACCACTATAGTAGCCAGTGAGACTTGCCCCATTGTCTACAAAGAAATACCCCTCACACAAACTGAAAAAAACCCATGGTACTCTGCTGAATTCAAAAAGATTAAGCAGGACCTGAGATCCAAAGAATGCTCATGGCGTAAACAACCTTCCCTTTCACATAAAGCAGCTTACAAAAATACACTACACACTTACCGTCAAGCCATTCTCCAAGCTAAACGAGACTTCTACTCTGCAAAAATTAATGACTATCAATTCAATTTGAATGCTTTATTCACGTATGTTGCAGAACTCACAAACTCCACACCCCTTACACACAATGAGGCAAACGCTAGTGATAAAAGCAAAGAACTACCGTTGTATTTTAAGAACAAAATCGCTAACATTCTCCTTCGCTTCCCCACCAAGCCTTCCACCACCGCTCTGCTCCCCAATGACATTAGGAGCAACCTTAGGTCCTTCGACCTCACTACTACCATGGAAATTGAGGCCATTCTAAAAAAGATGAAACCAGCTACCCATATCTCAGACATCATCCCCTCAAAAACCCTCTTCTCTATCCCCTCCACCATTGCAAAACCCATTGCTGATCTAATTAATTGCTCCATCACCTTTGGAACTATCCCAGACCCACTTAAACTTGCTGTCGTCAAACCACTCCTCAAAAAACCCACCCTCGACCCCACAGACCCAGCTAACTTCCCGCCCATCTCCAACCTGCCCTTCAGCTCCAAAATCCTGAAAGGGTGGTTAACACTCAGCTTACTGATTTCTTAGAAGACCATAATATCCTACACCCATCACAATTTGGTTTCTGTAAAGCCCGTAACACTGAAACCCTATTACTAGCTATGACAGACACCATCTTCAAAGGCATGGACCATGGAAACTCATACTTACTTGCCCTCCTAGACATTTCGACAGCCTTCGATACTGTCAACCACCAAATCCTAATTACCCGCTTAGCAGAGATAGGTATTTCAGATACAGCCCTAGTCTGGTTCTCCTCCTATCTCAACCATAGAGAGTACCTAGTAAAAATTGATAAGTATGAATCCTCACACATCCCCATCACACAAGGCGTTCCCCAAGGATCCTCCCTATCCTCCACCCTTTTCAATGTTTATCTCCTGCCACTAGAGATGTGCAGCCAAAAAGTTTTCGTTGCGTACGTGATACGTATTCGTGGGGGGTCAATTCCGTTTCATGCGGAAGTATGGAGAATTGCATAAGTTGTCGATCTGTAAATACGTTACTACGGCGAGTTAAATTAGTGTCCCAGCTAAAATTAAAATTAACTACAACCCCCCACCCTCCTGACCCCTCCAAGACTTACCAAAACTCCCTGGTGGTCCAGCGGTGGGGTCCGGGAACTCATTCACACATTCGGTGCTAGTTTCATCATGGCGCCGATAGCCTTTGTCACAGGGGCTACCGGTGCCATTGGTCAGCCCCTGTCACATGGTCATCGGCGCCATCTTGTGCTCCTACCATGTGACAGGGGCTGACCAATGGCACCGGTAGCCCCTGTGACATAGTATGGGCAAAGGCTATTGGTGCCATTTGGAGTCCTGGCATCGGACGGCAGGTCGCTCCGGGACCCCCGTTGGACCCACAGGGACTTTTGGCCAGTTTGGGGGGGCCTCCTGACCCCCACAAGACTTGCCAAAAGTCCAGCGGGGGTCCGGGAGCGACCTCCTTGAGCGCCGGCCGTCCGATGCAAATACTCAAAATGGCGCCGATCGCCGTCATAGTGAGGGCAAAGGCGATCGGCGCCATTTTGAGACTCAAAATCACCGTCCGATGCCAATACTCAAAATGGCGCCGATCGCCTTTGCCCTCACTATGATGGTGATCGGCACCATTTTGAATATTTGCATTGGATAGCCTTTGCCCATACTATGTCACAGGGGCTACCGGTGCCATTGGTCAGCCCCTGTCACATGGTAGGAGCACAAGATGGCGCCAATGACCATGTGACAGGGGCTGACCAATGGCACCGGTAGCCCCTGTGACAAAGGCTATTGGCGCCATGATGAAACTAGCACCGAGGGTGTGAATGAGTTCCCGGACCCCACCGCTGGACCACCAGGGAGTTTTGGTAAGTCTTTGGGGGGGGGGGGGGGTCAGGAGGGTGGGGGGGGGTTGCATTTTTATTTAGGCCGAATAAAACAGAAATCTGTTTAATACGTGGGGAGTCGCGATGCATTTCGCCTCCCCACGTATTTAACAGATAGCAAAAAATAAGTTGCGGATTACAAATCCGTGGAAAACAGATGCACATCCCTACCTGCCACTATGCCATCTACTCTCCGACCTAGGCCTGAAGTTCTTCTTATATGCAGATGATGTGCAGATTCTCATCCCCATTCAGAAATCCCTCAATGAATCCATGCAATTCTGGGAATCATGCCTTGCCTCTATAAACTCCTTACTGTCCAACCTCCACTTAGCCCTAAATGCATCAAAAACAGAACTCCTCATTATCTCCAGTCACCCTGACCGTATTTCCCACCCCACCCTTCAGAACACAGCCACAGCCCACACCCCGCTGCAATCCGTAAGAGACTTAGGTGTCTTCATAGATCAACACCTAAACTTCAAACCCCACAACAAATCTCTCCTAAAGGGGGGCTTCCTCAAATTACACATCCTTAAAAAACTCAAACCCCTCCTCCACACTCAAGATTTCCATACTGTACTACAGGCCACCATTCTCACAAAACTGGACTACTGTAACTCCCTCCTCCTAGGCCTTCCCGCCTCCACCATCAAACCCCTCCAGATTCTGCAAAACGCCATGGCCAGGGTCATAACCAATACTCATAAAAGGGAACACATCACCCCCATATTAAAGGATCTGCATTGGCTGCCTGTTTCCTTCCGCATTCAATACAAAACCCTTACCATCCTACACAGCTCACTGTACAAATACAATCACACCTGGCTAGAGGAAATGCCACGTTTCTGCACCACTGAGCGCCCCACCAGAACTGCCCTTGCAGGCACCCTTCACACCCCGTCTCTCAAAACTGCTCTTCTTTCCCTCCCCAGAGAAAGAGCCTTTTCTATCGCTGGTACTGCCCTCTGGAATTCCCTCCCCATCTTTCTCCGTCTAGAGCCATCCTTATACAATTTCAAAAAAGGAATCAAGACATAGCTCTTCAAGCAGGCCTACCCTGATACGAACGAAACATAGGCTGTCTCCATGAACTGTAATTTTTCTGCCCCTGCCTTAAGGTCTCCCTGTACCATTTGTAGCTCTCCCCCCCTTAGCCCACCACCCGGATTCCGCCTTTTAATTCCTGTATATTTGTATTGTTGCATTCAGCCACTACAGGTATAAGATGTATATAGTTCTTGTTGTACTCAGTTTACAATTGTTCTCTTCTTATCTCCTTTCCTTTATTTTCTACCTGTATTTCTTTCGCCCGTTCCCCCTCTTCCCTATTTCTTGCCTGCACCACTCTCCCCTCCCCCCGATCTTTGTAATTTTCCTTCCTTCCAGTTCATTGTAAACCGGCGTGATGTGTTCTACGAATGTCGGTAAATAAAAGTTCATAAATAAATAAAATAAATAAATAAATATTTTCAAAGTAAGAAGTAAAAATATATGCGCAGAGCAGTTGCACGCCACTTAGCCAGATAAATTCCAACTTATTTGGCTAAGTAGTGGCTTTGCCGCCAGTAACCTGGATAAGTCTTAAAAGCTCTACTTATCTGGCTAAGTAAGATAGCTGGGTAAGTCTCAAATAGTGCTAATTATCCAGATAAGTAGTGCATTTAAAACATATCCAGTTAAGCAGCAATAAAGCTGCAACATAGACAGATAAGTTGGAACTTATCCAGTTAAGTTCAATTTCCACTCATGCAAATTTTTAATATACATACGAATGTTGCTGGGAAAAATTAGGCTATAATAGCTAAAAGAACATCTTTCAAGAAATAGAAAAGGGGTCTGAATAAAGAAAACAGGAAACAGCATAAGCACTGGCAAATTAGAAGTAAAGCATTGATAAGGAAGGCAAAGAGAGAATTTGAAAGGAAACTTGTCGTGGAAGCAAAAAACTCATAATTATAACATCAGCAAAGGATCAGATGTCTGTGGACTCTTGGTGCTGAGGGGGGATTGGCACAGCCTAGTAGAGATGTGCTTCGGGTAAATACTTCATGTCGAGCTTCATTTTGGGGCCCCCCACGGGAATTTCATTTTTCCTGCGGTTCGGGATTTTTTTTTTTCAGGGCCCCGATTTTCGGGTTAGTGCGCACTATTGGGAGTTAGCGCGCACTAACTAAAAAATGAATTTTTTCCGTTTTTCGGTTCTCCTGAACGATTCCGAATTAGCAATTTCGTTGACATTGCCTAATTCAGGAAAAACAATTGCACATCCCTACAGCCTAGCGTAAAACCCGCTAGGCCCACTTATCAGCTGGTGGACGTGGCCTGTGGTGGGACTGACTGGAGCTTTGCCTATACCAGCTGCCTTCCCCGGAGGTTGAGCCCTTGGATTCTGGTGGCTGGCAGGTCTTAGGTGGGTCCCTAGGGTGGTGACAAGAACAAGAGTCCAAAAGCCAGGTGGAGGTCAGGGCAGGCAACAGACAATGAGAATCACTAGGCAGGCTGGAGGTCAGGGCAGGCAGCGGAAAATGAGAATCAGTGATCATTTGAAATGTAAAGGGACTGAGTAACCCAATTAAAAGAACTAACATCCTCAATATGATAGAGGTCTTTAAGATCATGAGAGGTCTTGAATGAGTAGATGTGTAGACTAGGGGGCATTCCATGAAGTTAGCAAGTAGCACATTTAAGACTAATCAGAGAAAATTCTTTTTCACTCAATGCACAATTAAGCTCTGGAATTTGTTGCCAGAGGATGTGGTTAGTAGAGATATGAATCGGAACTGAAATCCGAACCGATTCTGGTTCCGATTCACATCTATAGAGATGTGAATCGGAACTGAAATCCGAACCGATTCTGGTTCCGATTCACATCTCTAGACTGGTTAGTGCAGTTAGTGTAGCTGGGTTCAAAAAAGGTTTGGATAAGTTCTTGGAGGAGAAATCCATTAACTGCTATTAATCAAGATTACTTAGGGAATAGCCACTGCTATTAATTGCATCAGTAGCATGGGATCTTCTTGGTGTTTGGGTAATTGCCAGGTTCTTGTGGCATGGTTTGGACTCTGTTGGAAACAGGATGCTGGGCTTGATGGACCCTTTGTCTGACCCAGCATGGCAATTTCTTATGTTCTTACGTTCTTAGTGGGCAGGCCTGAGGTCAAGGCAGGCAGCAGACAACAATGGTCAAAGTTCAGAGCTGAGGTCAGAATCCAGGAAGTCAGGCCAAGGGAGGGAAAAACAAGCCAAGGCAGTACAATACAAGACTGAGGAACGGCAAAGAAAGGAACAGGACTGGGCAAGGCAAGGATAAGACAAGGCAGGAGACAAAGGCAGGCCTGGAATGCAGGAATAGCAGTACACAGGAAAAGCAGGATTACTTGAACAAGCAAGGCACATGAGGAGACCTGTTGCTGAGGCAAAGAACTCCTGTGGAGACTGAGTATGTGTGTGTATATATATATATATATATATATATATATATATATATATATATATATATATATATGCGAAGAGGCTGACATAATCAAGAGGCACCACTTAGGGCTTCCCGCCATTCTACGCATATCAGGGTAGATTTTAAAAGAAGCGTGCGTGGCCTACAAGTGAGCGCGTTACCTGGTGCGCGCACATACACGCCTAATTTTATAACATGCTGGGTTGGCGCACGCAAGGGGGTGCACGATTATGCACCTTGCGTGCGCTGAGCCGCGCTGCCTTCCCCCGTTCCCTCCCAGGCCACTCCAAAATCGGCCTAGAAGGGACCTTCCCTTCCCCCTAACCTGACCTTCCCATCCCTTCCCCAACCTTTCCTCCCCCTAGCCCTACGCTAACCCCCCCAAATTTTTAATTTACTTTTTGTGCCTGCCTCTGGGCAAATGGCCGCTATGCCTGGAGCCTCTGACCCCGCCCCCGGACCATCCCACCTGCCCATGCCACGCCCCCTTCCCGCCCCTTTAGTAAAGCCCCGGGACTTACACGCATCCCAGGGCTTTATGCGCATCACTGAGCCTTTTGAAAATAGGCCTGGCGCGCGTAACCTTTTTAAAATCTGGCCCATTATGTGTGCACATGTGCACACACCGATGAGGAGACTAGTTGTGGTGGCATGGTAGCTAGATCTGGCGGCATTCCTGTCACGTAGAAATGGGTGAATGCCGCGAATCCTAACAATAATAAAACCATTTTCAAGTACATTCGAAGTAGAAAGCCTACAAGGGAATCAGTTGAGCCATTAGATGATCAAGGGGCAAAAAGGGCACTTAGGTATGACAAAGCTGTAGTAGGGAGAGTAAATTAATTTTTTGCTTCAGAGGTTAGGGCAGTTCAGCTTGCAGAAGAGATGGCTGAGGGGGCATATGATAGATTTCTTTAAAATTCTGAGAGGCCTAGAATGGGTAAATGTGAATCAGTTATTTACTCTTTCACATAATAGAAGGACTAGGGGACACTCCATGAAGTTAGCAAATAGCACATTTAAAACTAACTGGAGAAAATTATTTTTCACTCAGCGAACAATTATACTCTGGAATTTGCTGCCAGAGGATCTGGTTAGTGCAGTTAGTATAGCTGGTTTAAATAAAGATTTGGATAAGTTATTGGAGGAAAAGCCCATTAACTGCTATTAATCAAGTTGACTTAGGGAATAGCCACTGCTATTACTGGCTTCAGTAGCCTGGGATCTACTTTGTTTGGGTACTTGCCAGGTACTTGTAGCCTAGATTGGCCACTGTTGGAAACAGGATACTGGGCTTGATGGACCCTTGGTCTGACTCAGATTGACAATTTCTTATGTTTTTAAGATATAAGAGAGATATTCATGTCAGAAATGATATTCAAAGATTATTTTTCAGTAGAAATGATTCAAATCTCAGTGTACTTAGAGGATGAAATAGGGAAAATTTGCAAACTAAAGAGTAGCAAATCACCTGGACCAGAGTGCTGAAAGAACTGAAAAATGAAAGTGTAGACCTGCTATTAGTAATTTGTAAACTATCATTAAAATCGTCTATGGTACCTTAAGACTGGAGAGTTGCCAATGTACATCAATTTTTAAAAAGGAATCCAGGATGATCCAGAAAACTACAGACCAGTGAGCCTGATGTCTGTCCCAGGAAAAAGGGTAGAAACTATCATAAAGAACAAAATTGCTGAATATATAGATAGACATACATACTTTAGCCAAGGGAAGTCCTGCCTCACCACAAATCTGCTGCATTTTTTTTGAGGGTGTAAATAAACATATGGATAAAGATGAGCCAGTTGATATAGTATATCTGGATTTCCAGACAGCATTTGACAAAGTCCCTCATGAGTGACTTATAGGAAATTAAAAAGTCATGGGATAGGGGGCAGTGTCCTATTGTGGATTGAGAACTGGTTAGATGGTAAACCCCCCCCCCAAAAAAAAACAAAACAGAGAGTAGGGCTACATGATACATTTTCCCAATGAAGAAAGGTGAAAAGTGGAGTGCTCCAGGGATTTGTTCTGGACCACTGCTTTTTAATATATTTATAAATGACCTGGAAATAGGAACAAGTGAGGTGATCAAATTTGCCGATGACACCAAATTACTCAAAGTTGTTAAATCACATGAGGACTGTGAGAAATTGCAATAAGACCTAACAAAACTGGTGGACTAAGCATGCAAATGGCAAATGAAATTTAATGTGGACAGGTGCAGAGTGATCTACTTAGGGAAGCGTAACCCAGACTATAGCTACATAATGCAAGGTTCCACATCAGGAGTCGCCACTCAGGAAAAGAATCTAAGCATCATCGCTGATAATATGTTGAAATCTTCTGCTCAGTGTGCAACAGCAGCCAAGAAAGCAAATAGAATGCTAGGGATTATTAGGAAAGGAATGGAGAATAAAACAGAGAATAACTAATATAATGCCTTTTTATCAATCCATGGTGCAACCTCATCTTCAATATTGTGTGCTGTTCTGGTCACCACATCTCAAAAGAGATATAGCAGAAATAGAAAAGATATACAGAAGGGCAACCAACATGATAAAGGGGATGGAACAAGTCCCCTATGAGAAAAGGCTAAAGAGGTTAGGACTCTTCAGCTTGGAGAAGAGATGGCTGAGGGGAGGTATGATAGAGGTCTATAAAATAATGTATGGGGTGGAACGAGTAAACGTTATTTGGTTGTTCACTCTTTCAAAAGTACAAAGATCAGGGGACACACAATAAAGCTACTAAGTGAAACACTTAAAACTAATATGGGATAATATATTTGTATTCAATGCATAATTAAGCTCTGGAATTCATTGCCAGAGGATGTGGTGAAAGCTATTGGTGTAGCTGCATTTAAAAAAATTATGGACACGTTTGTGGAGGAAAAGTCCATAAACCATTATTAAGGCAGAGTTGCAGAAATCAACTTCTTATCCCTGGGATAAGCAGCATGGTATTTATCTACCCCTTGGGATCTTGCCAGGTTCTTTTGACCTGGATTGGCCACTGTTGGAAACAGGATACTGGGCTTGATAGATCTTTGGTCTGACCCAGTATGGCAAGTTTTATGTTTTTATTTTAGAACCAGTGCATATATGATTCACACAGTTTATAAAATACTGAAGTAGATATGCACACAGTAATGTACACACATGTATAGGCATGTGCAATGTAAATTAAAGTTGTCCCCCCTATGATTAATAGTGAATCTGGCCCCTGGCTTAATGCCCTCCTCATACTTTATCAACCATCTCAACAGCTGAGATCCTTACAGAGAGGTCTGCTTGATGTCCCCTCAGTGAAATCTGCTTGGCTCTGTCACCAGAGAGTGTGCCTTCTTTGTGGCGATTCCAGTCTTGTGGAATCCTTTCTCACGAACAGTACAGTTGTGCAATTTCCTGAAGACATTCAGAGGGCTGTGAAAGACCTTTTTATACAGGCAGGCTTACTTGTAAACACAAATTCTTCAGTTTACAAATACTCTCCGAGGATTGTTTAGACATCAGAGCTGTCCAATAGTTGCAGGACTCCTTCATGCTTATTTTTATGAGAAGGTGGACTAAGTGGCAGGAACTCGATTACCCAGTTGCTTTTCATGTCTGTGCATTTGTCAGATTTGAATTTGAATGTTTTTATTGTACATTTCTTAAGCCATTTGTGTTAAGAGATTAACTAATTTTAATAAACATAAATATGACAGGGACTCTAGTCCCCTCACCAGTCAGACCTGGGTGAGCCTATGTGTTCACCCACTCCCTTTGAGGGGTCTGGAATGGTCGTCCCCCTAAACATCTTTTTAGGAACTTTCCCCAGTGAGCTCTGGAGGCAGTCCCTTTTGTTTAATATAAAGTACAGAGGTAAAGAGAGAGATTAGTTTTTGTTGCTTTGCAGCCTAGTCAGACGAGCCCAGCAAGCCCTGATTTGGTGGTCCTGACCAGGGTCAGGAGGGTCTATCTGTACCAGTCCACAACCTGGCTGGTTTGGATTGTTCCCTTTGGGTACATTTTGTAGACTTAACCTTTTTGAATGGTAGGAGCCTTACCGGAGCCTGTACACCTTCTGTGTCCAGGGAATGGGGACCCTGGATCTGGGGCTGTGCAAGGTTAGGGAAGACCTGCCCCTGAAGTGGTGGTGACCCGCTGTAAGGAGACACTCCGGTGCTAATTTCGGGTTTTGAAGAAATTAAGTTCAAGATCCAGGAGGAGGTTTTTCACTGCTCCTTCTTCCTGCCTGAAGCACAGAAAGTCCCTGCTTCAGAGATCCCTCCCGTCAGAGATCACATCAGCCAAAGGAAACGACCTGCATCCGAAACAAAGTGTTAGAAAATTCCACTAACTCTGAGTAAAAGGCAAGGCCTAACATCAGTGAAGCCGCCCATCCGGTCCTTCAATCAACCCTGGGGAGAAAGGGAGCTTATTTCTCTGTGCAGAGACAATAATCAGGTATTCAAGCCAGTTGGAAGGGGTGACCCACCCATCAAAGGGACACCTCGCACCACCTGGGACTTTATTTTTCCAAAGCTCTGGAGGGCAGTAGTTCCCTGGTGCTGGCAACAGACATTCCTGCCCAGATTGAGGGAACTCCTGTAAAGAACATATTCATTGTTGCCATGGAGCAGTATTGTGCCATTTTGCAACCAGTTTCAAAAGTAAGGATTTATTTGGACGCTAACCCAGTGGCTCCATTGATTTAGTTGGCACTGCCAGTCCACACAAGGATCATTATTTATCAGCACATCCAGGCAGTGAGGCGAGGAGAGTTAGTTACCCCAAACTGGGACCCGAAAGGACTCCTTTCATCCCCCAGTCAAACGAACCTACACCTTGGGAAGGAAGGGAGACAATACAGCTAGCCAGGGTCCCTGCCCCAAAGTGTTACAAATGAGTCTATGGCCTCATCCGTGCTAAGGTTGCACACCAGGGTGGAGTTACACTAATGTAAATGTAGGAGCAGCAGTCTGATTAGGATTGTCACAGTCACACTTCAGACTGCTCCGCATATTTAATTTATAAAGCAGGTTGCTATATTTTCTCTGGCCTGTCCTTAGACAATTGAAGGTTGTCCAAACTCCTCAGATAAGATTTAAGCTAGGAATTTCCTTTCTTGTGTCCAGTACCAAGTTGCTTTTGATGATTTTACAGATGATGTTCTTGGCCTTCCTCAAGAATCATCTCTCTCATCTCCCCAAAACACCATCACCTCTGATCTCCCTCTTCTGAATTCCCTTTGAAAAGAAATCTTCTGTAGAATCTTCCCTACCCTGGTCCCTTCAAAATTCCCTCCTCCCATGCTGTTAGGCTTACTGGGCATGGCAACCTGCGGCCGGCACCACTCACCCACCGGCTCTCGCCCTCTCTGGCTCTCGGCGCCCTCGTGGCAGCAGCCAGCTGCTGCTGCTGCTGTACTCTGTCTCCGGCCCGGGCCTTCGCCCTCTGCGTGGTGGCCGAGATGCCACTTCCATCTGGGCCCTCCCTAGGCGCACACTGCCTTGGCTCCTTTTAAAGGGCCAGAGGTGGCAAACCAGGCTCCGGCCCGCAATGATGACGTCTGACCCTCGGGCCTATAAAGCGACTATCTCAGCTCCAGCTGACTGACTTGGCAACGAGTTCCTTGGTTCCTGCTTCAGCGTTCCTACTTCGGAGGTCCCTGCTCAGCATTCTCTTCTGAGGTTCCTGCTTCAGCAGTCCCTGCTTCAGCCTCCCAGCCTCAGCGGACTTCTCTTCGGGGTAACAGCCACTGGACCCCAGTCCGGCTCCGGCTCCTCCAGGGCCCCCTGGGGCTCTAGCCCGGACTTCACCTCCGCCTGCTGTTGCTGGCCTTTGACCTCAGACTGGACCTGACCTTTGCTTGTTGCTGCCTGCCTTTGACCTCGGACTGAGCCCAACCTTAGTCTCTTGCTGCCTGCCTTTGACCTCGGACCGAACCTGACCTTCTCCTCTTGCTGCCTGTCTCTGATCTCGGACTGAACCTGACCTCGCCTTCGCCTAGTTGCTGCATGCATTGTCCATCTTGGGCCCAAAACCTGACACCTCCTCTGGCCGCTCCCAGGACCAGCCATGCAGAGGCCCACCTAAGACCAGCCGGCCCTGGCACCCAAGGGCTCAACCTGCGGGGAATGTGGACTGGTAGTGGCAAAGCTCCTGTCTGCCTTTGCTTCCCGTCTGGCCTCGCCTCCTGACGGTGGGGGCCTGTGGAGCTCACTCTCCACAGGTTGCGCCAACACCACCTCAGGCCAAGGGTCCACAAACCCTAACACTTGCCCAGCTGGAAGGAAGATTCTTACCGGCTTAGCATCTATTGATGATCTATCGATGCCAAGAATTGTGAATCACATACATGCAATTTAAAGTTCTTGGTGCCACTAGGCAGCGCTAGATCATTGATAGATAATGAGTCATTAGGAGGTGCCTTCCTGCCAGCTCAGTATAAGGGACTTTTTAAAGGGTCCAGGGGTGGGTGATGTATTTTATATATTTTATGGGGTGTGCTTTTCAGCTTGGAGGGTCCAGAGGGGAGAGGGTATTCATGGCAAAGGGGTGGGATGGGAAGAGGGTTTGAAGAATGAGAGGGTGTTCCTGCAGGCTAACTTTGTCTTTGGGTTGGTTAGTGAGGGCACATTTCTGGGCATATGTACTAACCGTATTTTCCATAGTGCACATGCTATGCTTTGTGTACTTTTCATAACTATACGTTTCAGGGATAATTTTGAAAGCTACCACAGGGCTTTGCAGTTCTGGAAGAACTTTGTTCCAGTTGACTGCAAGCTCATTTTCAAAAAGACCCCCCTCACCCCCACATAGATTTTCTTTTTGAAAATTTGACACCATCCAGCAGGTACTTAAGATCTGCATATATTTGCACCTGCAAATATATCCATGGAAAGTACTTTCTCTTCCCCAACCTATCCCCATGGTTTCTGCACCCCTTTTTCCCTTCTATTTTTACCCACAGTGAGGGGGAAGGCCAATTTTCAGCAGGCCTGCTTATCTGGGTGAAAATGTTTGAAAATGGTCTTCCCCATTATGTTAGGGTCACTGTCGTCTCCTACTCAAATTATGTTGA
Organism: Rhinatrema bivittatum; assembly: GCF_901001135.1. Taxonomy (NCBI): domain Eukaryota; kingdom Metazoa; phylum Chordata; class Amphibia; order Gymnophiona; family Rhinatrematidae; genus Rhinatrema; species Rhinatrema bivittatum. The sequence continues at coordinate 150,392,675 of NC_042623.1, forward strand.
AATTCCTTCCATAGATCAGAGATGGTTTCATCCTAGTTCCAGTGTGCATTTCTGGCAAGTGCCAGCTGGGCGGGGTTTTGAAGACCTATAGAAGGATATTGAGTCTGCTTCTAGGATGGAGAGAGTGCATGGAGCATTTCCAAGAGGTTCCTTGGAAACTGAGGTAGCGAAGAGCGGCAGCAACCTGTCTCAGAAGAGAGTACTGATTTAGGTGTCTCTTATTATTTCAAGTTCCAGATTATGGTGTTTTACCTGTAAATTGACAGAATAAACTCCTGTAATCCTGTGAAAGATTACCTGGATATAAGATATTTGGGATGTTCCCCCCCCCTCCCCCCCATACCTGAATCTAGAAGTCTTGATAAGGTAACAGCGTTACTCATCTGGGATCAAGGAACTGACCCATAAGTAATGCACATCTATCCAGGTGTGGCAATCCCTTTAAATTGACCCCTGTTTCATTTGGGTTGAAATGTACAAAACTGTTTGGGTGGGGAAAACCTTGCCCTCATCATGTTCTGAATATGGGTTAACTAAATATCATGCAGTTCCAGGAAATGACCACTGGATGGCATTTAAGAGAATGAATCAGGATGTAAATTTGTTTAATGTACTTTTTGGGAAAAGTGTGCATGTTCCCTGAAAGGGTTGGTGTTTGTCTTATTGGTGGATGCTAGAGAGTGAGCAGTATAAAAGGGAAAGGTTTTCGTGGGAATTTGCCCATTCCTCCCCTGCCCTCTCCCAAATAGGGTGGGGATTAGGGACCTCCAGCCATGTAATCAGTAGGAGTACTCAGCCTGTGCGCTCAGAGGCCTAGGGACTATCCAAAGAGAGTGAGACCCTGCAGGGGTTCTTCCCTTCAAAGGAAGAGGCCTGAAGCCAAAAATAAGTGGCAGCAACCAAGAAACCAAATAGGAATTATAAGGAAAAAAATGAAGAATAAAACAGAGTTTGTCATAATGCCTCTGTATCATTCCATGGTGAGACCACATCTTGAGTATTGTGAGCAATTCTAGTTACTGCATCTCAAAAAAGATATAGTGGGATTAGAAAAGGTACAGAGAAGGGCAACCAAACTGATAAAAGGGGATGGAACGATTCCCCTATGAGGAAAGGCTAAAGAGGTTAGGACTCTTTAGCTTGGAGAAGAGACTGCTGAGAGGGGATATGATAGTGATCTATGAAATAATTAATGGAGTGGAACTGGTAAACAGGAATTGGTTGTTTACTTTTTCAAATCATACAAAGACCAGGGACACACAATGAAGTTACTAGGCAATATATTCAAGACAAACAAAATAAAATATTTGTTTACCTAATGCATAATTAAACTCTGGAATTCATTACTGGAAGATGTGGTAAAAGCATTTAGTGTAGATGGTTTAAAAAAAGGTTTGGACAAGTTGCTTGGAAAAAAGTCCATAAACCATTATTAAGATGAAGTTAGGGAAATCCACTATTTATTCCTGGGATCCTGCCAAGTACTTGTAACCTGGATTGGACACAGTTGAAAACAGGATACTGGCCTGGGCTTGACCCAGAATAGCAAATCTTATGTTCTTATATTCTTATGTTTGTGTGACTAAATGAGCTGGGTGGTTGCACTTGGTGGAAAAAGGAACAGAGTGAAAAGGAAGATGTGGCACAGATGGGAATTTACTGTATTGAAAGTGACAAACTCTTTGGTCAACAGTTAATACAAGTTTAATGAATATATTGATTCTGGGTCAAACATTTTCAGGATTACTTAAAAATATTTGGTCTTGCTATTGTGGTACTCCGATTACAAGTCATTTATTTCTCTTTCCCAAGGAAATAGCTGAACAGTAATTGCACATTGCTGGAATAAATGTCTTGGTAAACTATAAACAACTAATTAGGCACATTTATCCTTTTGTTTTTGTTATTGCTAAAAGCTTCAGTGTGAGTGGTAATGGCATCTTAACTAATATGTTAACATTACAATCTAAATAATCTCTTCAGATATGTGTAACCTTTAGTACAATTCTCATGTTGTTATGTTTTCCTTGATTATACATTAAGTGGCTGATTCACTATTTTCCATAGGCACCTAATAGGAAAAAAATCTTTGTGAATATGGCCCTCAGCATAGATATAAAAATATTGGGGTAGATTTTAAAAGCTTGCGCGCGGGCGTACATGTGGGCGCACTACCCGGCGTGCACACATGTACGCCCAATTGTATAACATGCACAGACATATATTTTGTTTTAATGTTTTTCATTTCATATTTAATTTTTGTTTTTAATTTGTTTCTTTTTATTTAAAATGAAAATGAAACAAAATTTAAAAAAACAGAAGAAAAAAAACAAAACACAAAGAAAAAAACTCTTTGGGTCCTTCCTTTGAACTCTCTTGCCATATTTTCCTTTCTTCAGTTTGCCATTTCAAGCAAACTGAGTGTGGTGCCATTTTTAATTCCTTTCAAAATGGCTCCTGCCTGAATCTGGGCCTGGCCAGTGCAATTTTGTATGGAAGAAATAAAAAATGGTGCCTACTTCAGTCTGCTGTTGCCATTTCTATGGGTTCAGCTGGAGGAACAGGAGCAACTGGAATTGATTCTGCCTCATAAAGAAAAGAAAATATAGAAAGAGAATTCATAATCCCTCATTCTAGAATCTCCTTTACATTGAAAGAGGCCCACCTCCTCTGCATTGATATCTTAGAGGTATTTAAATGTTTCCATCATATCTCTCCATCTCACCATTCTTCTTGGTTATACATGTTTAGATATTTAAGTCTTCCCCCATAAATCCAGTGGACTATGGTCACCTTGGGTACATCCTCTCCTTCCTTCTGACCAGCAAACAGAGCAACTAAATGATCTGATCTTCAAAGAGATTTGTGACCCATAAATATCATAAGTGAGTCCTACATACCATCAGGAAATGGAGATCCTCAGGGGTCCATGGGATCATCCTATTTGGGGATTTGTAGTGAAACAATCCTATTCACGCAGAATGGAGATACTACTCAAGGTAAGAGAGATTGTTCTGCTCAAATAGAGATCCTTTCATTAGAACCAAGCAGGAATGGTTCCTTATAGGACAGATCCTGAAACTTCTGATATTCTACTCACAGAACAGATGACCACCAAATTCTGGATCTGTGTTCCATGGTGTCAAACTGAGGAGAAATGAAGGCCCTAAGCACAAGGTTAAAATTCCATGTAAGTACATCAGTTCTCATCTGAAGGTGAAGGTGATCTGTTCCTCTGAGGAAGTGTGAACACCAGGATGTGTCAAAAAGGAGACTACCTGGACTAGTCCTCTATAGTATGTTTTAGTTTGAGAGAATTCAATGCCAGACCCTTCTGAAAGTCATTCTGTAGAAAATCTTTTATCAATGGGCTGAAGCCTGGAAGGGAGATACTGCCCTCTCCTTCTAGCCCATTTTAAATAGACTTTTCATTCTACATAAGCTAGGGAGGTGGACTTCTTAATAAGTGCCTGCGGGTAGGTGTGATCTCTCTGAATAATCCTTTTTTTTTTTCAATTGAGTCATTTTGATAACCTGGCCATAAGACAAACTGGAGACAGGACATCCAGGATTTCCAGGTCTTGTGGTAAGAGACCTCTGTCTGATCCTGAGCCTTATGATGCAGTGCACCAAGGGTATCAGGACCAGTCTGGAGCCACTAGAACTACTATTCCTCAATGAGCTAAGATCCTCTAAAGAGCCTTTCCAATGAGCATCCATAAAAGAAAACATACAGCAGGCTGTGAGGAGGCCATAATTGAGAAAGGATATACATGCCAAAGGAGCCCGATCCTTTCTCTGACTGAAAAAATAACAGAAACATTGTGTGCTTTTTACATCCTTCAGGATCAGGGAGACAGCCAAATTTGCTACGTTAATTCTCTCAGGACCAGCATGTGTCAAATCAGATAATCCAGAAGAGTGGAGTACTATAAATTATTATTAATAAAACATTAATGAAGGTGTAAATGTAGTAATGCAACCTTTCATGCTTTAGTGGGCTGCTGGGTGTGTAACTTGCCTGTCTGGTGTCACACGCCACCTAGATAAAATTTTAGAGAGTGCTGGGGAGGAGCCGACTGTCATGGGACATGTGGGTACCAATGATATAATAAGATGCAGGAAGGAGGTTCTTAGGTAGGAAATTGAAATCCAGAACTTCCAGGGTTGCATTCTCAGAAATGTTTCCCATTCCATGTGCAGGACCTCAGTGGTAGGCTGAGCTCCAGAGTCTCAAGACAAGGATGAAACGATAGTACAGGGAAGAGGATTTCTGATTTGTTAGGAACTGGAGAACATTCTGGGGAAGGGTGAGCCTATTCCAAAGGGATGGGCTCCACCTTATCCAGAGTGGAACCAGGCTGCTGGTGCTAACATTTAAAAAGGAGACAGAGCAGCTTTTAAACTAGATGATGGGGAAAGGCCAACAGTCGCATAGAAACGCATGGTTCGAAATGATGTATCTTTGATGGATACTAACAAAACAGGGAAGTTAGGCACCCTGCTAGAGAGGTAGCAGTACAAGCAAAAGTAGCCCAAGTACCTTTAAGTACAGAGTAGAAAGTTTCCAGATTATCCTTGTCAACTGATAAGCATGTGGTTAACACAAAAATAAATACCGTATTTTTCGCTCTATAAGACGCACCTGACCATAAGACACACCTAGGATTCAGAGGGGGAAAATTAAAAAAAAAAAATGGTGTGTTGAACCGCGTCTATGCGTCTTATGGAGCAAATTAGGGGAGTGCATAAAAAACTTTTTTTGTCCCCATTTCGTTTTCGGGTCTGGGGAGGGCCATTTCGGTCCACTCCCCAGATCAGAAAACTTTTATCATTCTCTTTCTGTGGAAAAAAAACAAAACCCCATGCCAACCTTTTAAATTTAATTAACTACAACCCCCCACCCTCCTGACAACCCCCCCAAGACTTACCAAAGACTTGCCAAATCCAGCGGGGTCCGGGAGTGGTCTCCTGCACTTGGGCTGTCAGCTGCCAGTAATCAAAATGGCACCGGCCGTCCATTGCTCCTACCATGTGACAGGGGCCGACCAATGGCACCGGTAGCCCCTGTGACATAGTAAGGGCAAAGGGCCATCAGAGCCATTTTGATTACTGGTAGCTGACGGCCCAAGTGCAGGAGATCGCTCCCAAACCCCCGCTGGACCACCAGGGACTTTTGGCAAGTCGTTGCCAAGTCTTGGGGGGGGGGGGGGGGGTCAGGAGGGGGGGGGAGTTGTAGTTAGTTTTTTTTTGTTTGGGTTTTTTTTATATTTGCTCCATAAGACGCACAGACATTTCCCCCCCACTTTTGGGGAAAAAAAAGTACGTCTTATGGAGCGAAAAATACAAATGCTAGAAGTCTAAAAAATAAGATGGAAGTATTAAAAGTGTATAGCACTGAATGAAGAGGTAGATATAATTGGCATCTCAGAGATCTGGTGGAAGGAAGATAACCAATAAGACACTGTGATACCAGGGAACAAATTATATGATAGGATGGATTAAATTGATGGAGGGGCATGAAATCAAATAGGATAAACGTTCTGCAGGAAACAAATGCACTGTAGAATCTTTAAGGGTAGAAATTCCATGTGAGAAGGTGAATAGAATAGCAATAGATGTGTTCTACTGTCCAATTGGCCAGAATTAACAGACAGACAAAAAATGCTAACAGGAATTAGGGAAGCTAAGAGAATTAGCACACAGTAATAATGGGTAATTTCAATTATCCTAGTATTGATTGGATGAATGACACATCAGAACACGCTAAAGAAGTCGATTATAAATTGTTACGATTCTGGCTGCTGTGCAGCCTCCTTACCACCAACGGTCCTCCATGAGTACTCTCACCTGGCTGGTTCAGCCTTCCTTGCCTGCCAGCCAAACACCCAGAATCCAGTATTTAACCCTGCCTAGCCCATTCCTCGGTGCTTCGGCATAGAGTACCTTTGTGCTCCCAGCTCTAGCCACCTGGTCCTTGCCTTGCTATGTGGCTTACGGGCCTTCTGGTTTCCTGCTTGTCTTGCTCTGTGGCCTATGGCCCTTCTGATTCCCTCCTTGCCTTGTGGCCTATCCTAAGCATTCCAGACCCCTAGCCCTTCCTGAGACTTCCTGGCCTCCCCCTTGAGGCTAGGCCTCTTGCTCTGTTTTCTAGCCCTGCCTTTTCCTTGGGGCTTCTCTTGCCGCGTTACATTTGGGCATTCTGTGTTTCGTGTTCAGTGTAGTCCTTGTCCTGGTTTGTCCTGTCTGTCTTCCTTGTCCCAGTTCCCTTCTTCCAGTACCACGCTTACCGGCATTCTGTTCCTGTGTTCTGGTTACATCCATACCTGCACCCAGTTCCAGTGCTCTAGCTCTATGCTTACTCACACCTACTTCCATGCATACCCACACTCTGTTCCAGTGTTCCTGAAGTTCACCCTTACTTCCATGCACCTCAGTCCGTTCCAGAGACTCAGACCAGCTTGTATCTTGCTCCAGAAAATCAGCGCAGCTTGTATCTCGCTCCAGAGACTCAGCCCATCCTACACCTCATTCCAGGGACTCAGCCCTGCCAGTTCCTCACTCCAGAGACTCTGCCCAGCCTTACCAGACCACCTATACTGGCTCCAGTCCTTCTGTCCCACTCCTGTAGGTGGTGTTCACCTCACCTTGCTACCTCTCAAATTCCTAACAGTATGCTGAAGCCATCCACCTCCAGATGCAGGGACAGGACTCTGCACCAGCCCTTTGAGTCAACTTTTAATTCTGTCCACCACAACATCTCTGCCACTCAGCAGTATTTTACCTGCCCACTCTTTCAAACTTTGAATTATCCCACTACTAAGAATGTCTAGCCTGTCAGCTTTCAGATCAGGAATCCTGGGCATGCATTCGATGAGGGAAGGAAAATGTTCTTGTCTAACAAGAGTTTTTAAACTGTGAAGCCCCTAGGCCAGGCTGGTGGAAATGTCCTTGTATCCCTAGCCTGCTACCCCCAAACAAGGCAAGCCCCCATTGTACCTCTGCCATTAGAGGTAGACGCTCTGATTTATGGTCTGGTTCCGTAAAAATCACAGCAGTACAGAACCCTCAGTTACAGCCAGTTTCCAAGACCAAAACACTGTTAAAGCTTGAACCGGGCCAACCGAGAGACTAAGAAACAACAGAAGTGTGCAGTCTCCTCCAAAACCTTTCAGGACCCTGCCTCAAGAAATGTCACCTATCTACCTAACCTGGGTTCTGTATCTAACCAGGGAAACTCTGGCAATACTTTTGTAAAAAATCTTAGTACAACTTCTCAGGGAACCTTTTTTTTTTTTAAATTTTATTTTTATTTGCATTTATATATTTGAATTACAATTATAGTTATACAGATGTATATTAGTAAAAGTCTCTTTTACAATTCTATATAGAACTAACTCATCAACACTATATATACATCCATTATTAAGAAATATAAAGAAATTTGGGATAATTGGTTATTAAGTAACTAAACGAAGCAGAAATAAGGAATAATCATATTCTATTACAATTGTCTAACACCTTCCTTAAACAATTTTTTTTCCAGCTCTATGTAGAATCTAGGAGTGTGAATCAAGATATATACGCAATTGCTCTGGTTGGTTATAAACATATCTTGAGTCTTGGTAACTAATATGACACCTACACGGGTATCTTAAGAAAAATTTTGCCCCTCTTTCTAGTACCTCAGCTCTCATGGATATAAATTTCCTTCGTCTTAATTGAGTAATACGTGCTATATCAGGAAAGATCCAGATGCATTGACCATAGAAATCTTTATTTTGATATCTGAAATATAACCTCAGTACAGAATCTCGTTCAAGCAAAGAAGAAAATTGAACAATCAAGGTTGCCCTTGACTCTATATTCATCTCGTATGATTTTTCTAAAAAAATCAGTAAGATTAAAATCTGCTTCAACCAAATTCTCTTGCTTTTTATTACTATCTAAATTCTGAGGTTGTGGTAGATAATACATCCTCGACAATATAGGAATAGCTAACTCTGAATATTTTAATATATTTTTCAAATAACTTTTAAATAGATCAGTTGGGGAGGCCAAATGTATCTTAGGGAAATTTAATACCCTAAGATTAAATTTCCTAAACTGATTCCCTAATATTTCATATTTATTCTCTTGCATTTTCTCTGATTTTATTAGGTTGATCTGTACTTTTTGGATATCTTCTACTTTCTTTTCTAACAAATTCAGTTTTATCAATTTTTTCTATCTTATTCTGAACTAAAATATTTTTATTTAGAGCTTCCTGTACTATATCTGTAAGATTATTTATGGATTTCTGCATCAAAATCAACATAGTCCCAAGTTCTTCAATTGTACATTTTTTTGGTGTAATTACAGAAAAGTCCTTAAGAGTCCTTATTTGCTGTTGATTCTCAATTCCTTTCTGCACAGATGCCCCTCACACTTCATCTGTAAAAGATGTAAACACATTGTTCAATTCCCTGGAACCTTGTTTTTCTAGGTTCTCCGAGATACTTATTAATCCTTCAGCTTCTCTCTGGGAATCTGGCAGGATAATACTTGTTTTTATTTTAAAATCCTGGTGTCCAGGATCCAGCTCTATCTTTCCAGATGGGGGGGGTCTGGGGTTGCTGGAGCACCGGGACTTAGAGATATTTCACATGTCTGGGAGTTCGGCTCCTGCTCCTGGCCGATGCTACCTGCGACTTCCTCCGGTGTATATGAAGGAGTTCTTTGAAAACAATCCACTATCCGAAGTTGATTTAGTCGCATAGTTGGAGTTGAAGTTGAGGAAAACTCTTTCACTTTTGCTTTCCTCTTTGTATGAGGCATAGCAAAACGTGGAAGAGACTAAACAATATAGGACAATTATATAATTCTTAAAGAGTTACCCCAGTAGGAATTGTATTTCAAGTTGACAATTAAAAAAAAAAACATGTTACTTATCTTCCCAATGCTCTCAAGACTGCTGACAGAAACAAAGCCAATCCGCTCCATTCCGTTCCAATCTGGGCTAAGCTGGGCAAAGCTGCATGGCTTTGATGTCGCGCCGGCGGTGTTGCACTGGCGACATGCAGGTTTTATAGCAGTCCCAGCTCCTCCCACTGACATCAGAGAGGGCAGCAAATTAAAAAAAAAAATCCAAAGGAGAAGGTTCACCGCAAGCGGACCACTCAGCTTCAGCAGGAAATGAGTTTCAGTGGCAGCGTATGCGCCGGCGACGTGCAGGTTTTATAACAGGCCCAGCTCCTCCCACTGATGTCAGAGAGGGCAGCAAATTCAAAGAAAAAATCTGAAGGAGAAGGCTCTCCGCAAGCGGACCACTCAGCTTCAGCAGGAAATGAGTTTCAGGACCTTCTCAGGATACCTTAGCAAAAACCTCTCAGAGAAAATTAAAATCTCCCTGAGAAAAGTCTGGCACCTGGTCAATAATGTCCCTGTGGCTTCCTTGCTCTGTCCTCAGACACAAGTTCTTCTAGAGATTTGTGCAATGTTCTCTCAACCTAGCTTGATGTTACCCAGGTAGAGAGTCCATCAAGCTAGGTTGAGAGAACATTGCACAAATCTCATCTTTGGGTGAGTTTCCTCACTCCGAAGGTCATCAAATCTTCACTAGAGAGCACTGTTCTGTTTGTAAGTCTCACTTTGAATGTCAAAGTGGCCCCTAACCCCTACACTAATATCTAAACCTCACCTTGAGTTACTAGGTGGTCCTCCCATAGAGATATAAATACCTATCTAGTGTGAGGGCATTACAGCTAGGTGCTCTCTCCATCTCTCTCTCTCTCTCTCTGGTTTTCACATGCATTAAAGGTGCTTCTGACATAGCCATTTTCTAATATATATTATGTAACTTGTCAAATTGTTAGATTTTCATTAAATTATCTTTACCTAACTTTATATTGAGTAATTCATAGAAAACATAGTATCCTGGGATTCCAGATTCATCAGTGATTGAGATGTGACATTTACAACCCAAGTCACAAAATCCCTCCAGATGTTGCACTGAACCTCCCACACTGTTCTTTCTTCATAAAGTACTGCCTGAGTACAAACTATTTGTCCATGGTTTTAGTATCAGATGGGTTTATGACAGCAATTACAAATGATGCTTAGTTTATTTTTCCCCAATTATATGAATATACAGTATTTTACTGCAATATTTCACAGGGCTATTACCACTGAGGAATGGAACTTTGAGCGGTGAAGATTATAGATTATGGTACAGAAAATAGTGATTTATTAAGAGATGACATTATAAAAGATAAAATTCTTTCATACTTTGATTTAATAAATATAACTGCCTTTGAGTGTGATTGTTCATATATGCCAATGAATGAAGGTATAATTGCCATTTAAGATCTTTCTATGCAATTATAGACTATTAGGTCTTCTTGCAGCATTTGAGCTAATAAAAGAGTTTAATAATAGCTTGCCAGGCTATGATAGTGTTTGCCAATACTATGATGCTATTTCCCATCAAATTTATTCCAGTGCTAATAAACATGTCAGCACAATGGGAGAATAAAGCTGTGTGCACAAGAGAAAGGATTTTATTGAGTAGGTGAGAATAAAATTGGATCTTGGATATCAGAACTAATCCCAAATGGAACAAACTATAATATCTTTTCAACTTTGACAAAAAAGCTATTTAATGGTAGTGCATGTAACTGAAGACACTTTAGAGCAAGTGTGGCCAACTCTTGTCCTCAAGAGCTACAAACAGGCCATGTTTTCAAAATATCCACAATGAATATGCATGAGCTAGATTTGCATACAATGGAGGCAGTGCATGCAAATCTTTCTCATGGATATTCATTGTGGATATCCTGAAAACCCTGACCTGTTTGTGGCTCTAGAGGATTGGAGTCAGCCAACCCTGCTTTTAGAGTCTTATGGTTTGTGTTTAATATTGGCTGAAGGTTCCTCTGACCTGCAGGTGGTGCTGTGAGTGACTTGAACTGTCTGTCTTGTCCTCCCAGCTCTGTGCTCCTTGCTTTCCTCTGGTGGCCATCTTGTTTCCTGCATAGACTTGCATTTATATTGAGGCAGTCTAAGCAGTTAGTTGCCAAAACTTGGTCCTACCTTTTGGTCCTCGTACTCTGGCTCTGCTCTTGAATCCAGAATACGTCATTATCTTCAGCTTCTATATTCAGCACTCCTGGGTTCTATTTTCTTCTTCTTGGATTCCTGGTTCATTTCTTCTCCTTGCTGTTTTGGATCTCATGTTCCCTGTCCATGTTAAAGGCTTCCCCTGGTTTTCATGCCTTACCAGCCACCAGCACTGGAAGGCTCAACCCAAAGGGAAGGTGGGTGGTCTAGGCAGAAGTCCATCCTGTCAGTGGCCTGGATTTGACTTTCCTGGGATTAGGCCGCTCATTTCTGGGGCAACCCACAGACAACAACCATCACTTTGGCTAAACATCTTGGTTACATTTTCTCTGCAAGAATTATGTTTGCATGCAATTTATCTCAATTAGCAAAATAGCAGAATTGTCTTTGAAACCAAATGGTCCTACCTGCATTCCCACTTCTGACCCACACTCACCCCACTGACTGTTTTTTGTTTTTTTTTCAGAATTTAAAGGGTGGAGACCCCAGTTCTGCTACATTCCTGGTCCTCAATGTCTTGTCTGACTTGACTAAATTGTAAATTCCAAGCACGGGAACTATCACCTTGTATCACTATATACATTTTTAATAGTAGTAGTAGCAGCAGCAAAAGAAAATGAGAGCAATAGGAACATATCAAAACCGTGTATTTTCTGATAGATTTTAAAACTATGTCTTGATACCAGTCAGGATATTTTGATTGCAATGCTAAATACTACAGAAATACTGATGGTCTGCACATGCTTTGCTGGATAGATAACAAGAGGATACTGGTCATCCCGTTTCACATTTCTGCACACATCAGAAAGAAATGATACTAGAAATTGTGCAAACATTAGGGATGTGCAGAGGAAATTTTTCATTTTGGTTCATTCATTGTTTTCATAGGGTACCTCCATTCGATTCATTAGTTTCAAACAAAAAAATGTTGAGATTACTTGCCTGATAATCTCCTTTTCCTTAGTGTATGCAGATGGACTCAAAACAAATGGATATTGTGTGCTCGTGCTAGCAGTTGGAGATGGATCTGACGTCAGCACGGGTACATATACCCCCACAGGAAGTGCCGCAAATCAGTAATCTTCCTTGCAAAAGCTGTAGCTGACTGATCAATTAAATGAACAGGATTACCCTGACCGATTGATAGTAGCTGGAGACCGCCAGTGATCACAACCGGAAGGCGTCGACACCCGGCAGGGTGGATGGCCTATTATAAGAAAACATGGCTAACCGTGAGTTCGGTGAATTCCCATGTATGCCGGCAGCCGGGCGGGATGCTGAGTCCATCTGCATACACTAAGGAAAAGGAGATTATCAGGCAAGTAATCTCAACATTTCCTAGCGTGTAGCAGATGGACTCAAAACAAATGGGATGTACAAAAGCTACTCCCGGACTGGGCGGGAGGCTGTCCGAGGACCGTTTAGGATTGCCCTCGCAAATGCTGTGTCCTCCCTGGCCTGGATGTCCAGACGGTAGAATCTGGAGAAGGTATGGAGGGAGGACCACGTCGCCGCTTTACATATCTCTGCAGGCGACAGCAGCTTAGCTTCTGCCCAAGAGGCCGATTGTGCTCTGGTAGAATGAGCTTTGACCTGTAGAGGCGGTGGTTTTCCCACCTCTATGTAGGCTGCCTTGATAACTTCTTTAATCCAGCGGGCGATGGTTGGCCGTGAGGCCGCTTCCCCTAGCTTCTTCCCGCTGTGCAGGACGAACAGGTGGTCCGTCTTTCGTACTGCTTCTGACATTTCCAGGTATCTGGACAGCAGTCTGCTGATGTCGAGATGGCGTAGCATTCGACCTGTCCGCTAAGAGGTCCATGGCTGGCGTCCCCCATTGATCCACAATTATCTGAAAGGCTGTGGGTGACAGCTGCCACTCCCCTGGGTTCAGGCTTTCTCTGCTGAGGAAGTCTGTCGTCGTGTTGTCCTTCCCGGCAATGTGGACGGCAGAGATGTCCTGGAGATTTGCTTCTGCCCAAATCATCAGGGGAGTTATTTCTAGGGACACTTGTTGGCTTCTGGTTCCGCCCTGACGATTGATGTATGCCACCATGGTGGCATTGTCTGACATCACTCTGACCGCTCTGTCGCGAAGTCTGTGGGCAAATCGCAGGCACGCTAGCCTGACTGCCCGTGCCTCTAGTCGGTTGATGTTCCACCTCGACTCTTCTCTGGTCCACCGCCCTTGGGCGATGAGTTCCTCGCAGTGTGCTCCCCATCCGTTCAGGCTGGCATCTGTGGTGAGCAGAATCCAGGTTGGAGAGGACATTCTTGACCCCCGGCTCGTGTGGCCGGGCTGCAACCACCACCGTAGCTGATACCGCACTCTGGCCGGTAGAGGTAGGCATACAGTGTAGTTCTGTGATCGTGGGCTCCATCGAGATAGAAGGGCGCATTGCAATGGTCTCATATGAGCCCGCGCCCATGGCACCACCTCCAGAGTGGACGCCATGAGGCCAAGGACCTGTAGGTAATCTCGAGCTGTGGGCCGGCTGGCGCTCAGCAGGGCCCGCAGATGACTCTGGAGTTTTGATGTTCTCTTGGAGGTCAGGCTGACCTTGTCTTCTCGAGTGTCGAATTGGACCCCTAGGTATTCCAGCGACTGGGACGGCTGTAGGGAGCTCTTGCTTATGTTGACTACCCGTCTGAGGCTTTCCAGAAGAGCTATAACTCTGTTGGTTGCCCGGTGGCTCTCCTCCGGTGACTTTGCCCTGATCAGCCAATCATCCAGGTAGGGATGGACGAGAATTCCTTCCTTCCTGAGTGCCGCCGCCACTACTACTATTACCTTGGTAAAGACCCGCTGCGCGGTGGCTAACCCAAAGGGCAAAGCTCGGAACTGGAAGTGCTGATTCAGGACTTTGAAGCGTAAATAGCGCTGGTGATCCCGATGGATTGGGATATGCAGGTAGGCTTCTGACAGATCTAGGGAGGTGAGAAACTCCCCTGGCTGTACCGAATTCTTGACCGACCGCAGAGTTTCCATGCAAAAACTGGGGACCCGTAGGTGTCGGTTGACTGACTTGAGGTCCAGGACGGGCCTGAAAGTGCCCTCCTTCTTGGGTACTATGAAATAAATGGAATAATGCCCAGAAGTTACCTCTCCCGCAGGTACTGGGATTATGGCTTTTAGGGCCAGGAGCCTCTGTAAGGTCACTTCTAGTGCCGCTGCCTTCAGCGGTGAACAAGGAGATTCCACAAACTTGTTCGGCGGAAGCCGAAAGAAATCCAGGTAATATCCTTCTCAGATGATGGCGAGGACCCACTGGTCCGAAGTGATTTCGACCCACCTGCGGTAGAAGAGGGTTAGCCTGCCCCCAATGGCTGCTACCCCCGGATGGGTCGGCTGATTGTCATTGTGGGTTGCGGCCAGGGCCGGAACCTGAGCCGGATCTCTTCTTGTTATGCTTAGTCCGAAAGGACTGGTTCCTGGCCTGGGAACAAGGTGCTCGATAGCGAGTCCTGTAAGGGTTGAAGCGCTGCAAATTTCTACCTCTAGATGGTCTAGAAAAAGAACGCTGGCTCCTCCTCGCCCTGTCTTCTTGTAGATGGGGTAATGGGGAGGCACCCCATTTAGTAGCCCAGCTCTCGAGATCGCTGCCGAACAGTAAGGAACCCTTAAAGGGCATTCTTGTGAGTCGTGTCTTGGAGGATGAGTCGGCCGCCCAATGACGTAGCCAAAGCTGCCTCCTGGCTGCCACTGAAGAGGAGACTCCCTTGGCTGTCGTACGAACGAGGTCGGAGGCTGCGTCAGTGAGAAATGCGAGAGCTGATTCCATATCTGCACCCTGGGCATTGTTTCTCGCCTGTGACAAACAGAAGCGCGTCACCACGGTGCAGCACGTCGCGATTCGTAGGGACATGGCTGCTACCTCAAAGGCTTGTTTCAGAATGGTGTCCAAACGTTGGTCATGCGAATCCTTGAGGGCTGCTCCCCCCTCAACCGGAATGGTGGTGTGCTTCACTATTGCGTTAACTATGGCGTCTACCCTGGGGCACGCCAACAGCTCCTTGGATGCCGGATCCAGAGGGTACATGCCTGCCAAGGCCCGACCCCCTTTAAATGATGCCTCCGGTGCCTTCCATTCCAAATCGATTAGCTGCTGTGCTGCCTGTAGGAGGGGAAAATGGTGAGCCGGTTGGCGCAGGCCCTCTAACAGGGGGTTCATTTTATGGCCCCCTGGGGTATCCTGGCTCGGAATGGCCAGCTCCGATAGGCATTGCGAGACCAGGCCTGAAAAATCCTCTTTCTGAAAGAAGCGCCTCATGGTCCGATATGGCTCTATCTCCGAGGGAAGTTCACCCTCCTCGGGGGGCTCCTCACTGTCCTGGGAGCAATCCGAATCCCCATAAACGGGGCTGTTGGGTGGTGAGTGGCTGCGCCTAGGTCTCGAGGGTCCAGGGACCGGATCAACCGGGACAGAAAGATCCATTCGAGGAGCAGACTGCATCTGGACAAAGGCGTGAATCCCTTTGAATAATTCTACCCAGGAAAGCGAAGCCGGATCTGGCCGCAGGGGCACCAGGTCTCTCAGGTTCCCTGGTTGCTCGCCGCGGCCCGCTAAGTCCGGTGTGCTCCCTCAGGAACCGCTGGGCTGGGGCCGGTCCTGTCCTGGAACTCCCATGGCCTCCTCACATTGGGCACATAGTGAGTCTGCTCCTTCACTCTGTGTAGCTCTGGGGTTGCATGCTGAGCAGAGGCTTAGAGCTTTCATGCCTGATTCTGGAGGTGCCAGCCCTGCGGCCACATGGGCTTTTTTATGCTCCATTCGCCTGAAATCCGGTGTCGCCCAATAAGTGCGCCTAACAAGAGCGCTTAACAGCATGCGCCTATACACGGGCGTCTTAGAAGCGTGCGCCTATCCACGAGCGTCTTATAAATGTGCGCCTGTCCATGGGCGTCTTATAAATGCGTGCCTATCCACGGGCGTCTTATAAATGTGCGCCTGACCACGGGCGTCTTATAAACATGCGCCTATCTACGGGCGTCTTATAAATGTGCGCCTATCCACGGGCGTCTTATAAACGTGCGCCTATACACGGCGGCTTATAAACGTGCGCCTATTCATGGGCGGCTTATAAACATGCGCCTATACACGGGCGGCTTATAAACATGCGCCTATTGCGTGCGCGAACAACGTGCACCTATTGCGTGCGCGAACAACGTGCGCCTATCGCGTGCTCTTAGCTCAGTGGCGAAGTTGAGTAGGAAGCAAAATGGCAACCTCCTTGGCGTGCTGCCCCATAGGCAGGCCCAGCGAATCCACACTTCCTCGGAGACCAAGTAAAGATATACGCCTTACCTTGTCTTCGGCGCTTCCCGGTTGCAACCCGGGCGGTCTCCAGCTGCGGGGGGAGTATGCCTTCAACCGCCGCGCATAAGGAAGTGCGCCCGCTGCCTCTAGGCCGCGCCCGAACTCGTCTCGCTCTGGGTCCAAGCCGCACCCGAGCCCTTCTCACTCAGGGGCCAAGTCCACGCCAGGACCGAGGCTGCCTCTAGGCCACGCCCGAACTCGTCTCACTCGGGGGCCAAGCCACGCCCGAGCCCTTCTCACTCGGGGGCTAGGTCCCTGCCGCGAAGCGGCCACCGGACCGAGGCACTTACATCCGAGGGACCACGGAAGTCAGCTCGGGAAAACTCAACTGGGTGAGGGTCTCACCACAGGAGTGCGGGGCTTGTCTTCAATAGGTTTCTTCTAGGAATTTAGTCGTTAGAATTTGGAAACACGCTCAGCAAGCGTGAGGTAGCTCCAAACTGCTTTGGAGACGGAAATTACTGATTTGCGGCACTTCCTGTGGGGGTATATGTACCCGTACTGACGTCAGATCCGTCTCCAACTGCTAGCACGAGCACACAATACCCATTTGTTTTGAGTCCATCTGCTACACGCTAGGAAAAAGCATTTTGTTTATTTGTTTTATTTATTCATTCATTTACCAATAAATTGAATGGAGGAAGCACTGCACCCTATCTTACACTCCAAAACAGGTTTTCTCATCAATTCTAATGACACTTGTGGAAAGACATCATCAGACGAGGGAAAGAACTCCAAGTACCTTGACTGTGGCAAAGTGGCACTGAAAGAGACATGACTAGCCTAAGACAGGAGTGGCCAACTCCAGTCCTCGAGAATCACAAACAAGCCAGGTTTTCAGAATAGCCACAATGAATATGCATGAGATAGATTTGCATACAATGGAGGCAATGCATGCATATTAATCTCTCATGCATATTCATTGAGGATATCCTGAAATCCTGGCCTGTTTGCTGTCCTTGAGGACTGGCGTTGGCAAGGCCTGCCTAAGGCATAGCAAAGGATACCAGCAGTGGCAGGAGTTCTCTAAAGCACCATGAGAGGAGTAAAGAACCAGCAAGAAGGGGAAGAACATTCCAAGGCTTCAAAAAAGGGCACCAACAACAATAGTATGAACCCTTGAAGGCAGCACAAAAGTCAAAGCGGCAAGAAGAGTGGCTTCAACATCCTAAGGCATCATGAAGGGAGGAACAAAGCAGAGAAAGTGGCAGGAAAATCCCCAAGGCACAGATAAAAAGGCAAAGCAGCACAAAGAGTGGAATCAACACACTAGACCACTATGAGAGATTCAAAGCAGTCCTCCATAGTGGCAAAAACACCCCAAGGTGTAGAGTCTGGGGTATGTCAACAAGGCAGAGTGACAGCAAGACCCTCAAGGTGCAAAGTCTGGGTATGGTAGTAATGCTGAGAGGAAGAAAGATCCCTAAGGTGTAGGATAAGGAGTATAGCAGCAAGGCAGAGTGGCTTGGAAGATGTTTGTTTTACTATAGCAGCACTTGTCACTTGTCAGATCTGATATAAAAATGATCTGTCATCAGTATCACTTTTATGACATAAGCTTTTATAACATTCCCTGCTTGAACTTAATCTTGCTGCTGGGTGGAATTTGGGGTTTCATATGAAATTTGCCTTCCAATTGAAACGTTTGTCAGAATCAAAACATGACAATGGTCTCTCATCATTGTGGCTTTTCTTCTAATTTGTCAGGTGCACACTTTAAAACTTAAATGCAGCCTTGTCAACTCTATGAATGTAACGCTGCATTTAAGTTTTAAAGTGTGCATTTCATCCCTCCAGACGCAGCCGTCAGGCGAAATACGGGTCCGTGTCGGGGGACCCTAAAGAGAACTGTTCATGTTTGACAATTGAGCAATGGAGTTGTCACTTTGAATAATAAAGAAGTCTTTACTTAAAATCTTTAAACTTTTGGACCTATTAAGTTTTTTGCATCTCCTTTGGCTTTGGAAATTGATTATTTGGAGTGCATTTCTCTGGTTCCACTATTTGTGATTTTGGATTTCTTTTTCTACAACATCACCAAAATCCATCCCTTCTTTTCTGAATATACTACCAAAACATTATCTACATTTTCATCACCTCCCATTTAGACTACTGTAACCTCCTCACCAAACCATCTTTCTCCATCACAATCTATTCAAAATTCACCTCAACCACTTAACTTCTGCCATTGTTGCTAGATCCATATAACCAGTCTTCTCGAGCCAATACATTGGCTCACTCTTTGTTCTACATACATTTTTATTTTATTTATTTATTTTTAATTTTTATATACCGGAATTCCTGTATGCAATACAAATCATATCTAACAGTTCCCTCTGTTCTCTTACATATTTAGCAGTTCCTTATTACCTCTTCTCCTTTATCTCTCCATATGCCTCTCCTCATGAGCTCCACTCATCAAGGAAGTCACTCTTGTCTGTGCCCTTTTCTTCCATTGCCAACTTCAGATTCTCTGCTTTCCACTCCACTCTGCCATATGTCTGGACTAGACTTCTCGAGTCAGTGCATCATGCTTTCTCTCTGGCCTTATTCAAATCCAGGCTGAAACTTCACATTCTTTATATTGTTTTTATAATCTGGTTCTCCTGATCATAGCACTGCTGGCTTTATTTTTCAAAATACATAAAAATTCCTAAGTCTCTCATTTGTCCTGTTTGTCTGTCTTGAAAATATTGTAGGCTCCATGGAGCAGGGATTGTTTCTTATGTTTATTTATACAGCAATGCATATACCTAGTAGCACTAGTGAAATGGTTAGTAGTAGTACAATAAGCCTAACCTCCTGCTACCTCTTCTAACATAATCCTTCCACGTAAGAGCACACAGCCCTTATTTTCAGATATTTAGTAGAGAAAATCTCCCAGATCAAATGAGAACAGAAACATAAATATTTAAAGACAGCATGCACACTATGATACAAATGTTTCATTCATATTAGGCAAGATTTACCCAAAGTTTTAGCAGTGGGTTTGAAACATACTGGAGTCTAAACTATAACATTTTAGTGTGCCTGCTTAATCAGGGTCAGATAATATTAGTTTGCATGTGCTAAAACTAGCATATACATGCATGTAAGTAGGGGGGGGGGAAGAAGTAAAAATGTCATTTTGCTTTTTGCTCTGTTTTTTGTTAAATGTTTTGTTTAATATTTATTTAGCTTAAAAAATTGAAATAAACATTAAAAAACCAAACCAAAAACAGAAAAAAAAAATGGGGCTTTCCATGGCCTCCTGTTCCCACCACTCATCCCTCCCACCCCAAAAAATGCTGGGGCTAGGAACCTTGCTGGCCCCCATTTACCCAGTCCGGGGGAATCTGATGATGAGTCCTAGGCTCAAGTCAAAGCCTCAGCCTCACATAAGCCTAGGCTATGGTAGGTCACTGAGATCTCAGCCTAGGCCCTACACAAAGTCCAGGCTTGCAGGCCTGGTCCTGACACTGAGGCCTAGCCTAGGCCTGGGGCTGAGTTCTGATGCTTAGGCCTCAGTCCAAGCCCAAGCCTGAAAGCAGGGCCCTCTCTGGAGGCTAGGATCCAATGTCTAGGCCTTGGCCTAGGCCCAGGCATGATGCCAAGGCCAAATCTGGAAGCCAGGTCCCAATGCCTGGCCTTGGCTTGGGCCCAGGCTAATTCTGGGGCCCCAGCTCAGAGGCCAGGTCCAGATGCCTGGACCTAAGCTTAGGGTCAAGCCCAGACTCGTAGGTCTGCTGTCTTCTTTCTTGAAATGGTGCTATCTGCTGTGGATGTGCCAGAGTATATTAACTCTGGTGCATCCTCTTCAGCAGAGGGTGCCATTTTAGTGTACGGCTATTTTTGTCCTAGGAAGGTAGCTGAGGCTCACAGAGCCTTTAGGACTTCCAAACATAGGGAGATTTTCTTGGGGCCCAAGAAGGACCTTGAGATTGATAGAAACAAAAGAGGTAAAGAGTAGTGAAAGGTGAGTTAGTCCCATACTCCTTGCATGCATTTATTTATTCATTCACACTTAATTGATTACCTAACAAAGAAACTCAAGATGATGTATAATATAAAACAAATTTTCCTAAATCAATAGCTCCGGATCGCCGCTCCCAGCCCAAAAGCTGGACAACCCTCGACCAACCTCCACGGCAAGCCGCTGATCGACCCTCACCGCCGGAACCGGCAACCCACAAGGTAGGCCCCGCCGTGACTGCCGATGCCCAGACGCTACCGAGACCCCCAGGCCACGCGACCCGGACCCACCTCTACAGCAGGCCCGGCACGACCTACCTCCTACTTACCTCCACGCTAGGCCGCGCTTCACCACAAGCCCCTGGCCAGCCAGAGGGTAGGCCCAGAAGGATGCACCTGATCCCGCCCACCGACGCACACAAGGCGGCAATGTGGGACCCAGCTACAAAAGAAGAGGGAGTCCGCCCGAGACACCCAATAGCTCTGGATCGCCACTCCCAGCCCGAATGGACAGGCAACCCTCGACCACCCTCCACGGCAAGCCGCTGATCGGCTCTCACCGCCCGGAACTGGCCACCCACAATGTAGGCCCTGCCGTGGACGCCGATGCCCGGACGCTACCGAGACCCCGGACCACGCGACCCGGACCCACCTCTACGGCAGGTCCGGCATGACCTACCTCGTACCTACCTCCATGCTAGGCCGCGCTTCACCACAAGCCCCTGGCCAGCCAGAGGGTAGGCCCCGAAGGATGCACCTGATCCCACCCACCGACGCACACAAGGCGGCGACATGGGACCCGGCTACAAAAGAAGAGGGAGCCCGCCTGTGGTGCTGCGCGCCTTAGGAACGCAACAAAGGGGCATGCCCCTTGGCACGCCCATTAGCGCGGCCCCTTTGCGAATCAACAGAAACACCCAAAATCGAATGAACACAAATCCAACCTGACTCTCGCAATCTGGCACCACAGACCGAACTTGAGCCCCTTCACCATCAACACCACAATCGGACAGACCAAGAACCACGAGCCTCTACTCAACAACGATCCTGCCCATACTAGTATTCTCGCACCTCACTCTACAATATAACCAATATCATCCTAACAGCCAAATGGCACACAAAGCATAACAGCTGTGAACTACATCACGGACGACGGACTCCAATTCACCGCACCTCTAAACTTCCTTCCCCAAAGATTAAGATATCTCAATCAACCCCTCCAATACTTCATACGTACCATCTCCTCAACCACTCATCCAACAAAAAACAACTCCCCAACCCAGATAACCAAAAAGAAAACCACATACAACTCAAACTCCAAACAACGATGGCCTTAACACCTAACACCAACCCTCATGAAAGACATCGACACCTAGTCAATATCCTCTTCAACAAATCGATAAAAAACATTATCTATCTCACATTTTTCCTCATAAACGCTCAAGCACTAACAAAAAAATTCATGCTCATATCAGACATCATTCAAGAAAATAACCCGACTTCATCGCAGTGACCGAAACCTGGTTTAAAAATACAGACCATGTAATCACTAACCAATTAAACAACAACTCTTACGACCTATTCTCAATTCCCAGAAAATCCCACAAAGGAGGTGGATTATTACTAATCATAAAAAAACATTTCACCATGAAAACGATCCCACACATGCTCCCGCAGCAATATGAACTAACCATCTTCGACTCAGAAAAACTGCAAATCTGCATTGTATACTGCCCCCCCCCCCCCCCCCCAAACTTCTGGACAACGACATATCCCCCCTTATCAAATTCTTCACAACAAACACGAGCCAGAAAACCCCACAATTATACTCGGAGATTTCAACCTCCACATGGACATCGCACCACGTTCCCAAACCTGCCAAACCCTGCTTGACGTTCTTTCCACCCTAGGTTTCACCCAACAAGTGACCAACCCAACATACAAAGCCGGTCACACCCTTGACCTGATTTTCACAAATGACAACTTCTTCTCAAACACTACAATATCACACACACCAGTCCCATGGCCAACCACTATCTCCTGCACTGCAAGACCCAAACCAACATTGGCAACACGAAGGTAACAAACGAAGCATACTCCTTTAAATATCGACCACCTTTCCAATCAGACCTTCTCTAACAAGAACTCAAAAAGAATCTAACAAACCTAGATCTCTCCAATATAAACAATGCCACCCAATTATGGCACCAACTTACAACAGAAATCGCCAACAACATAAACCTGGAAAGAACAAAAAAAATCAAGAACAAAAGAGAAAAAACAAACCCTTGGTTCAACACCCAACTAAGAGACATCAAATCCGCCCTAAGAAAAAAAAGAAAAAGAATGGCGAAGAAATAAATGTGCTCTGACTCTAGAAAGATATCGCACACAATTGGCTGCATATAAAAAGCTGATCAACAAAACAAAACGAGATTATTACAGCAAAAAAATCCAAAACTCCGCAAACAACTGAAAAACATTTTACAACCTGGTAAACAACCTAATATCAGACAATAACAACAACCCCACATCCCAAACCAAAAACCTATGCCAAGAACTTGCCATGTTTTTCAAAAATAAAATCAGCAAAATAACAGGGAATATCAACAAATCCCTGAACCAAAACGAACAGCTAATCATCAAAAACATAATACCCTGGTCCACTTTCGAACCCATATCAACTGCCGAAATGGAGAAACTACTAAGAAACCTAAACCCAGCCTGTCATGAACTCGACATAATTCCAATCTGAGCTTTAAAGGAAATAGCTCAAACCATTACTCCAACCATAATGGCAATCATAAATAAATCCCTAGAAGAAGGAGAACCTCCTGACAAATTAAAAATTGCTACAATTAAACCCATAATAAAAAAAAGAACCTCAATCCAGATGATCTGAACAACTACCGCCCAATCTCAAACTTACCCCTCCTCGCCAAACTGACGGAGAAAGCAGCACTTAAACAACTCAATGAGCATCTCGAAACAAATAACATCTTATACCCCACCCAACACGGTTTCAGAAAAATAGCACAGAAACCTTGCCACTCAACTTATCAAACACAATAATAAGAGGTTTTGGCAATGGTCAAAGATACATCCTCATCCTACTTGACATCTCTGCCACATTTGACATGGTCGAACATAAAAGCCTAATCTCCAGACTAGCTGACATTGGTCTAGCTGGCAAAACTCTTGACTGGTTTACATCTTTCCTTAAAAATAGATATTTCAAGGTAAACATCAACAACCACTCATCAGATGCCATACCTCTAGAAACCGGAGTACCCCAAGGATCCATACTTTCAGCAACTCTGTTTAATATATACCTCCTGCCTCTCTGCCAGCTCCTCATGAGTCTCGGCGTCACATTCTACATGTACGCCGACAATATCCAATTACTCATACCCGTAACGAACACCCTCGAAAACGCAATGAAACTCTTGGCCTCCTACCTCAACACTATAAGAAACATGCTAAACCACATGAAACTATGCCTTAACATGGACAAAACAGAATGTATACTCCTAGAAAGAAAAAAACTCCGGAACCTTCCAGAACCACACCATACAAATCGGCAACACATACATCAAATTAAAAGAAAACGTGAAAGATCTTGGAATTTGGTTAGACCCAGAGTTTAAATACATAAAACACATTGCAATGAAAATCAAAGAAGGCTTCCACAAATTACTCATCCTCAAACACCTTAAACCACTACTGTATCTCCCTGAATTCAGAACCATTCTACAATCACTTATATTCACCAGCTTTGACTAATGCAACTCACTCCTGATAGGCCTACCCAAATCAACCATACAACCACTCCAATTGCTATAGAACGCCTCAGCCAGAATACTCACAGGTCACAAAAGATCTGACCACATCACTCCTGTGCTTAAAAGTCTACACTGGCTACCTGTAGATAAGAGAATCAAACATAAAACTCTAACCATTATCCACAATGCAATAAACAACAGCGAAAGCACATGCCTAAACACCATTATATAAAGACACAACTCTCAACGCAATACAAGATCAACAAACAAAGTGCAACTAGACATACCATCAGTCTCAACCACTAAACTCACTACTGTAAGAAACAGAGCCATTTCAATAGCAAGACCTCACCTCTGGAACTCCCTACCGGAACACATAAGATCACAAAACAACGCTAAAATATTTTAAAAATCTCTCAAAACCTGGCTCTTCAAACATGCCTACAAAGACGGGATCGGCTAATCACTCCCACAATAAATGTCAACTCATACTATTATGAATAGTTAATCTCTTTGTAACTAATGATATATACAATCTGTGCTATATAAGCTGTTAAATATAACCTAACTGCACTCTATGTTATAACCCATCTTTATATGTTGTTACACTAGTTGTGTTTCGCTTGTAATATGTTGTTACACCTGTTAACCGGAGTGAAGGCATTTAGCTAAACTTCGGTATATAAAAAGCCTATAAATAAATAAATAAATAAATAAAAATAAATAAATGATACAAAATATATAAAAATGTAAGCATCAAAGCTAACTTAATCATAACTAAACACAAATGCTCAAATAGATGAAACTTTCAAGTCATTTCACTGAAGAATTAAAATTTTGTTTTAACCCAGTTTGCAAAATACAATGAATAAGGGCCAATTTGTTTCATTTGGGGGGGGGGGCTCAGAAAAGAATTGAGGAACGGTCCAATTTAAATGAATCTTATTTTTTTAATTCAGGTAAAACTTTCAGTTGAGCCTATGTATAGGCACGAGGCCAGGGCCTCGTCTAGGGCATAAGCCGAAGCCCAAAGCAGATTCCTAGGCCTAGGCTCGAAACTGAGGACTCACCTAAAGCATAGGCCAAGGCCCGGGCCCAAGCTCAATGCTGGGGCCTGGCCTGGAGACCGGATCCCAATGCCTGGGCCTTGGCCTAGGGTCAGGCCCAGAGCCCAGGCCTCAGAGATTCTCTTCGTAGGTCTTCTTTCTTCTTGCTGGCAATGCTGCCATCTTCTGGGAGGTTTTCCTCAGTGGAGGGGGCCATTATCCTGCATGGCATGTACAGCATTGCCGTACAGCAAAATGGCACCCTCTGCTAGGGAGGGTGCGCCAGGGAGAGGTGCATCCTCCCCAGCCTAGGCCTCATAGTGGATCCCCACTGAACAGGGTAAGTGGGGCCAGTGGGATTCTGGCCCTGGCATTTTTCTGGGTAGGAGGTATGGGCATAGGAACGGAAGGCTTTTGGAAACCTTGTTTCCTTTTTTGTAATGTTTTGATTTGTTTTTTTTTAATAAAGAAATAAATTAAATAAAAACAAATTAGTGAGGAGAAAACCTCCTGAAAACAAAACTTGAAAACATTTTTTTAATCCTGCACATCCCTAATATACAGAGCTTAGTTCTGAAACATCCCATAGCTAAAAAACACTTATGAATGTGACTTATATGAATACGCTCTGAAAGATGACCCAGGACACTAAAAGCAGAGGTTCAGGGAACTTCCTTCTATGTGAGGAGCATAATAAAATGAAGAATATTTTGCCGAACATTTTGTATTATAGAGAATTTCCAAAGACAATGAAATAATGAATCTTTATCCTAGCTTATTTCACACATTTGTCAGAATGAGCTATTTTGACCTTATACGTTTTAAATGGCCAAAATACAATTTTAGGTACAATTTTTAAGTGCAACTCTCTTAGAGGTACACTCTACCTTACTTTGTAGCTAATAGATTACAAGAATAGTCATAGCCCTCCATTACTTCTACATTGGTAACTTTAAAACAAGCATGCATGCGCCCACATAAGTGGGAACATACATATGTGGGAATGTTAAATCGTCTATGTGCATACTAGGATTGGATAAGTTCTTGGAGGAGAAGTCCATTACCTGCTATTAAGTTCACTTAGGGGTAGATTTTAAAAGAAGCGCGATCAGCCTACTTTTGCTTGCGCATCAGACTCAAGCAAAAGTACGCTGGATTTTAGTAGATACGCGCGGAGCCGCGCGTATCCACTAAAATCCTGGATCGGCGCGCGCAAGGCTATCGATTTTGTATAGCCTGCGCGCGCCGAGCCGCGCTGCCTCCCCCCGTTCCCTCCAAGGCCGCTCCGAAATCGGAGCGGCCTCGGAGGGAACTTTCCTTTGCCCTCCCCTCACCTTACCCTCCCTTCCCCTACCTAACCCACCCACCCGGCCCTGTCTACACCCCCCCCCTTACCTTTGTCGGGGGATTTACGCCTCCCGGAGGGAGACGTAAATCCCCGCGCGCCTGCGGGCCTGCTGCGCGCCGGGCCGCGCCCTGGGGGCGGGTACGGAGGGCGCGGCCACGCCCCCGGGCCGTAGCCACGCCCCCGTACCCGCCCCCAAAATGCTGCCGACACGCCCCCGGAACGCCGCGACGACCGGGCCCGCCCCCCCGACACGCCCCCCTCCGAGAACCCCGGGACTTACGCGAGTCCCGGGGCTCTGCGCGCGCCGGGAGGCCTATGTAAAATAGGCTTCCCGGCGCGCAGGGCCCTGCTCGCGTAAATCCGCCCGGTTTTGGGCGGATTTACGCGAGCAGGGCTCTGAAAATCCGCCCCTTAGAGAATAGCCACTGCCATTAGCAATGGTAACATGGAATAGACTTAGTTTTTGGGTACTTGCCAGGTTCTTATGGCCTGGATTGGCCACTGTTGGAAACAGGATGCTGGGCTTGATGGACCCTTGGTCTGACCCAGTATGGCATTTTCTTATGTTCTTATGTTCTTAATTAAAATAAGTTTAGCAGGCGTATGTGTGTCCCTAAATTTAAGTGGTTTCATGAGGAAATGTTAATAGCATATCTTTCCATAGGACTTGTTGGCTTTTACTCGTGCACGTGAGAACATTTTAAAACTTGTGCTCATGAAGGAAATAACCAGTTTGACCTATGGGATAGGAGGCAATGTCCTATTGTGGATCACGAAGCAGTTAAAAGATAGAAAACAGAGAGTAAGATTAAATGGTCAGATTTCTCAGTGGAGGAAAGTTATTAGTGTCCTAGCGATCTGTACTGGTGCCACTGCATTCTAATATATTCATAAATGATCTGGAAAAGAGAACAAATGAGGCAATCAGATTTGCAGACAACACAAAATTATTCCAAGTTGTTAAATCACAAGTAAATTATGAGATATTGCAGGAGTACCTTGTAAGACTTGGAGAAGAAATTTAATTTGGACAAGTGCAAAGTGATGCACATAGGGAAAAATAATCAAACTGCAGTAACATGATGTCAGCTTCCATTTTAGGAGTCACTATCTAAGCAGAGGATCTAGGCATCATCGTGTGCAATATGTTTAAATTCTCAACTCAGTGCGCAGCGACAGTCTAAAAAGCAAACTGAATGTTAGAAATTATTAGAGATGTGCTTCGGGTTGCTTTTATCGTGTCGAGCTTTGTTTCAGGACCCCCCTGTGGGAATTTTGTTTTTCCCTCAGTTTGGGTTTTTTTTTTGGGGGGGGCCCCCGATTTTCGGGTTAGTGTGCGCTAACTCTGCCATGTTAGTGTGCACTATCGGGAGTTAACATGCACTAACTCCCATTAGTGCTCACTAACCCGAAAATGAATTTTTTCTGAAATTTTGGAAAAAATTAAATCATTTTTTGGTTCTCCCGAACCATTCCGAATTAGGCAATTTCATTGAAATTGCCTAATTCTGGAAAAACGATTGCACATCCCTAGAAATTATTAGGAAAGGAATGGAGACTAAAGTGGAAAGTATCATAGTGCCTTTGTATTGCTCCATTGTTCAATCACACCTAGAGTACTGTATGCAATTCTAGGTGTTCCATCTCAAAAAAGATATTGTGGAAATAGAAAAGTTACAGAGAAAGATGACCAAAATGATAAACGGAATAAAATAGCTTCCATATGAGGAAAGGCAAAATGGGTTAGGGCTCATAGGCTTGAAGAAGAAATAGCTGAGAGGAGATATGATAGAGGTCTTTAAAATCATGAATGGAGTAGAACAGGTAAATGCAAATCGGTTGTTTACTCTTTCAAAAAATGAAAAAACTAGGGACACTTTATGAAATTACTAAGTAGTACATTTTAAACAAACTGGAGAAAATATGTTTTCACTCAGTGCACAGTGAAGCTCTGGGGCTCACTGCCAGGCAGTTAGTGTAGCTGGGTTTAAAAAAAGGTTTGGACAAGTTCCTGGAGGAAAAGTTCATAAACCATTATTAACCAGGTATACTCAGGAAGCCACTGCTTTCCCCGGGCGTAAGCAGCATGGAATTTATGTACTATTTGGGATCTTGTCAGGTACTTGTGACCTGGAACAGGATACTGGGCTTGACACAGTATGGCACTTGGTAGTTCTTATGTTCTTATCTTCTGTGTTTCTATATGTCACTATGTAAAGCAGGCTAGACAAATGAAAACACTTCCCAACACTTCTATGGTATTTTGAATAACTCCTGTCTAAAATATTTGTTGCAATTTCTTAAAATTTGGCAATCACTGACTGCATATTTGAAGATAGCAGTGAATAATACTGTAGTTCTTTATCTCTGCTGTCATGGACATATGAATAATAGCTATTTTCTTTTCTCTTATGCTACAATAAAGTATATTGCGTCAACAAGCAATCTATCAGCTGAAAATCTAGGGCAATGGGCAAGGCCACAGTATTCATACTATATTATCTGCTCATAGAAGACAAAGGCATTATTTTGAAGGTATCAAGCAAACTTAAACATTAAATACAGAATGGAAAACCTCTATGAATGGAAAAAATGAAACCAAAGAAAAATAGAGAGAGGAAAGTTTGGAGTTTGGAAGAATAGACCGAGACATTGATAGGCACAGATATAGGTCATTCCTTGAGCTTTTGATAATTAAATTCAACAATCGTGGTTAGACTCCTCTCCCATAAAACATTCTATAAAACAGCACATATAAATTGATAATGAGAATTTGCTAGCTATAGGGAGGGCAATTTTCAATGCCATTTCTGCTGGCTTTAAAACATCATTTTACCTGCCACATTGGAGAGTTTTGATATTGATTCCTCCACCTGCTAAAAATACCCATACCCACATTATGGATACTTTTACCTTTGGCTAGGTCCAGGAAAAGGATAGTATACATAGGCCTTACATTTTCAGAGTCCCGTGGGTACTTTCCATGGGTATATTTCATCTGCGTCCTATGCTAACATTCAGGCCCCATTCCCATAGCTGGCTGCATTTTCAAAGGGAAACCATAAGAGGACTGCAACCTAGCTGCAGAGTCTGATTATTTCTCCTGCAATGTGCACCAGTCCTACAGGCAAGTATACTGGAAGAGCCATGGAAACAGACTATACTGGTTGGTTCTTATACATTCAGAGATTGCTGCCAGCTTCCTATCAAGTGGTTTTGAACAGCTCTGTTCTATTTGCTGAGGTTCTCCTTGTTTTCACAAAATTATTATAGCAGCAACCACATCACTCCATAGAACAAAAAGGAGTGGAGGAGTAGCCTAGTGGTTAGAGCAGTGGGCTATGAGCCAGGAGACCAGCATTCGAGTCCTGCTATCGCTCCTTGTGACCTTTGGCAAGTCACTTTACCTTCCATTGCCTCAGGAACAAACTTACAGCTCAATACAGTAAAGTGCAGCCGCGGTTACCCTGCTCCTAACCGGCTTTCTACTCACTTTTCGGCCGTGTTAGTCCAACCCGCGATACACTATCCCCTTTAACCTACTCCTACCGCATCCTAAAATCCCCGGGCAACCCCTTCCGCACGCGGCATGTATATTGTATTGCATGTAAACGATCGAATTAGCTATTACCTACCATCCAGTAACGCGCACCCGACTATCGCTTTTTTACCCTGCCGTTTTGCCGCGCGTTTAACCTGCTAACTTACCGCCTACCCTTACCCCTGCGGTAGAGGCAGGGGTAAGGGTAGGCGGCAAACTTTCCCCCAGCCCCCGCTCTCCTGCCCTGGCCGTGTCCATGGGTGCTGGTCTCCAGGGCAGCCCCAGTCCTCTCCCATCCTCCCGAAGCAAAAAAAAAAAGCGAAAAAAAAAGTTGCAAGAGAGCGAGGGGAGAGAGGACGGGCAATCCTACGTTCGGGATTGTCAGTCCCCCCCTTCCCTCCTCCCGAAGCAGGGCGCAAAAAGCAGCCTTGCTCCAGGAGGAGGGGAGGGGGGACTGGCAGTGTAAAGCGACGAAGCGACTTACTTTTGCAGCCCCCCTCCGGACATCGGCGAGGACGACCCCCTCTCCTGCCTCCAGCTGCCTGCGAAGATAGACGCCTGCACGGGCGAAAGCGGCCCCTGTTCGTGCATTTGGGCCGCTCAAGGCGTGACGTCACGACGTTTGACGTCACGGCATGTGACGTCACGTCTTGAGCGGCCCAATTGCACGAACAGGGGCCGCTTTCGCCCGTGCAGGCGTCTATCTTCGCAGGCAGCTGGAGGCAGGAGAGGGGGTCGTCCTCGCCGATGTCCGGAGGGGGGCTGCAAAAGTAAGTCGCTTCGTCGCTTTACACTGCCAGTCCCCCCTCCCCTCATCCCGGAGCAAGGCTGCTTTTCGTGCCTTGCTTCGGGAGGAGGGGAGAGGGCTGACAATCCCGAGCGTCGGAGAACTGGCCACTTCCTGGTACCTGTCATTTCAAATGACATTTGAAATGACAGATACCAGCGTGTCTGTGAAGCGTTAGGCCTGCGCACCCAGGTTACTGTATAGGCGCTCTATACAGTAAAATGGGTTGCGTGGGCCTAACACTTCACGGACGCTTCTTAGACGCAGCTTGCATTTGCAAGCTATTTACATACAGGATCGAGCGGTAGGTGAGCTGCACTGTGCATGCGGCAACCGCGGGTGCACCGGGCACTAACGCAGCTCTTCCTACCGCTCGGTACTGGATTGACCTGTCAGATTGTAAGCCCTGAGGGGATAGGGAAATACCTACAGTACCTGAATGTGATCCACTTTGAAGCGCTGAAAAAAGTGCGAAAAGCAGACTATAAATCTAAATAAAATAAATTATAGATAGAACATACAATAACGAATAACCTAATATTAAAAAGAATATTCTAATCATGGGATTCCTGGCAGATTTTGAAACCTTTTACTGGATCAGTGTAAGAATTATCTAATAATATGGTACATGAGCTTTTGAAATCACATATATCCCTTCTTCAAATGTCACATTAGAGACTTTATTCACATATGAAGGTAGGACCTCAGTGGTCTTAAAAGCTCATATAATATTTTTGGATAATAATTACATTGATCCACTAAAAGTCATTATGGTCTGCAGATAATCCAGCTTCCTCCAGGAGCCATACAACTACTAGATCATTACATTACATAATCCAAGAATAAAATAAAAGGCTTTTTTCTTGCCTGCATACAAAGGGGCCGATGAAATACAGTGCGCTCAGCCGAGCACACGGTTAATCTGCAGTTGGACGCAGGTAGAATAGGTGCTAATCAATCCCCTAATGCAATAAGGGGATTAGCGCATATTCAAGTGCGTACAACGCGGACTGATTCTAATAGCGCTCATCCCATGCAAATGTATGTGATTGAGGCTATTAGACATTCACTCCCAATGCAAAAAAAAAAAGTGCATCTCGAACGCACATTTAACTGTCATGTATTAACGTCTGCCTGGAGCAAGCGTTAATAGCCAAACGCATCAAAAACAAGTACAGAAAAGCAGAAAAACTGCTTTTCTGTACTGCCTCCTACTTAATATCGTTGTGATATTAAGTAGGATGAAAAATAAAAGAAACAAAAAAAGTAAAAAAAAAAATACAGTTGGGTTCAGGAAACGGCGTTTGACTGACAAGCGTTCGCTTCCTGAACCCTCGGCGTCGGTTTTCCTTACCGGTGGACGGCCATCACGAAAACAGACGCCGGGTTTATCGGTGTCTGTTTTCCTTACCTTCTGACAGCTGTCACGAAAACTAACGCTGAGTTTATCAGTGTCGGTTTTCCTTACCGGCGGACGGCTGAATCACAAAAACCGATTGGGTTCTCATTAGCAAGGATGCGCT
Organism: Rhinatrema bivittatum; assembly: GCF_901001135.1. Taxonomy (NCBI): domain Eukaryota; kingdom Metazoa; phylum Chordata; class Amphibia; order Gymnophiona; family Rhinatrematidae; genus Rhinatrema; species Rhinatrema bivittatum. The sequence continues at coordinate 150,425,065 of NC_042623.1, forward strand.
AGGGTTGGGCAAGCGACCATAGCGCCTCCTTGCTAACGTGACCCCCCCTAATTTAAATATTGCATGGCGCCCCCCTTGGGGGCGTCTGGGGCGCATTAAGAGAACAGGCGCTGACTGTTCAGTGCCCACTTTGTATGCAAATTTATTGCATCGGCCCCAAAGTGAGGCAGTTCAGGAGTGAAGATGAGTGGGATTGAGATTTACATTCATTCTTTTAAGTTTCAAAAAATATGAACGTAAATTCCAATGGGAGAAGTGTGCACATGAATAGAAGGTGCAGGTCTGTGTGCATATTTTCTCTGATTCAATTATCAAAGGGAAAAAGTTCCCTTTAATAAAGGACGTAAAGTCGGAGGGTAAAAACGACGCACACGCACTACAATTACCTGAAATTCTGGAAAATTGCTCCCATAATTTTTTCCCAGATTTTGCATAAAAGAGAGCTTATCCTTGTGATTATGAACCTGTTATTTCTTTATTTCACAGGAACAATATCTCATAGATAGCCCTTCTATATAAACATCAACATCCATTGATGCCAAGTATCCATAACAATTAGACCTAAGAGGCTAATGATTTTTTAAAATTATGAAGTTTTTCTTTAATAAAAAATAAAAAGTTGAATCTAGGAAATGGTCTTCTTTCCTGCTGTGCTCTTGTAATCCAAGGATTGCATATGGGGTTTTTGCACCAACTGCGCCAAAAACTTTACATTATTAATTGAGCATAATCAAAATGCCTGCCTAGACCTGCTCTTTTTGCCCATAATTAAATAACAGAACAATACCTTGGAGCCAGTGTTTTAAAGGATCTTGTTCAATGCGAACAATCTTGCTAAACAAACTTGATTAAATTCATTAATGAGGTAACCAGAGTAGTAGAACAGGGGGTGCAGTAGAATATGGCCTATTGGGATTTCAGTAAAGCCTATGACACTATTCTACCTACAGGTCTGGAGGTCCCGAATGCTAGGCAAATGAATAGCAGGCCTAAATTTAGGACCTAAGCTAGAGGTACATATTCACATGCTGGCCAGAGAGCAAAGTTAGCTAGATACATTTTTCTGGCTATCTTTGCTGGAATATTCAGTGGCACACCTATGCCACTGAATATACCCAGCTATATCAAAGTTAGCCGGGTAATTTTATCTGGCTAATTTTAGGGCTGCTCTTCAGCAGTTTTAAAGTTATCCAGCTATGTTAGGCAGATAACACTGAAAATCAGTGTTCATCCAGCTAACTTAACCAGATAGCCGACTCTGCCCCAGAATGCTCTTACCCCCACTCCCAAGCTAGCTGGATAGCTTTTTAGCTATATAAACAGTTATTCAGGCAGGATTTTCAAATCCCACCATTTGCCTAAATCCATGCTTAATCTGAGAAATGGTGCTGAATATGGACCTCCAGGTGTTTAAGTTTAGAACAATTTTCAACAGAAACTCATCTTGCTATATTTGGCAGAAAAACCTACCTAAATTTAGGTGCTTAAAATTTAGGCTCCTCATTTAAGCATTGAGTAGTTTGTGAAAACTGACCTCTTAGCAAATACCCCACTGTATGTACTGAATACTGTAATACGTCTAAAAATAGTACCAAGCACTACCAGATATTAGGGAATCGCTGAAAATTATAACCTAAGAAAGATACCAACTGTATTCCCTTTTTATTATTATTCTGATTCAAGACGCTACAATTGACCATCATAATAGGCATCATAGTACAATAAAGGGTCTCTTTATTGCTCAGCCTTATCTATAATCATTGGTCAGTCAATACTGTTGTTGTTTTTTTTTAATTTTTCTTATTGCATGTGTCAACAACCACCATAATTAGTTAAAACATTATTAATCTTCACATATCTTGATATTTTTCTTCACCCATGCGGATACTTGCTGATGCCAAATGACCATTTAAACTGGTGCCAAATGCCCAACACGGGGCCGTGTTTCGGAAAGGAAAGTCCTTTTTCAAGGGCTTGTTTCTGATTCAAACAAATATACAAATTATATTAGTCCATCTTATGTTTAACCCATCAATATTCAAAAACAACAGGTACAACTTACTTTTGCAACCGGCATATAACTTCTTGGCGTTTATCGGCGTTTTTTTGATGCTTCTCTTCCAGTTTTTCCGGAAACTGTATTAAATCTAGCTCATCTGTATACGTCACTCTGCACTAGAAATTTTGCTAAATAGGGTCAATGACGTCAAGGTCACATGATGTATTCCAATATTACTAAATCAGGGAATTCCAGTCAATTGCAGCATTTAAACCTGTCGGTGCCACTGTATTCATATTGAAAATCCACTGTAATTCCCGTTCATTCAACAGAATGTTAGGATCACCTCCTCTAGGATTAATTGATACTTGTTCCAAAATTCGCCAACGTAAATGTTGAAAAGAATGTTGTTTTTCTAAACAGTGGACAACCATGGGAGCTAAAACTTTGCCTGTAGCAATACAGCTCCGATGTTCTGTAAGTCTTACCCGAATTGGGCGTTTTGTACGCCCAATATAGTATAGTTATTTATTTTATTTAAGTTTTTTTATATACCAACATTCAGGACGATAGTCCCATCATGCTGGTTCACAAGAAACAGGGGTGCAATAATAATAAAACTTTACAATTTGAACAATAGTGCAGAAAAAGCAGTTACATATAACAAGGACATATAAATAGTTGTCATGGACACTCAATTATATAGATTACCCGAGCAGATGAACAATCTGTACTATGATGTGCAATATTTGTGATCCCCTGTACATCTGTCCATGGGGACCCACAATTGCCTGACTGCAAAATGAACAATGATGGCAAACCCAATGGCCTAACGACAGGTTGCTATCAGGAGATGTGCTAGATCTTAAAAAAGAATGTGTTACAATGTCCCTGATATTTTTTCCCCTGCTGAACGTTACAATTGGTGATTGTTGAAACACTTGATGAGTCTTCAAAACAGATCAATGTTGACGAATGAGAGACGCTATGATGTGAGCCTTGTCTGAATAAGGTAAAATACAAACAATAGGACAATACTCTTGTTCCATCGATTGATCCAGCAATAACCACTGTCTTTCATCATGATATGCTCTTTTTAAAGCTTTTTTAATATGTTTCAATGGATATCCCCAAAATAATAACCGTCGCTGAAGATGTTCAGCTTGCTGAATAAAGTCCTGTTTCGATTGGCAAATTTGCCGCAGGGTTAAAAATTGTCCCACTGGAAGATTCTTCCGCAAATGGTACGGATGAAAACTGGTGTAATGTAACAAAGAATTACCTTCACATGGTTTTCTGTAGAGCGATGTCTGTAAACTCCCATGCTGTTTTGTGATTTGTAAATCCAAAAAATTAATGGTATCAAAATGGTACATCATTGTAAACTGCAAATTGCTATCTAGCGTGTTCAACCACTGATGGAAACTGATTAAACTACTCTCAGTGGAATGCCACAGAAAAAAGACATCATCAATATATCAAATCCAATTGGTGACATTTTTAAACTGTAAGGCTGTATGCAATTTCTTCTTCTTCTTCAAAAGCTGCAACATATAAATTAGCAAGACTGGGGCCACAGTGGCCCCCATTGCAGTGCCCTGGATCTGTCTATACCAAATATCTTGAAAAATAAAATAGTTTTCACATAACGCCAATTCAGCTATGGTCATCAGAAAATCGGTGGGAATACGATGAGGTCTTGTATGTTTCTCCAAACGTTGTAACAATATCTCCAAAGTAGCTTGCTGTGGAATATTTGTATAAAGTGCCTGAATGTCTAATGTGACCAAAAACACACTACCCACATTAGACATTTTTTGAACTATATTTAACATGTGCTTTGTGTCCTTACAATATGACTGAGCCTCTGTCACGAAAGGATGAATCACTACTTCAATAAAGGTAGGCAAAGGTGACAATAAGGAACCAATTGTTGTCACTATCGGATGTCCTGGTGGATTGCGGCAATCTTTGTGAATTTTTGGGACCATATATATATGGTCGGTGCCGTAGGATATTTGACCCATAAAAATCTCTGTTCTCGTGAAGTTAAAAAAACAGAAATGATGCTATGTTCAATAATTTCATCAATCTTAATTTTTAAACAAGGGGTAGGATCTTGTGAAAGCTGTTCATAATTTGATGTATCCTGCACGTATGCTAATACCATCTCAATATATTTTTGACGATCAAGAATCACAATAGATCCTCCCTTATCAGCCTTTTTGATAATTGCTGTAGGCTCCAAACTTAATGCTTTTAATGTCATAAATTCTTCATGAGTTAAATTGTAATGTGGACCGACTTTTGTTGTTTCTATTTCTACTAAATCCCATAATATCAATTCCATAAAGGTTTTTATAGACGGGTCAATCGGCCCTGGAGGTGTCCAATTGGAACTGGGACGCACTATCGATATATCTGAAGTTTCAGCAATTTTTGAAAAAAATAAAGCCACCTGGAGTTTCCGAAAAAATTTATAAAGGAATTTTCTACAAATGAAACCATTGTAAAAATGATATGGGACAAACGATAATCCTTTTTCCAACACTTGTTGTTGTACTGAAGATAACCGTAATGTGGATAAATTCACTATGTTGGATTTCGAGACTGAGAACGAGTCCATGGTTTCTGTTGTATGTCTGGGGGTTGAAATTGGTGAGATTGTCGAAAAAAATGCCGTCCTTGAGTGCGGTAAGAAGATCTATAGGAACCTCTGGATCGATTGGTATTATATTCTTCTGTGGTATTCTGTACCCCTTCTTCCTCTGATCCTGAAGATGATGTATCTTCAGAGGAACCCGCAAAAGCCACTTTTTTTGCTGACTTTATAGTATGTTGCTGCCATGGATATATCTGTCCTGACCCATAATCTTTCTCGTCTCTTTTATATTTGGTGATTTTAAATTGTTTCAAATCATAGTGAAATTTTTCCACAGATTGATTAAATTCATGCAATTTTTTATCATAAAGATCAAGAGCTTTCGATTCTTGTAACTTTTGTTTCATGTCATCGCATTCACTACGTATGGATACTGCCAATTTATTGTTGTCTCTATCAATAATAGCATAATGTCCAATGAACATTTATTTAATATTGGTTTCCATCGAGTGACAAAATCTGTGTTGTCCGCATATATTGATGGTTCAAGATTTATACGTAACCCTCAGGGAATCATCTCTGCTTTTATATATTGAAGCAGCGTGGCAGAGTGTAGTTCCGATCTAATCAATCTTTTATTCTGTGCTAGCAATTGCTCCCAACTACTCTGTTCTGGTGGTGCATCAATGTCTTCCAATAATAAATTGCCCTGTAATGCTTCAGTTACCTGTTGTTTGAATAACTGTATACATTCGACCACATATTGCATCAAGCTCAGCATTGCAAAATATAATCACGTCTAAATAGTACCAAGCACTACTAGATATTAGGGAATTGCTGAAAATTATAACCTAAGAAAGATACCAACTGTATTCCCTTTTTATTATTATTCTAATTCAAGATGCTACAATTGACCATCATAATAGGCATCATAGTACAATAAAGGGTCTCTTTATTGCTCAGCCTTATCTATAGTCAGTCAATGGTGTTGTTGTATTTTTTTTTTAATTTTTTCTTATTGTATGTGTCAACAACCACCATAATTAGTTAAAACATTATTAATCTTCACTTATCTTGATATTTTTCTTCACCCATGCGGATACTTGCTGATGCCAAATGACCATTTAAACTGGTGCCAAATGCCCAACACGGGGCCGTGTTTCAGACAGGAAAGTCCTTTTTCAAGGGCTTGTTTCTGCGTCAAACAAATATACAAATTCTATTAGTCCATCTTATGTTTAACCCATCAATATTCAAAAACAACAGGTACAACTTACTCTTGCAACCAGCATATAACTTCATAGCGTTTATCGGCGTTTTTTTTTATGCTTCACACAGACATATGTGACAAGGGTACCTGTCCCCATGACCCTGTAAAGGTCTATGGATTGAGCAACAACAGGACTTTAAGTGACTAATACTGACAAGCTGCTTTTAAATTCCATGCAGGGAAAATATCCATCAACTATGACATACCCTTACTGAGATAAAAAGTATTTATAGCAAGAAAACCTGCAGAGAACTGACAGTAAATGCAGAATAAATGTTCACTGCTCTTCAAAGTCTTCCCCTCCCCTCCTGAGGACAGCCAAGCTGTGATGTTGCAGGAAGTAAGTGGGACCAATGGGAGCCTCAGAACTACCTGGGCCTATTTTTACAGGCAGATGCCTCAATGTGCACTATGGGCAGTCCACTGACTCCTGCTTGGTGAGCTATAAAAGCAAAAAATAGAAAGTAAATTGCAGCAATTTCTAAGTAACCTTTTCCCCTTAGTTACTATTGATAAGAGTGCTTTAGTATTACAGAGTTTTTTTGAATCTGTCTTTTAGGAATTATAAAAGTTATGAAACCTATTTAGATGTCACCATGAATCCCATAGATTACAAACCACAGAGTGACATTCCTGTAAAATAAATAAATGCAAAGATCCTAGTTTCCTAATAAACCTATCACTAACAAAGAGCAAAGACAATAAGTCTAAAAACACATAGAAAAAAACAAACAAGGATCCGTAGCACCAACAATATAAGGTACTGCTTGATTCCTGTTTCTTTGCCATCCACGTTTTGATGGACCCAAACTGAATGTTTTATTTGCATTATGCGTCAGGGTTTGAGGGTACTGGCCCCTGCACTTCTGGGAGGTGGCATGTAAACCCATCAGGTTCCCCACATACCTCTCGGGGGTCCTTCTGTGCTCGGGCTCCTGGGTCTGAGGAGGGAGTTTGTCCATTCTGGACATAAGCTGGAGAGTGTCTCTGCACTTAGTTGGTTCAGTGCAGAATCCCCCTTCCTGCCAGAGGGAAATCAGAGCATTTAGTTCTTGATTAAAATCAGTCCTCCCTCTCTTCCCATCTCCTGTGTTTAAGAGATGGCGCTATATGTATCACTTTCACCACTGTGCAGCGTGTGACTTCCGGGAGTCTTCTTTCAGGATCTCCCTTTTACCTTTGCTGGTTCTGTCTTTGGGTTTCCATTCATCATCTGTTGGGACAACAAAAGGAGGGGGAAACCCATGCTGTGCTGCATCTCCATCCCTCCTGGTTTTGGGAGAGGTGGCAGCTTTTTGGGGCTTCTTTCCACTAAATATTCTCTTCCTTCTCGTTGTTCCACCCTTTTCCTCTTTTATTTATAGCAGTTTTGGGCACTTTTCCTGGGGGAGAAACAGAGGAGGGGAAGAAATTCTGAATCTTCTTCCTTTGTGGTTTGGGTTGGCTTTTCACCAGAGTCTGACAGAGGCTTCTCAGTTTGCTCTCTAGTTTTAGAAGGGGATGAGGTTGGCCTGTCTCGCTTTTCTGAGGTCTGAGCCCTTGAAGGCAGGAAGAGAAGGAAAAATAAATACCCTCACCTGGGCTTAGCACTAAGGGCTCTGTTTGAGAGAGCACAGGTACTGGGTTAAGAGAGGTCTTAACATTTTGCTTTTTGACCCTCTCATTCTCCCTTTTGGCATTTTCAGGAGAAACTTTTTTTTCTGCTCCTACTCTGGCAGTTAGAGAAAGGAAAAAACAAACAAACTCAGAGTGACTGTGCTGTTTTCCCTTCAGGCACGAGCCCCCCCCCAAGCAGGTATAATATTGAAGATGTTCAGGAAAAGTTTTACCTTGCAGTTTGGAGCAGCAGAAGTGAAGATGGGGAACCCGTTCCCAGAAGGAACCAGGAGCAGCTGCGCTCTGGCTGGTGCTTAGCCTGGGGAACAGGGGGGAAGGAGAAAAATTAGGGGCAAAAAGTAAGGTAAATTGGTGTGGCAGTTGGAAGGGGTAAAAAGAACCAAAACGTGGCAGTGGTAGAGAAAAAGAGCAGTTTTTTTTCCCCCCACAAAAACTGCTGGCCAGCTGGATCCTGCGGCCTGCTCTGAGCAGAGCTCAGCAGGAACTGCCCGGGAGGCACAGGAAGGAGGGTTCTGACCAATGGGAAGGGGAAATGGAGTGAGGCGAGCTTCTGCTGAAAGGAAGGGACAGAAGCAGCAGGTGAGCTGGGAGGGAAAGGAGAACAGGATCTGGATTCTGTGTGACTCGCATGCAAAAAATGTCATAGAGGTGTGCTACACCAAGAGGAGCCCTGCTGAGCACCAGTGAAAGGGAAAGATTCTCTCCACAGGGTCAAGTTGGGAATAAACTCCTCTCTTGCTGCCATTCCCTATGTCAAGTGACACTGTTGGAGTTGGGGGGTGCCAATCCTCTGCTGAAGGAGCCAACTGAGATAAGTAAACAACCAACAAAACAATCTAAATCTTAACTCTAATAGTGAGAACCAGAGGTGTTCCCTAAAGGGTGATTCCTTTACCTGATGCTACAGTGTGTATAGTGCTTGGAGTTTTTGCCCTACACTTGCAAATACTACAGGAGGGACAGACTGCAGGGGGATTTCAATCCAGAGAAATCCTTGTGCTGTATACACTGGGACCGATGATGGCTGCCTGGTCACCGCATTTCAAAAAAGATATAGTTGCCTTGGAGAAAATGCAGAGCAGGGCAATCAAAATAAGGGGCATGGAATGACTCCCCCATGAGGAAAAGCTAAAGTAGTTAGGGCTGTTCAGTTTGGAGAAGATGACTGAGGGGGGGATATTATAGAGGTCTACAAAATCATGAAGGACTTGAACAGGTTAATAGAAATCGGTGATTTACTCTCTCAGATAATAAAGCCTTCGATGATCCTCCAGACAATCCTTAGTCTTTTTTTCCCTCACTTGGACATAGAAGATTGAGGTCCTCCAACCATTCAAACGAAGGACTCTGGCACTCACTGGTTAAAGCATCTTATGCTCTAACCCAAATTCCTTTTTGTATTATGTTTTTAATTACCTTCTGCCTTTACCTTTCTTCCAGCTTTTAAGCTTCCCAAGTTTTTTAGTCCTTGTTAAATGTAACTTTGCCTTATTCACTTCTCTTGTTAATTACTTTTATTTATTGCTTCAGTTATACCCTTGTTTTATGTAAACCGATCCGATATGGTTATTACTATGAAGGTCGGTATAAAAAAGTGTTAAATAAATAATAAATAAATAATAGGACTAGGTGATACTCCATGAAGTTAGCAAGTAGCTCATTTAAAACAAATTGAAGAAAATTCGTTTTCACTCAGCACATAGTTAAACTCTGGAATTCATTGCCAGAGGATGTGGTTACGGCAGTTAGTGTAACTGAGTTTAAAATAGGTTTGGAAAAGTTCCTAGATTAAAAATCCATAAACTGCTATGAATTAAGAAGAAATAGTAGCTTGTGATCTATCTAATGTTTGAGTACTTGCCAGGTACTTGTGTCTTGGATTGGCCACTGTTGGAAACAGGATACTGAGCTTGATGGACCCTTGGTCTGACCCAGTATGGCAGTTCTTATGTTCTTATGCCTGCTCAAACAAACACGCAGTTTGAACTAAACCCATTTTCACAGGAGGGTCCATATCAACCTGCCACAGCAGCCTTGTGTAGACATTTGGTTTATTCAGGAACTCCAGGCCCTGCCACGATTTAGTTTTTTTTCTTTTGCATGCACCACCAGGACTGGGAAAATCAATTTTATTTCCAGCCGCTTACATTGGGGTTTGGGGGCTGCTTGCATGCCTTTTGCAGTTTCTGGCATTGCCGTTATCAAAAGTGACATCCTGCTATTGTTAGATAAATATATATTATATAAATGTATAACTGCTGTTCTTGTCTGTTACTATGGGGCATTTTTCTGCCACTGTTTTAATTGCCATTACAGTTATGTCTCTTCGCTGCTGACAAAGAGTAAAGTTGTGTTGAAAGTTTCAGCGTGTCGTGGTGTGTCCTGGGTCACCTGCTCAGGAACAGAGGTACTAACTGCATTGAATCTGGGGTTCCTAGGTTATTTCCCCCTTATTTAAAGAACCCACAACCCCCATCTGGCCCTATTACACAGAGGCTGGAGAGGTCTTCTGCTGCAGCACACCTTCAGCTATCGGTGGCAGTTTTCTCCCCATGTCACCTGGTGGGGGCGCTACACTAGGCATAGTTTTCAGTGCATACAGTATTTGTATTTCATACTAGATTTTAATGTTTGATTTTAATTTTAGCTTACGTTGAGCTGCTTAAAATCCCTAAGAAAAGTATTAAACAGATGAAGAATAGATATTAACAATTTAGAAGATTAAGTTAATATATATTTTTAGCCTTTAAAGTGGAGGTACCAACTGTTTCCTAACCTTAAGTACATAACAAAACAGTAGAAAAATGTGCCTTTTTTATTTTTTGTTTTGCAAATAAATAACAATCTGATATGTTTAGTGAAAATGATGGCTGTGCAAAAAATCGTGTGGCTCATTGAGCTATTGTTGATCTGATTGGAGAGGTTACATAGGACTGCATTTACCTTTCAGCAGCATTGGCTATATGCTACTGAATTTCTGCCAAGGCTGCTACAAATCATGGACATTTCCACCCACAGACTGAATGATTTCTTGATTTAGTGGCCATGCACAGCTAAATGAATACTTTTGGAACCATTAACTGGCATTATCTGCGCTGTGGATGTGCTGGTACCTCCACTTTAAAGGCTAAAATTAAGAGATAATAAAACAGTAAATAAGAAGAGGCTGTTTGGGTTAAACATGTGACAACTGAGTAAATAATAAATGAGAAATGCTGGCTCATTTTTACTGCAGAAGAAACCCCCTCCCCCCCAGACTCAACCTACACACATCTCTGTGCTCCTTCAGTCTCCATCCCGTTTGCTATATTATTAACTATTTGGGAGGAACAGAATTGCCAGCGGTGTTGTACTGGTTTCCAGAACCACTTAAGTTGGCAGGGCCTGGAGTTCCTGAATAAACCAAATGTCTACACAAGGCTGCTGTGGCAGGTTGATATGGACCCTCCTGTGAAAATGGGTTTAGTTCAAACTGCGTGTTTGCAGGACAAGTCCGTGTGGCATGTGCAGTCTTGGTGAGGACAGATGGGTCCTAGTTAAGGAAAGCCCATGGCAGTGATTTTAACTCTCAGCCTTCCATCCCTGGTGTTCTCTTCCTTTAGGGTGCCATCTCTCACCATCGCTGACTGCAGGCTGCACGACAACTTTAATTGGGCCAACGTATTGATGGAACAAACCTTTGGACCTTTTACAAAAGGCCCTTCATAAAATGTGGCAATGTATCAGAAAGTGGAGTAGAGGTGTCCTTGTGCTTTACATAGTTTCCAATACTGCTCTCCCTTTATATTATTTACTTGGACATTCTGTATACTAAACTGACTTTGACTTTGCTTGGAGCAGGAGTTCTGTTCTCTTTGGCTCCCCAGAGCTAGGCTCAATAGCTAAGGAGAATGAAATCACATCTGTGCTAGTGCTTGATAATTGATGAGGACAGAGGCATGCAGAATAAAATAAGGGGCAATAAACAGAGACGGAAAAGCCATCTGCAAGTCAAATTTAAAACCACCAGGAGAAAATCCTAAGAACCTTCTGTATGCAAAATGCATGGAAATGATCCATCCCTCCCTCTGCCCCTCAACTAACTCAAAAAAGCAACTACTGAGGGATTCTGGGACTTTATTTTTCAAAAAAGAAAGGGAAAACAGAGCAAATGTAAATGAAAAGAGACTGGTGGTATCTTTATAGACTAATCGATTTATTGAGGCATAGAAATGCAGCAGAAGATGACCAAATGGTCCAGCCAGTCTGCCCAGCAAGTTTCTTATGGTAGTAACTGCCGCTCTGTGCAGGTAACCCCCATGTTTCTGTTAAGGATAGTAACTGCCGTTCCATGCAGGTTACATCCAAGCCTTATGTTGAAAGTAGAAATATTTACAATCAAAACCAAGCAACTTCAAACCCATAACAAAATTACTGCTAGCAACATTTTTATGGGGTGATCAGCCTTCTTGATAATTCAGACAGTGCTGCTTGCATGTGCTTTGCTTTAGAACTTGGCCATAGAAGCAGTCCTGTGTTTTTTCCCCATGTCTGTGTATCAGTACCTCGGACCGTAAAAGTCGGGGTTCAGCGTTGACTGTCATCTCAATCCAATTCCCCCCCCCCTCCCTCCCACTGTTGAAAGATCAAAGCTATTTGGTTATGGGTAGTAATTTCCATTCCTTCTGTTAAAGATAATAACAGCTGCTCTGTGCAGGTTACCCTAATCACCTTTTATTTTCATTTTCACCCTCTAGCCTTTAGGGATGTGCAGTGTTTATCCTATGTCTTTTTGAATTCATTAACTGTTTTTGGCCTCACCATGAGCTTTAAATGACAAGGATCCACTTTGTCAGATGCATCATGCAAATGGATGATTGTTCTCAGAACTTATGCCTTGATAAATGCCATCAATCTTGGTCATTTTTGCTGCTAGGGTCTAACAAGTCTACCTCTCTGGAAGTGTTCAAAACAAATGGACAGTCCAAAAATGAGTATTTCTATATTTTTAGCTTTTTTGTGTGCAGTTGCATTGGCTTTAACCATCTGAAATTCAAAAACAGTACTAGCAGGATGAATAAACCTTGTGGGCATTTAAAAGTAGAAACATAAGCATACCCTCCTGTTTTTTTCTCTTTCTGTCCCAATTATGGTCTTTTTTTATGGTCCATCTATACAGTGTTTTCTATATTGCACAACATATAGGATTAGACTGCAGTGATTGTTCATTTAGAAAACCTACATTATTAATTTTCACTGTGTCCCTCAGCGAAGTGCGTGTGAGAAGTCTTTACTACCTGTTTACATCTCTCTTCTGCCTGATTACTATTACATAATTAGTCAACCACTGCATTTAAACATTGCACTTAGTTCAAGAGCTTCTCAGTGGTTTAATTTGTGCAGCTTTTTGAGAGGCTGATGCAGAAAGGTGCCTGCAGTTCAATGCACATTTCCTGTGTGCAAGACTTACTTCTGATGCAGCAAGGAGTTTTGCATGCAGAAAATATGCATTTCTAAATGAGAGTACTACTTAGTGCCCTCGCATGGAAATCCCATGCAAATGAGAGCATTAAATATAAGTCGTACTCCCAGTTCCAGAGATGTGCTTTGGCCCAGCCCAGATTTTTATAGCGCTGGAAACAACTCCAAGTCAGAGATGGTGTTAAGTTTCCAGCGCTACTGTCACTTAGAACCCCCCCCCCCCCCCCCCCCCCCCAAAAAAAAGACCAAAAACGCCAGGAACACTTTAGCTGGATAAGTACATATTTATTTAACTAAGTGGCGTGGCGAACTGCAGCCAGATAGCTGGATAAGTACTAACTTATCCAGCTAAGGCCTGGATTCATCATTCCTCGCAGAATGATGAATTCTGCGAAAACAGGGGGTGGGCCTGCGAAAGCCCGAAGCCTTCGCACCACAGCGGGGCGCCGGCTGCCGGCTTTCGCACCGAATAGCGCCACCTTAAAAGATGCTGCTATTCGGTGTGCTACTGCCGACGATAATGTTAGTAACATTATCGCCGACAGCGAAGACACCGCCGACTCCTCCCCTCCCAGCCCCGACTCCTCCCCTCCCCCTAATTTGCATGATATCGCATGTGATAAGCCTTTGATAAATGACCCCATAAGTGATGGCAGTGCTCTCTTCCATATTGGGCGCTTGTTCTGTCACCTCCTTCCCAAGTTTGGCTTGTGTGAAACACACATTTTAAGATCAATGCATTTTTTTATAACTCTGATCCATTAGCATATCATTAGCTTGCTGCATCAGGAGTTTAAAAAAAATAAATCTGAGCATGAAAACTGTGCTGAAGTCCAGTGTGTAGTCTTTAAATGCCCAGATTTCTGCATCGGCCTGTGAGTGAGTCATTCTGGCACAGATTGAGTTAAGGAATACTGATGGATAGTTCATTTTATTGGTAATAATTTGGTATGGATGGGTCACTCGTGTTAAGAAGGAAGGTGACCTTTACACATACTGCTCATGAAGCATGCCTGGCTCTAATTAAGCTGTCACAATAGTTAGCAACATGAGCTTTGTCACCTTGGCAGCGCAGGCATGAAGAGCCGGATATATAAAAGGTTTTTCTTACAAACACAGAATGGGCAACCATGTAATAGATCGGGCTCTATAATTCTATTTTCCTGAGCTGTTTGGAATTGATTGTGGCCTGTTCAAAGGGCAAATTATTTATACTAATGGTAAATTAAGGTTACAATAGCATATTCCCTTTTCCCCTTCTAATTAGATGGGGGACAGATATGGATAATAACTTTAGGTAGAATAGACAGGAGCTTGAACTGGAAAGTTATGTGGTACTGCAGTAAGGCAGAGGTCCCTAAATCCAGTCCTTAAGGGTTCTCAAACCTGTCTGGTTTTCAGAAAGTCTACAATGAATATGCATGAGATCTATTGGCATGCATTATATGCAAATGTGCATCATGCATATTCATTGTGCACATCCTGACAACCAGACTGGGTTGGTCCTCAACGAGTGGATTTGGGAACCCCTGTAGTAAGGTGATGCTACCTCAGTGACATTAACAATGGTCACATGACAAGGAAACCTGAAAGGTTACCTTTGATAATATGTATTAATAAATGATGACCATGGTTATGAGCTTAATAGCATAATGGCTTTACTCAATTAATAGTAACAGTGCTACCAACATGCGTCAAATACTTCACTCACTAGCAGAATTAACAAAACCCGCAGCTGAAGTCTTTCACTTTCTGGTTTCTCTTCATTGCAGAGAAGAAATAAATGTTCAACGTCAGTTTGGGGAGTTTAGAACATTGAAGACAAGAGACAATGGACTCCCTGTCTCGTGGTAGGACGAAGGAGTGGTCAGGGTATATAATTGCACTTAGGGCCAGTGCAAACAATTTTTGCGCCCTAGGCAAACCTTTGGTTATTCACTCCCCCCCACTTATGTAGTGGTGGCAGCTCCAGCCCACCACTCCCTCCTACCCACAGCAGTGGCTCCATGAATGCACTCCTTGGGTAGCATTGTCACTGGAGCACTACCTCTCTGGACCTCATTCTGTCAGTATTTTGCTGCCCCGAGAATCTTGGCGCCGAAGGCAATCACCAGGTTTGCCTAATGGAAGCACTAACATTGTCCTGCTGAGGTCAGGATGGATAACTTGCAGCTTCAGATGGGCGAATTCCATAACAGTTTCAGAGGTGCACTGATGTGTGTTTTTGTTTCTTGATAATAGACACAGGAAATATATTAGGATGACACATATGACTTATTTTCCAGTAAGTGCAACATGCGCAAATTGACAATCATTTCTTTCTTGGGGATTTACTATATATATATATTGCCTATATGCTAAGATACATAAAACACTAGAAATACAACTGCCCTGTGAATTACTTCCCCACCCGCACCCCCATCAAACACGAACTTTAAAGACAGTGCATCCCTTGAAAAGTAGAGTAGGGTGCTTTAAGCATTTTTACTTTGCATTATTTTATGTAGTGTCTCCTTTTAAATTAGTATTAAAGTAGGCACATTAAAAGTGCCCATGTTCTGTGCACCTGCTATTTTGTGCATGTGGCTAAGGAAGTGCACATGCACTTTGGAAAATCTCACAGGCATGTGCTGTTTTCTTACCCAGACCTAAACACGCCTCCAGGAGCACATTCTTGCAATCTGGCTAAAAGTGTGCGTGTTATGGAAGTCCTTGCAGACTTTTATCCAGGCAGAGGGCAGTTGTCAGACAGGTAATCCTAGGCACATTGATCCATTTTAAATGCTTTGAAAATTCTCCTCAATGGGGATTAAGGTCCCCAAAGTCCCTTTTTATTAAGGTACATTAATGCGCTATTTCCTAGCACCCAGACAGATGAATTCAGATTCAGTGGGTTATGCACATATACCAGCAGATGAAGATGGAACAAACTGAAGCCACAATATATATACTCCTGCAGTGACATCAGCCTGCCAGTATTCTCCGTCTCTAGCAGATGGTGAATGTGCATTTCCCTACTGGGGATTGTTTCAAATTTTAGAAGAGAAATAATAAGAGATTTAATTCGCCCCGCTCTCCTGCGGTGATACCAAATGGTCTCTCTCCCAGTTGAGAATTCCTGAGGTGATTTACGTGGTCCCTCAGATGAGTGCCTTGGTCCACTAGCTGGTTGTCTCAGCCGGCATGGACGTAAAACAGCTGAAAGGCAGCTGGTGCAGGAAGCCGAGTGTGGCCATGACGATATATGCCCTCTCCCCCCACAGCCGGAGATCATCTCTGTACTCAGCCAGGAAAGGCTGAGCTCGGGTAAGGTTAAAAAAAAAAAGGAGAAAGTCAGAGTAGAAGGGATGTTTGTAGTCCTTCCCCTTCTTTCAGTCTCTGTGCTCAGCGTGCCGTTCCAGCTCTCATTCCCGCTCCCATGGGAGGTTAAGAGACTTGGGCAGTCTGGCGGGTTGAGCAGCCCAGGTGGGCTAGGCCCCACTGTTAGACTTTTCTCTGTGTGTCGCGGGGTATCCCGCAAAGGCATTTTCGCGTGCCATTTTGTGTGCGATAGGCTGCCCTCTTCAGGACTTTTCGGAATGTCTAGAACTTTCTTGCCACACTGGGTATGCCCAGCGGCTCTATACTACCGTCCATGTGAGCTAACTCTTCAGTCTTTTTCTGTGGAACTGCAGCATCATGGTTGGTGAGCTCTTTTCATCCTTTTCTGCCTATTTTGGAAAACTGGTTTTTGCTTTTATGCTTTTTTATACCTGTGATCACGAGATCCCTCTTGGTCCTTCCTGTAGCACGCCTAGTCAAGGTTTTCGTTGTTTATCGGTAAGCTTCCTTTTGTGGTTGATTCCCCTGCAGCAGTGGTGTGTTGGTGCATGCCAGCCCTCAACACCCACTGCCATCAATTTTGATATTGCTTCTTATTTTTGGCCAGTCATGGACAAGTCTGGTTTCCAGCAATGCCCTCTGTGCCTGAGGACCATGTCCATCACGGACATCCATGGTGTGTGTGTCCTCTGCCTGGGGGCATTGCATGACATCCAGGGTTGCCGCAAATGTGCACAGATGGGATGTCTTCAGTTCGACAAGATAGAACAACTTTTCGGGTTGGAGAAGACCAAGTCATCGGTATTGGCAGCACTGAAGGACAGAAGACAATGTGTGATGGTAAATGGAATTCTCTCTGAAGAGAGAGCGGTTTTAAGCAGTGTACTGCAAGGATCAGTATTGGGACCGGTCCTGTTCAATATCTTTGTGAGTGACATTGCGGACGGGATAGAAGGTAAGGTTTGTATTTTTGCAGACGACACTAAGATCTGCAACAGAGTGGACACGCCGGAAGGAGTGGAGAGAATGAGACGGGATTTTAAGAAAGCTGGAAGAGTGGTCGAAGATATGGCAGCTGAGATTCAATGCCAAGAAGAGCAAAGTCATGCATATGAGGAGTGGAAATCCGAATGAACTGTATTCGATGGGGGGAGAAAGGCTGATGTGCACAGAGCAGGAGAGAGACCTTGGGGTGATAGTGTCTAATGATCTAAAGTCGGTGAAGCAATGTGACAAGGCGATAGCTAAAGCCAGAAGAATGCTGGGCTGCATAGAGAGAGGAATATCGAGTAAGAAAAAGGAAGTGATTATCCCCTTGTACAGGTCCTTGGTGAGGCCTCACCTGGAGTACTGTGTTCAGTTCTGGAGACCGTATCTCCAAAGAGACAGAGACAAGATGGAGGCAGTCCAGAGAAAGGCGACCAAAAAGGTGGAAGGTCTTCATCAAATGACTTATGAGGAGAGATTGAAGAATCTAAATATGTACACCCTGGAGGAAAGGAGGAACAGAGGTGATATGATACAGACTTTCAGATACGACAAACCTTTTCCTTCGGAAAAAAATCAGCAGAACCAGGGGTCACGATTTGAAGCTCCAGGGAGGAAGACTCAGAACCAATGTCAGGAAGTACTTCGGTCACCTGTTAAGCATACTGATGGACTAATGGCACTTGTGGTTAAGAAACCTAAGTGTCTTTCCCTCTGTGCTGCCTGTCATATTCAGGCATCTCAGCCTGGAATGCCCTTCCGGAGGAAGTGGTGAAGACCAGAACTGTGAAGGACTTCAAAGGAGCAAGGGATAAACACTGTGGATCCATAAAGTCTAGAGGACGTGAATGAATGTGGAAAAAAGGATTTGCATTCACAAAAAAGCGGGGAGTAGCTTGCTTGTTATGGCGGTTACTACCCCAAACCAAATAAGCCTGATACTTCACTTTCGATGCATATCCAGCATAGCTCTCTGCTTCAACGGCAGGGGAGAAAGTCTGATACTTCACTTTCAATGCATATTCAGCATAGCTCTCTGCTTCAACGGCAGGGGAGAAAGTCTGATACTTCACTTTCAATGCATATCCAGCATAATTCTCTGCTTCAACAGCAGGGGGAATGAAGAAAAGTGGATCTATATACAGACAACAACCAACAAGGACTGAATTACATAGTCTGGGTAAACAAATAAGCTTGGGTGTAGCTTGCTTATTGCGGCGCTTACTACCCTTAACTAATTAAGCTAGATATTTCACTTAGATGCAGCTCCAACACTGCTCTCTACATTAATGGTGGGGGTGGAAGGGAAATAGAACCAAAAGGTTACTAAGAGCCAAGAGTAACATAAGTATGAGAAAAGAAAGTGCGAAACTTGCTGGGCAGACTGGCTGGGCCGTTTGGTCTTCTTCTGCCGCCATTTCTATTCTATGTTTCTATCAGTGCATGCAAATGCATCTGGCTGCATGTTCGAGTTGTGCACCCGGTTTCTTTTGGGCATGCTGCCTGTGTGCATAATCTGGGACATATTGGTTGTGCGCTTAAGTTTGGTGCGATGGAAAAGTCCCTAGTTTTGCAATGCCTAGCCTTGGGATGCCTATATTTTGTGCCCCTAAATTTTGCAGCATGAATTCAGCTGGACGCATACCTTCAGTCGCCTGTTAAGCATACTGATGGACTAATGGCACTTGTGGTTAAGAAACCTAAGCGTCTTTCCCTCTGTGCTGCCTGTCATATTCAGGCATCTCAGCCTGGAATGCCCTCTAAGTTGTGCTAGTGCTGCTTAGAGGCTCAGGGAGAATTATCTTCCTCTGATTTTACTAAGCCTGGTTCTTCCCAGCCTGATGATGGCCTGAATAAGACTATGTCAGGAGGGATGCCTGACCTTGGAACTCCTTTAACTGGTTCATCAGTGGGGGTCAGTAGCTCACTGGATGTAGCACAGGTGCCTTCTGGTTTTGGCATGGATCCTTCTGCCTTTTCTTGGGTAGAAGTTTTTCAAGGATTGTAATCCTTTCTTCAGGCACAGTCCTCAGCACATCCAATCCTGTCAGGTCAGAATTGCAGGTGGTGGCCTCTCATTCGTCTGGAGGCCAAAGTACACCTAATTGGCAGCAGATCCTCCTGATAGGAATCCAGATGGCACTCATGTTGAGGCCGATCCTGACTCTCTGGAGGATGGGAAAATTCCTCTGGGACTGGAACCATATAGGACTATGTTGCGGTTCTTTCATAGAGATGAGCTACTGGCTCTGATTTCCCAGACATTGAAGATGCTGGGAGTACCTGGGGCAGATTCCAAGTATGAACCAAGAAAAACACCATTTTGGTTTCTTTGCGTAAAGCCTCTTGGTTTTCCCTGCTATGAAGGCCATTCAAGAATTGATTGATCTTGAGTGGGATGCACTGGAGGCAAATTTCAAAGGGGGTCGGGCTTTGGAAGGCCTGTACCCCGTGGATCCAGTGGTGAGAGATCATCTGCATGTGCCAAAAGTGGATGTGCTTGTCTGTGCCATCTCTATGTGGATGACTATCCCCCATAGAGGGAGGAATGGGCTTGAAGGATGTGCATGATAGGAGGATTGAGGCCATCCTTATGCAAGCACTTGAACCAGTGGCAAAGACCTTGCAAATAGCTTCTTGTTATTCCTTGGTGGCTTGCTCTTGTTTACTTCTCTTTCAGGAGGTCAATGACTCTGGAGTGAATTTAAGGGCAGTTATATAGCCAGCCACCATCTTTCTGGCAGATAAGGGCTGTGATTTGGTCCAGAAGTCAGCCAGAGGGGTGGCTTCGATAACAGTGGCCAGGAGTCAGTTATGGTTGAGAAGCTGGTTGGCTGATGCGATCTCCAAAACTAATCTTATGAAACTGCCCTTTAAAGGCTCTCTCTTCTTTGGGAGTGAGTTAGAGAAACTGGCCAGTAAGTGGGACAAATCTCCAGTTCCTTGGTTGCTGGAGGATAAGCAGATACCGTTCAGTTCAGCGGCAGGTTGCAGGGTCGAGCGGTCCGGTAATGTCGAACAATGCAACAACAGTGGCTTATATCAATCGGCAGGGAGGAACCAAGAGCCAGCAACTGTTGCAGGAGATAGACCAACTTATGGAATGGGCGGAAGTGCAACTTCAGGAGATCTCGGCATCGCACATTGCAGAAAAAGACAATGTAAGAGTAGACTTTCTCAGTAGGGAGAGTCAGGACCCAGGAGACTGCGTATTGTCGGATGAGGCATTTCAGCTGATAGTGGATCACTGGGGCCTTCTGTTTCTAGATCTGCTGGTGACTTCTCACAATGCAAAAGTTCCTCGATTCTTCAGTCATAGGAGAGATCCAAATTCCTGGTATCAATGCTCTCGTACAGGAACTGGCCAGAGGACAAGCTGCTGTATGCCTTTTCCCCATGGCCCATGTTGGGCAGAATAGTTCGGAGGGTCACAGAGGGATGGTGCTTTTGGTGGCAGCAGATTAGCCAAGGAGACCATGGTATGCAGATCTGCATGACTCCTGGTGCACAGGAATCTGTTGCGGCAGGGACCTGTTATTCACAAAGATCTTACTCAGTTTTGTCTTACGGTATGGTCCTTGAGAGGGGGCTTGCTTCTGAAGCATGGATATTCTACTTGCACTGATTGCCACCTTACTATGAGCAAGAAAGGTTCTCTACTTCTGTAGCTTATGTGTGGTTTTGGCAAGTATTTGAGGCTTGGTGTGAAGACTGAGTGCTTCCTCATTCAGTTAAGATCCCGTTCATTTTGCAATTTTTGCAAGATTTATTTATTTATTATTTATTTTTAATTTTTATATACCGAAATTCTTTGTAGGGACTACAAATCACCTCCGGTTTACATAAAACGAAAACGAAAAACTGCCCAAAAGAGAGAGGGGCTTTACATAGAACAGTAGCACCGATGGAACAATATAACTGGATGACAATTAAACATATTAAACATAGTGATAAATAAATATTATAGCTTAACATAGTAATAAATAAAAATTATATTATATGATATAATCTATACAGTTTAACTAATTAACGTAAAATGATGGATTGAATGACGGGTTGGCCCTTAATTCCTTGAAGGTACAGGTAGCGGCTCTTGCCTTTTTCAGGGGTCATGTGAATGCTGAATCCTTATCGGCTCATCCAGATGTGGCCCGTTCTTGAGAGGAGTGAAACACCTTCGTCCTCCCTTGCAGTTACCAGTACCCTTGTGGAGTCTTAATCTGGTTTTGGCTTTCTTGGCGGGCCCCATGTTTTGACAGATGCTCAGCCTTTCCTTGCGATTACTGACCTTGAAAACGGTGTTTTTCTGGTGGCAATATGTTCTGAGCGTCGAATTTCTGAGCTGCAGGCCTTGTCTTGCAGGGCGATACAGCTGCTACTGTTCCTTCTTTTTTGCTAAAAGTGGTCTCAGATTTTCATTTGAATAAGTCCATTTCCCTTCCATCCCTGGATAGGGAAAGAGATGTGGAGGAATATCGCCTGTTGCGACCCTTGGATAACAAGAGACATGTGAGGTATCTGGAGGTTTGCAAAATTTTTTTTTTTATTTCTTTTTTTAAATTTTATGTTTATGCATTTTAACAAATTTGATAGCAAAAAACATATCAATTCATAAGTCAATTAAAAAAAATCTATTACATCAAGTGTATATGAAAAAAGTTTTTTTCAATTAACAGCACTCATTTCAAATATAGAAACAAGAAGAAAAAAACATCTCAATACATCATGTGTATATAAAGAATTAACTTCTAATAGTATTAATGTGATCTTTAAAAGCAAATCAGAAAAGACCCAAGATTCATTCAGGAGCTTATTATGTATAAAGAAATTTTAACAACCGAAAACTGGAAAAGAAAATAAGGGTATCAACAATGTATATATTATTGCTTATGATATGTTTGATAACATTTTTAGTTACCCAAGTGTAAATGTGAATTTAAGAAGGAACGTAATTGCATTGGTTCAAGGAACACACATCGTACATTTTCTAAAGTTAATACACACTTACTAGGGTATCTGATGATAATTGTAGCACCTAGTGCCCTAGCCTCCTGACACATGGCTAGGAATTCTTTTCTACGCTGCTGGGTTGTTCTTGTTATATCCGGATAGACCCAGATCTTTTGGGCCATGTATAACTTTTTCTATTTCTAAGAAATAATCTCAGAACAGTATCTCTATCTGAGAGGAACACAAATGTTACCAACAACGTTCCACGTGACTCTACCTGCTTTTCTGTTGTTTGTTCAATCAAATCTGTTATATTCCCAATCTCTATATTCTTTCATTGCTCTTTCCTCCTTCCTTTCTACTTTTATTCAAGAAGTATATTTTGGCAATAGGTGGTAGCGCCTCTTTTGGAATAGCTAATATTTCCAAATATATATTTCTTGAATTGTTCGTAAGGTGAATCAGATTTATATATGGAAAATTTAGTATTTGAAGGTTTTTAATATCCAGTTCATTTTCAATTAACTCAATTTTCTTTGAACTAATTGACTCACCTTGAATCAGACCCATTTGCCCTTTCTGGATTTTGCTACCTGATTTTCCAATTTATTTATTTTATCTATATGGGTTACTAATATAGGATCAATCTGTTTAACATGTTGTTGTGTTTCTGTCATGATATTAGATAGAGTCACAATAGTTGATTGCAAAGAAATAAGTGCTTCCCAGACAGTCTCTAAAGTAATGGTCTGTGGTTTTTCCTACACCATGGCAGGAGTTTTCATGCTCATCAAAAACTCCCTGACGACGATCGTTCCCCAATCCTGGGTTCGTAGCCAGGTCACCTTGCCCTTCTGAGTTATGGAGATCGGGGTGAATTTAGGTGTTCCCCTAACCTCACTCCACTTAATTGTAAAGGAGTTGGTGTCAACACTCCGATATCCGCAATGTCCCTGTTCGCTTCCAGCTATACTCCGAGGTTTCACCCTCACAGGGAACAGTAACTTGCAGCGATTATATGTCGCATATTCTGACCCGATACCAAGGTTGCTCATAGCGTGGAGGAGAAAGGTGTCAGAGGCGCCCCAGGGCTTAAAGATGTTAATAGGTCCGATGATACTGGTTTATGCTCCTCACCAGTAATCGGTAATGGACTGCTCCACAGGGGTATTTGTGTTGATTGGGGAAAAAAAACCCCTCAATAAGTTGCTTGAGAGGGGGGTACTTACAGGAGTAGATGAGGTTTCTACTCTTATTTTCTCCCCTTCCTCTTTGGGTGAGGCATTTACAAACAAATAATGCTTCAAGTAAATCTGAGAGTATTTCCCAACTTCCCTTAGATAACAAATTGTCTTGGATCTTAACTGAGGAGGTTCCGGATAAGAGAGGTAGTCAAGAAACTTTAGGCAATGAAAGTAAATTATAAATCAAAGTTCACATTTTTCTCACATAGTGGTTTTCTTAGAAGAAAAGGAGGTTGTAGAAAAGGCAAAAGCAAAGCCGTGCACCGGCAGCAGCCACGAGCTGCAAGGAGGGCGATTTTATGGCCTGTCGCAAACCAGATGACGTAGATCACCCTCGTTAGTTGAAGAAAACAGCTGTGGAACACCGTCGGGGCCAGGCAAACACCTCACCCCCTGAAGTCCAGAATGTGGCTCGTTTCCCCTCTTCCTCCTCCTCCAACCTTTCTGAAGGACAGATCTCCTGTTTGTTCTTCATGGTGAAGTTAACAGGGCAAGCCAGCTTCGCGGGCTACAATAGCTCACTGGATTAAGAAGGTAGTCACGGCTGCGTATGTGGATGCTGAAAAGCCATTACCTACTCAGGTTAGGGTTCATTCCACTAGGGCTCAGGCAGTGTCATGGGCGGAAGTTAGATTGTTGTCTCCTGTCAACATTTGCCAAGCTGCAACATGAACCTTCTTACACACCAGGTAGTATTGTCTGGATGTGCAGGTCCGGGAGGACGCTGCCTGTGCACGTGTGGTTTTGACAAGACTGCGGGCAGCCTCCCGTCCTATTCAGGAGTAGCTTGGGTACATCCCACTGCTCCTGAATTCATCTGTCTGGGTGCTAGGAAATGAGAAATTACTACTTACCTGATAATTTTGTTTTCCTTAATCTAGACAGATGAATTTAACTTCCCGCCCTTGGCTGCCAAATGATTGTACTATGGTCCTCAAGCTTGGTTACGTGTTCCAAGGGTTCCTGGTAAGTGTTAATCCAGTCTCTAGACTAGTGTTAATACATGTTTTGTCTGAGCTCAGTATTTCCTGTTGGATGAGAAATGAAATGGTTTTCTGTTATTAATCAAATTTTTGCTAATCTGTCCGCAGTTGGCTTTTGATGTTGTTGGCCGATGTCACTGCAGGAGTACATATACTGTGACATCAGTTTGCTCCGTCTCCATCTGCTGGTAGAGGTGAATAACCCACTGGTCCTGAATTCATCTGTCTGGTTAAGGAAAAGGAAATTATCAGGTAGTAGTTATTTCTCAATATTATTAAAAACAAAATGTGCTGCTTAATGATGTTAAATTCAGATTAAAGCATGTTATTTGTGCTATTTGTAACACATGCCTAAGAGTTAATGATAATACTAAAAAACCTTGGTTTAATGTGATTAAAATATTAATTAGCTGCATCTCATGCAAATCAGTTCATTAATACCAATATTGATTAACAGAAATTTGTGTTAAGCCTCGCAATTTGTGTTAAGCCAAAAACCATAACTATACCTCAAAAAGTTTAGTTAATTTTGATAAAAAGAATAAATAAGCTAATGTACCTGTCAATGCCTCAGTTACAACCCAAGTCTCAACCAGAGCACTGAAGGGCCATTGGAGGCCCAGTGACTTTCTATCCTCCCCAACTATAGCAGATATTTTTGCCCCAAAGAGCTTTTACCCCCAAAGCAGTATATGACCCCCCCCCCATAGGCCTGCTCTTCCAAGATAAAAATGGGCTTGAAGTCATAATGTATTATGAGCCGCGGACGCGGCTACGCCGCGACCGGGAAACCGCCGCTTACCAGCGCGGCAGACCGCCGCGTTTTCATTAAAGATGTGCTGGGTCTTGGGTCCGGGGCCGCGGTTTCGCGGCACAAACATGGCCGCGGCATTTCAGTTTCTCTTCCGGGTTGCTGGCTCCGCCCCCTTCAGGGGCTTACATTGCTGCCTAGGATTCGCTGCAGGAAGCCTCCTGTGACGGGATTGGCTCTCCCCTGGTGTGCCAGCTGGTGGGAGCTATTTAAAGGCAAGTCCTGCACCTCAGACCTTGCCTTGACTTCCTCTCGGCTCCTGGTCTGTTCCTGTTCGTGGTTCCTGATCCTGATCTTTGGTGTTGACTCCTGACTGGCTGTGGTGTATTCTCTGGCTTCTGACCCCTGGACCAGCTGTGGTGTATTCTCTGGCTTCTGACCCCTGGACCGGCGGTGGAGCATTCTCTGGCTTCTGAACCCTGGACCGGCTGTGAGGTATTCTTTGGATCTCGACCCTTGGACTGGTTGCGGAGTTTCCTCAACTCCCATTATCTGAACTGTCCACCTTTGATTCCATGACCTGCTGGAGGCGCCAGCTCAGCTTTACTCTCCACGGCCTGCTGAGGACGTCCACCTTTTGAGTCCACGACCTGCTGGAGGCGCCAGCTCAGCTTTACTCTCCACGGCCGGCTGAGGACAGCTACCTTTGATTCCACGACCTGCTGGAGGCGCCAGCTCAGCTTTACTCACCACGGCCTGCTGAGGACATCTACCTCTGATTCCACGACCTGCTGGAGACACCAGCCATCTGGACCATACGACCTGCAGGAGGCGCCTGCATTCGGATCTCCCTGCCGTCCATTCCGTGAGAGTCCTGGTCTAGGGCCTCGCCAACCAGCAATCGGACATTTGTTCTTCGCTGGGACCAAGGGTTCACACCCCCGAAATCATAACATAATGACCCCACTAGCTAGAGACCCACCAGGCTGTTCATAATGGTACTGGTTGATCTGAGGTTACCCAGAGCTAGCTGGACAGAAACAAGTGGATATTACTCTTGCTCCATAGAGCCCGCCAAATCATAGGATGGGAAAGGCAAATTTAGAATCAAAGCTCCAAATCCCTTATTTGATATGGAAAAGAGGTCTCCAGGGATGCCCTCGAGCTTCAATCCCCTTTTTTATCTGGGGAAGAAAACTCAGGGGCTTCTATATTTGTCGGTGGTGGTGGTGGGAGGGTGTCAATCTTGCATTATCATGACCAAGAGTCATGCATTACTGCTGCCGGTAATAACCATATGTTATCAGTTGTAGTAAAACATCATAATGCAATAATTAGTAAGGGATTACACTTTTGAGTAAATACTGTTTTAAAAGCACACTAACACTTTAAAAAAAAAAAAGTTGTTTAATACGTTTTAATAAATAGATCCCTATATGTAATTCATGAAAATATATTCCTGCATTGATATGGGATGTTATCTTGCACTTCCTCCCTTGTTTAGTGAATGATCATTATCTCAAATGGATTCTCTGCCATATTTTATAATGTAACCCCTACTCCTTCATCAAGGGTCATATTCAGTGGCTTCAGGAGTGGTGAGCGACCTTTTTGTAGCCCCAGAACAGACAAACGTCAGGGTTCAGTGGGGATCAGTAAAATCTGGGAGGCCGAAAGAGAGACTCACAATAACCAATAAAACAAAACAGGTCCACACCCACAGGTTTTCCCAAAGCAAAACACAATTTATTAAAAGGTTCAAAAATACTCAATGTTCTAGCAGAAAAAGAAAACACAGCAAAAACTCAGCATACAGTCCGAACAGGGAACAAAAAGCAAGCTTACAGCCACTAAACTGCTTGAGCTCTTTAGAATCTTATTCCAATTAAAGTTTTCTTCCTCTCTCCCTTCTGTTAACTTAAGGGCTTTGGCAGGGCCGGTGCAAGGGTATTGGGCTCCCTAGGCGACCCTTGCGCTGCCACCCCCCGCACCCCCCACCTGTTTCGGCGCCAACTGTGTGCTTCTCAGGGCGCCGAGCCATAGGGGGCCGCAAGTGGGGACTATCCCACTCGCGGCAAAGAGAAATAGAAACAGTCGGTGCTGAAACAGGTAGGGAGGGGGGCGACCACTGGGTACTTCTCAGGGCCGCGAGTGCGCTGCTTGCGGCCCTGAGAAGCACACAGTCTCTATTTCTGTTTGCCGCGAGCGGGATAGGCCCCGCTTGCGGCACCACGTGGCTGCTCTTCAGCGCCCCCTACAGCTCGGCGCCCTAGGTGACCGCCGAAGTTCGCCTAATGGATGCGCTGGGCCTGGGCTTTGGGCTAAAACTCACAGATCCTCAGATATCTTCAATGAATCTCAAACTGTGGGCTACCCCAGACAGGATAGGCACCCCCTACCTTCTTGGAATCTTGGCCCTTCTGGTTGATTCTCAGTTACTGCTAGCAGGAACCACTCCTCAGCAACCCTTCTATCACCAAATTTCAGCCCTGCTCCTTTGCCAGAATTAACAGCAACACTCAAAGCTTTTCAATTCCTAAATCTCCATGCTGCAAAATCTGGAATCCTTAGCCAGGAATTACTGGAACCCTCCCTCTTTCTCTTGCTTCTTCTCTGTCATACTTTGGTGCCTTGTGGATGTATTAATTCATGGTCAAAAAGCCCATCCCCTAATTGGGGAAACACCTTCCACCAACTCAGGAAGTTTAGCCTCACATCATTGAACTTTTCATGACCACCTTCTGATGAAAGAATCTACACCTGGAAAAATACTCCTTTCTGGTAAACCCAGGGCAGAGTCACAATAATATTGAATCCATTTCTTATATTTATGTCAGAGTACTATTAGTCCTGTGGAAATTCTTTGCTACTGTGAAGATAAAACAGGACTAAGTGTGCCGCAGGCAGAGGCTGCTCCACTCGTGTCGAAGAAGGAGCAGGCCCAGGCATTGTTATGGTTTTGAGGTGTTCGAGTGTATTCTTGGGTACTGTGGGGATGACCACGCCCACGGGGAGGAGCCCTGGGAGGAACCACAGTACTAGGCTAGACTCGAGACATGCAAACACATAGGTCAATACAGTAAAGTGCGGCCGCGGTTACCCTGTTTCTAACCCGCCTTTTACTCACAATTTGGCCGCGTTAGCCCAAACCGCGATCCACTATCCCCTTTAACCAATTCTTACCGCCTCTTTAAATCAACAAGTAACCCCTTCCGCCCGCGGCATGTATATGAGATGTAAATGATCGGATTAGCTATTCCCCCCCATTCGGTAACGCGCGCCCCGACTATCGCCTTTTTTACTTGCAGTTTAGCCGCGCGTTTAACCTGCTCATTTACCACACCCTACCCCTACCCCTGTGTTAGAGGCAGGGGTAAGGGTAGGCGGCAAACTTTCCCCCAGCCCTCGCTCACCTGCCCTGGCCGGTGAGCGAAAAAGGGGCAGCCCAGTCCTCTCTACCCTCCTCCCGAAGCAACGAAAGCGAAAAAGGAGCAGAAAAGGAGAAAAGCGACATGTGAAGTGTAACTTACTCTTGCAGCCCTCCTCCGGAGACGCACCGCGGCTCCCCTGCCTCCCGGGGGGCTGCCCCCTGCCTCCCGGGGGCAGCAGGCGGTGAAAGTGGCCCCGCCGGCGAAGATGGATGCCTGCACGGGCCCTCTGACATGATCGCTCCAGCTGCGGCCACTTCTCCTGCGTGCATTCAGCCTGTTTCTTATAAGTTCACTTAGAGAATAGCCACTACTATTAGCAATGGTAACATGGAATAGACTTAGTTTTTGGGTACTTGCCAGGTTCTTATGGCCTGGATTGGCCACTGTTGGAAACAGGATGCTGGGCTTGATGGACCCTTGGTCTGACCCAGTATGGCATTTTATGTTCTTATGTTCTATGCGTGCAATTTGGCCGCTCAAGGCGTGATGTCACTGACGTCTCGCCTTGAGCGCCAAATTGCACGCACAGGCTGAATGTACGCAGGAAAAGTGGCCGCAGCTGGAGCGATCATGTCAGAGGGCCCGTGCAGGCATCCATCTTCGCCGGCAGGGCCACTTTCGCCGCCGGCTGCCCCGGGAGGCAGGGGAGCCGCGGTGAGTCTCTGGAGGAGGGCTGCAAGAGTAAGTTACACTTCACATGTCGCTTTTCTCCTTTTTCCTCCTTTTTCGCTCCTTTTTCGCTTTCGTTGCTTCGGGGGAGGAGGGTAGAGAGGACTGAGCTGCCCCTTTTTCGCTCACCGGCCAGCTTTCGTTGCCTTCGGGAGGAGTGTAGAGAGGGACTGGCAATCCCGAGCGTAGGAGAACCGAGCGTAGGAGAAACCGTCCACTTCCTGGTACCTGTCATGTCAAATGTCATTTGAAATGACAGGTACCAGCGCACCCCAGGTTACTGTATAGGCGCTGTATAGTGCTCTATACAGTAAAATGGATTGCGCGGGGCCTAACCCCTTCTCGGATGCTTCTTGGACGCGGCTTGCATTTGCAAGCTATTTAAATACAGTATTGAGCGGTAGGTGAGCCGGACTGTGCGTGCCGCAAATGCGGGTGCGCCCGGCACTAACGCAGCTCTTCCTACCACTCCTTACTGTATCGGCCCGACAGAGATTGTCTTTTATTGTACAGCTGATGTATACCACCAGATGTGGTAGTAGTGAGGTGATCCAGAGGTAGCAGTCCAGGGACCCTCGGCAGAGGGAACCTGTCTCACCGAGATGGTATAGGGAAATCCAGGAGTAGGTTCCCAGCTCAGCAGAGCTGTAGATGAGACAGACTGAGAAGTTAGATTACTCACTAAGTTGGTGGCTGTATGGGTGAAGATTCCAGCAGGCAGAAGTAGTTGAATACAGGCACCGAGGCAGGGAGAGCAGGCCCTCGAGGAGCGAGTGCCTGATCCCTGATAGGCACCTGGAAGAAAGCACAGGGCCCCCGAGGAGCTGGTACCCAGGTTAGAAAATTACCCCGAAGGGCAGAGAGAGCTTCCAGAGGCAGCAAGGAAGTGGCAGAGTAGCTTAGACCAGACAAGTCCAATCCTTGCTACACTCGATTTGTTAGCAAACGAAGGGCAGGCTAAATAACTGGATGGCGTGACGTCACCCGAGGGGGACACCCCTGAGGTTCCTGCCATGAGGTGGATAAAGACGTGGGTGGCATGCGCGCGCGCACCCTAGGAGGCCCTCAGGAGAAACATGGCGTGAGGCTTTGCCATAGCCGTTCCAGGGATGCCGGAGAGAGCGGCATGCAGACGCGGCAGTAGCCAACTTCCCAAGCCTAGTGGGGAGAGCAGAGAAAAAGGTGAGGCACAAAGGTCGAAGCTGTCTGAGACCGATGGATGCAACAGGTATGTTGCGAGCAGAGGCCATCTTGCTCACCGAGAAGATGGAGCAGGTCTCAGTGAGTGTGTGTGTGTGTGTGCGTGTGTAAGATTGTGAGCCTGGGGGTGAGAGAGAGCATGTGTGAGAGTGTGGGTGCCAGAGAGAGGGAGCCTATATGAGGAGATTGTAAAGGAATGTGTATATGTGTGAGATTGGGAGCTGTATGTATGAAAAAGGGATTGTGTGTATGTGAAGGTGCTTGTGAGAGAGGGAGCCTGTGTGAGGATGTGTGTATGTGTAAGAAAGAGACCTGTGTGAAGGGCTGTATGTGTGAGAGAGAAAGGGAGCTTATGTGTGTGTGTGTGTGGGGGGGGGGGGTGTTAAGAAAGTGAGGGAGTCAGTGTGCACAGATGTGTGAGAGAGAGAGGCATAGGTATCCTGTTTGAGGGTGTGTGCATGAGAGAGAAAGGGAGCCTGTGTGGGTGTCTGTGTGCGAGAGAGTGGGAGTCTGAATGAGGGTGTGTGTGCATGAGAGAGAGAGAGTAGGGAGCTTGTATGAGCGGATGTGTGTGTATGTGCGAGAGAGAGAGGGAGCCTGTGTGAGGGACACTATTGAGAGAGGGGTCAAACTCTGGGAGTGGAGATAGAGTGGATAGGATTGAGCATAGAGAGGTAGGGGAGAAATAGTGGCAGATGGAGGAATTGGGGCCTGAGAGGGCAAAGTGAAAGGAGATTGGCCAAGGGAGTAAGGAGAGAAAGTGGAAGGAACACTCTAACAGTGAACTTCAAGGGAAATTCTGCTCAAAATATTTAAAAACTGCATCTTTAAATAATAACTTTTTCTGTATTATGTTTACATTAAATACTTAAAAAACTGTCATGTATAATGTGTTATTTTGACCAATGTAAAATATGCAGAATTTTGTAGAATTTTAAGTTTTGTATGCAGAATTCCCCCAGGAATATACTATATAGTGATAGGAATGATTTTTTACTGTTCGAGCTTTCATCTGTATATTCCTCACCTATATTAACGTTAATGAGATTTTCCTTTGCCATCCTAAAATCTAGCATTTTTCAGAGAGATGCTGTAAGAGAGAGGCTTCAAAGCATCACAAAAGAGTAATTTATAACTGCCCACATAGGGCTAAAATCTGTGGGTACTTTTTTAATAACAGACTTTGCCTTATTGCCTAATGGTCTGATTTAAAAACCCTCCCGAACATAAAAAAATGGGGGTGTAATGGGTGTCTGGGCCTTGCGCGCATTTTAGAAGAGGCTCAGCCATGTGCGTGACCCCTGTTACACGTACAAGAACAAGGCCTCTATGAAGGGGCAGTCCTGGGGTGGGGAGGGGCGGTCCAGGGGGCGGAGTGGGTTGGGACAGCGCCATTCATCACTGTCCCAGAGCTTTGTATGTCGGGCCGGCTGCCGGTGCACGCAATTACTTCAGGTTGGGTCCTGAAGTAACGTGTTGAAGAAAAGGTAAAACAAAAAAAGTCAATTTAGAGGGTGGGGAGGAGAGGGAAGGGGAAGGGAGGTTAGGGTAGGGGATAGGAAATCTCCTTCCAGTCCGCTCTTAAATTGGAGCAGACTGGGAGGGAACTGGGGGAGCCCCGATCTCATCGCCGTGCAAATTTGCGCGGACGTTTTAAAATCTACCCTTAAGTGAACTTATGTGTATAAGTCCAGTTTGAAAATTCATAGATTTGCTAACTGTACGCGTGGACATACTCATGAAAATGGAAGTATGCTTGTGTATCATTTTCCCACCTCAGTTCTGCCTTTCAGAATGCCTACCTGAACCATGGGTAAAAGTGCATGCAAAATCAGGTTTTACATGTACTTTTATCTGCAGAACCCCAGGGTTGATTTTCAAAGCGCAATTTATGCACTTAAAACAGTGTTTTATGTATGTAAAGTGCTTTGAAAATCATACCCTAAAACGTTTTAGAATATAAACCATAAACCTGACATATAAAGTAAACAATGAGATTTGACAAAAATTAAATTGATTCTTATAAAGAGTGTGGGGTAGATTTTAAAAGAAGCGCGATCAGCCTACTTTTGCTTGCGCATCAGACTCAAGCAAAAGTACGCTGGATTTTAGTAGATACGCGCGGAGCCGCGCGTATCCACTAAGGGGCGGATTTTCAGAGCCCTGCTCGCGTAAATCCGCCCAAAACCGGGCGGATTTACGCGAGCAGGGCCCTGCGCGCCGGGAAGCCTATTTTACATAGGCCTCCCGGCGCGCGCAGAGCCCCGGGACTCGCGTAAGTCCCGGGGTTTCTCGGAGGGGGGCGTGTCGGGGGCGTGTCGGGGGGCGGGGCCCGGTCGTCGCGGCGTTCCGGGGGCGTGTCGGCAGCGTTTTGGGGGCGTGTACGGGGGCGTGGCTACGGCCCGGGGGCGTGGCCGCGCCCTCCGTACCCGCCCCCAGGTCGCGGCCCGGCGCGCAGCAGGCCCGCTGGCGCGCGGGGATTTACGTCTCCCTCCGGGAGGCGTAAATCCCCCGACAAAGGTAAGGGGGGGGTGTAGACAGGGCCGGGTGGGTGGGTTAGGTAGGGGAAAGGAGGGTAAGGTGAGGGGAGGGCAAAGGAAAGTTCCCTCCGAGGCCGCTCCGATTTCGGAGCGGCCTTGGAGGGAACGGGGGGAGGCAGCGCGGCTCGGCGCGCGCAGGCTATACAAAATCGATAGCCTTGCGCGCGCCGATCCAGGATTTTAGTGGATACGCGCGGCTCCGCGCGTATCTACTAAAATCCAGCGTACTTTTGCTTGAGTCTGATGCGCAAGCAAAAGTAGGCTGATCGCGCTTCTTTTAAAATCTACCCCTAAAATCCTGGATCGGCGCGCGCAAGGCTATCGATTTTGTATAGCCTGCGCGCGCCGAGCCGCGCTGCCTCCCCCCGTTCCCTCCAAGGCCGCTCCGAAATCGGAGCGGCCTTGGAGGGAACGGGGGGAGGCAAATCAGCGGGGGGAGGGAAATCGGAGCGGCCTCGGAGGGAACTTTCCTTTGCCCTCCCCTCACCTTACCCTCCCTTCCCCTACCTAACCCACCCACCCGGCCCTGTCTACACCCCCCCCTTACCTTTGTCGGGGGGATTTACGCCTCCCGGAGGGAGACGTAAATCCCCGCGCGCCAGCGGGCCTGCTGCGCGCCGGGCCGCGACCTGGGGGCGGGTACGGAGGGCGCGGCCACGCCCCCGGGCCGTAGCCACGCCCCGTACCCGCCCCCAAAACGCTGCCGACACGCCCCCGCAACGCCGCGCGCTCCGGCCCCGCCCCCCGACTCGCCCCCCTCCGAGAACCCCGGGACGTACGCGAGTCCCGGGGCTCTGCGCGCGCCGGGAGGCCTATGTAAAATAGGCTTCCCGACCTTATAAAACGAATCCCTTACCTTCCCCCACCCTCCCGAACCCCTCCAAAACTTTTTACGAGTACCTGGTGGTCCAGTGGGGGTGCGGGGACCGATCTCCCGCTCTTGGTCCATCGGCGCCATTTTGGCTGCCACTCAAAAATGGCGCCGATGGCCCGATAAAAAAACCCCCCACCCGACCCTTTAAAAATGACCCCTTAACGTCCCCCACCCTCCCGATCCCCCCCCAAAACATACCTGGTGGTCTAGTGGTGGTCCCGGGAGCGATCTCCCATTCTCAGGCCGTCGGCTGCCACTCATAAAGATGGCGCCGATGGCCCTTTGCCCTTACCATATGACAGGGTATCCCTGCCATTGGCCGGCCCCTGTCACATAGTAGGAGCACTGGCTGGCCAGCACCATCTTTAAAGATGGCCGCTGCCATCATAAAGATGGCCACCGCCGTATTTAAAGATGGCCGCCGCCGTCATAAAGATGGCCGCCACCATCTTTAAAGATGGCGGCGGCCATCCAGTGCTCCTACCATGTGACAGGAGCCGGCCAATGGCACGGATACCCTGTCATATGGTAAGGGCAAAGGGCCATCGGCGCCATCTTTATGAGTGGCAGCCGACGGCCTGAGAATGGGAGATCGCTCCCGGGACCACCACTAGACCACCAGGTATGTTTTGGGGGGCTCGGGAGGGTGGGGGAAGCTAAGGGGTCATTTTTAAAGGGTCGGGTGGTTTTTTTTTTTATCGGGCCATCGGCTCCATTTTTGAGTGGCAGCCAAAATGGCGCCGATGGACCAAGAGCGGGAAATCGGTCCCCGCGCCCCCACTGGACCACCAGGTAATCGTAAAAAGGTTTGGGGGGGAGGGGGGGGGAAGGTAAGGGGTTAATTTTAAAGGGTCGGGCCTCACTACAAAAAAAATAACGATGTGAATCAGAACCAATTCCGATTCACATCACCCACGATCAGATTTTTTCCCCCCTCCTAGCCGAACCCGATCGTTAAGACGATCGGGCACACGATTCACATCTCTAGTAAATTGAACGGGGAATGTCCTAGTTCTGCTCTGCACCCATTGTTGGGAGTCGAGGGGGTTCCCCTGGAATGCACTTTTGTTTCAAACATCCATTCTATCTGAAAAACATAAATACACCAACTGTTCGACTTGGGGCGCCGCTCCCTTTCCCAAAACGCCACGCCTGCATACTTACACGTCATTGCTGCTTGTGGGTGTGTATGAGGAAATGGAGAATGTTTTTTAACATGTATTGTTTATATATAAAAGTTTTGTATGAATAAAACCTAATAGTTTGCATATAGTGAATTGTATTTCCTCAAGTGATGATTGTAGTAATTTATTAAGGAAGCAAGATTTTACCTTCTGTGATATATTAACTGGGATTCAATGCCAAAAAGTACAGAGTCATGCATCTAGGGTGTGGTATTCCAAAAAGGTTGTATGTGATGGGGGATGAAGGGCTGTTTGGCAAGAGAGGGAACTTGGTGTGATAGTATCTAGCAATCTTAAAACGGCAAAGCAATGTGACAAGGTGATAGCTAAAGCCAGAAGAATGTTGGGCTGCATAGAGGAATAACCAATAAGAAAAAGGAGGTGATAATCCCCTTGTACAGGTCATTGGTGAGGCCTCACCTGGAGTATTTTGGAGACCAGATCTCAAAAGGGACAGATACAGGATGGAGGCTGTCCAGAGAAGGACAACAAAAGTGGTGGTGGTGGTGGTGGGGGGGGGGGGGGGTTCTCCATCAATTGACTTATGAGGAGAGATTGAAGATCTTATATATGTATACCCTGGAAGAGAGGAGTGCAGGGGGGGGGGGGGGGGGGGGGGATATGATACAGACCTTCAGATCTTCAGATACCTGAAAGGTTTTAATGATGCACAATCGACCAACTTTTTCCGCTGGAAAGAAATCAGTAGAACTAGGGGGTATGTAATGAAACTCCAGGGAGGACAACTCAGGACCAACATCAGGAAATATTTCTTCACGGAGAAGGGTGGTGGATACTTGGAATGCCCTTCCAGAGGAGGTGGTGAAGACTAAATTAGTGAAAGATTTCAAAGGGGCATGGGATAAACACTGTGGATCCCAAAAGGTTAGAGGACGGAAAAGAGTGCATGGGGTAACTTGCTGGTGTGGCAGTTACTACCCTTGCTGGTGTGGCAGTTACTAACCAATAAGCCTGATACTTCTGATACATCTCCGCCCGGTTTTGGGCGGATTTACGCGAGCAGGGCTCTGAAAATCCGCCCCTAAATGTTCATCATATTAAGAAGGTTCAGAACTTGTACCAATGATTTAGAAAATGTCATTTGTGTTTAATCTGTTTCAATTAAAATGCCATATATGGCATTTAATGCTTAATATCTGCATCAGTAAACCTCCTACTGATGTTACCCAATGGGATTTTTTGTTGTGTGCTGATGGTACTATTTACAATACCTATACCAGGAGCTTTGCAGAGAGCTATTTTCTTGTACTTATGGGAAATACACTTGTGATAAATCAGACTGTGTGTTTTTGTTTTCAAAACTGAAAAAAAAAATCAACCATTTGTTCCCTTGAGGCCTGGCCAGCACAGATGCTCAAAATTCTTCCTGGGCTCACTGAAATCTTTACAATGGTAATCATTGGGAAATGGGATGAGAAATGGAGCTGTTCAATAGGGTATTGCTTTTCTGAAGCACTTGCCTTGCCACTCTTTGTTTTTATAAATATGTAGTTTGTGCTTATTTTAGTTATATTTTTCAATGATTTTTATGTACTTGAGAGTGACTGCTGTCTTAGTTCTAGTAAGTGAGAGTAAATAACAGCACGCTGATAAAAAAAAAACTTGTTTATGCATTAGTGGGAAACATTTCACTTCAGTCCCTCTGTGGTTAATCTGGTGGTTTTCTTTACACATAGGAGTATAATTTATAACAGGGATAGGCAACTCTGGTCCTTGAGAACTGCAAGCCATTTGGGTTTTCAGAATGTCCACAATGGATATACACAAGATATATTTGCATGCAATGAAGGCAGCACATGCATATGTATTTCACAGATAATCAGTGTGGATATCTTGAAAACCTAACTGACTTATGGAACTCAAGGATGCTTATTCCTGAGCTATAGCAGTTTACAGAAGTTTAAAAAATGATGGATTGATAGATTTCCTTACTATTTATTTATTTATTTATGTGATATGGTTTGATTATTATTTAATTAATTGTAACTTGCTTTGAGCTCTCTTGGTAGAAAAGCATGGCATAAATAAATGATGATAATTTCCATGATTTGTCACTTACTCTTTTACCAGAGCATAGTACAGAATTACCAAACAATTTATATACATAATTCATAATAAATAAACATAATACCTAAACATAATGAGTCTGATATTTAATGCACCTTAGCATGATCAATAGGGACCTATCCAGCTAAGTGACAGCCACTAAATATCCACCTATGTTCAGCGGCTGCCACTTGGTTGGATAAGTATTTATCCAACTAAGTAGATATCTGTTTATCTTGGGGCCAGTCAATGGGTGGATTGAGGCTGGGCAAATTATGCAGTTATATTAAATGAATAAGTGCCTATATTCAGCCTTATCCAGTTAAGTTAACCAAATAAGTTAGGCCTGCTCAATAGCAGGTCTAAAGTTATCCAAATATAACTTATCCAGCTTTGATGCTTTGGTAGTAGTTCCTGCATAGAAAAAGGGACTTTCAATTTAAATGCAGGATTTTGTTGTCTGAGAATGATAGGGGTGAGAAACCAAGATGGTTGCAGTGTAGGACAATTCCTTGCTGACTGACTTTGGCAGAGGACTAGCAGGGATGAAACAGCATTGGGTGGGGCCAGCAAAACCTCCTTAGCAGTGGTTTCAGGTGTATGTGAATAAAAAGCTTCTGAGTAGCAGAAGGGAGTAGGAGAACAGGCAACATGGCAGAATCCAACAGCTACCCTCTAGTCCCAGCTATGAAGGAGGAGGAGGCAGCAGAGGAGGACTCAGACTGACTGGACAAATCATTATTAAAAGTTAAGTTAAATGCTATAATTATATTACTAATTTTATTACTGGAGACTGATTTTAGGAAAAAGCCAAAGTGAGCTGTGCACAAGTCTTTTGACCAGTTATGTTGAAGAGCAAAACAATAGGGAGGTTAAGCTTAACTGTGCAACACTGAGAAGTTGAGGAATGTGGGATTTTTGGGTTCCCTTGGTAAGGGATATACTGTGACTCTGTAATCTAAACTTTCAGTGAAGAAAGTGCTTAGTTTGGTTCACAAGCACAGCTATAGACTAGTTGCAGCTGATCAGGGGATTAAGCAATTGCTTGCTAGAAAAACTGTGTGTTTAGTCCCAGAATACTGTTCTAAAGTATTTGATACAAACAGGGACCTATCAATGAGTGGTTTACTAAAAGAAACTGTATGTTCAGTCCAAGAGTACTACTTCAGAGTGTTTGTAGTTAGCAGGACCTTCTTAATTGGCAGTCTGTTAAGAGAAACTGCATGTTTGCGGTTTGAGTGTACTGATTAGAGCAGCAATTCTCAATCAGTGTGTTGTGACATACCAGTGTGTTGCCAAACACCGGCAGGTGTATCATGCACTCCCAGTGGCTCAGCTGCTCTACTCTTCCTCTCCAGTGAGAGTCAGTGCAGACATCCTTGAACTGCTGCCGTAATCATCCGAGCTGTCTGCATGCTTAAACCCAGACAGGAACGGCTCCAGTATTAGTGGGAGTTGGCAACTGCAGCATGGCCTTTTCTTCTTCCTGCCCCCTGTAGCCTAGAAGAGGAAGTGATGTTCAGCAGGGCAGGTGGGAATAAGAGGGTCTTGCTGTATTCAAAAGTAGTACCACTATCAGTCTGAGGAGAAGCGCCAACTGGGAGAAAAACAGCTGATGATCTGCAATGGGAGACAGCATGCAGAGTAGCTTTTTTGGGTTTCCATTCCAGTTTCTGTCTCCATATTTGTAATTTGTGGTCTTTCTGTATTTGGTAAAGGTCAGTTTTATGTGTGTGACCAAGGTTGTATCAGCCTTATTTGTTGTGTTTTCTCAATATGTCATGCATTGGTGGTAAATTACTTTTTTTTTCATAAGGAGGGCTATTGCACCTGGTAGGAGAGAGTGTTTATGTTGCTGTTATTGAGATGTCACCAGAAATATCTTTCTTTGTATGGTAAATTGTAGGGATGTGAATCGTTTTTTGACGATTTAAAACAATCGTCAGATATATTTTAAATCGTCAAAAATCGTTGATACAATAGAAATATCCTCGATAAATCGCGATACAATAGAAATATCCTCGATAAATCGTAAATCGGGGGAGGGCGGGGAAAACCGGCACACCAAAAAAACCCCTAAACCCACCCCGACCTTATAAAACGAATCCCTTACCTTCCCCCACCCTCCCGAACCCCTCCAAAACTTTTTACGAGTACCTGGTGGTCCAGTGGGGGTGCGGGGACCGATCTCCCGCTCTTGGTCCATCGGCGCCATTTTGGCTGCCACTCAAAAATGGCGCCGATGGCCCGATAAAAAAACCCCCCACCCGACCCTTTAAAATGACCCCTTAACGTCCCCCACCCTCCCGATCCCCCCCAAAACATACCTGGTGGTCTAGTGGTGGTCCCGGGAGCGATCTCCCATTCTCAGGCCGTCGGCTGCCACTCATAAAGATGGCGCCGATGGCCCTTTGCCCTTACCATATGACAGGGTATCCCTGCCATTGGCCGGCCCCTGTCACATAGTAGGAGCACTGGCTGGCCAGCACCATCTTTAAAGATGGCCGCTGCCATCATAAAGATGGCCACCGCCGTATTTAAAGATGGCCGCCGCCGTCATAAAGATGGCCGCCACCATCTTTAAAGATGGCGGCGGCCATCCAGTGCTCCTACCATGTGACAGGAGCCGGCCAATGGCACGGATACCCTGTCATATGGTAAGGGCAAAGGGCCATCGGCGCCATCTTTATGAGTGGCAGCCGACGGCCCTGAAGAATGGGAGATCGCTCCCGGGACCACCACTAGACCACCAGGTATGTTTTGGGGGGCTCGGGAGGGTGGGGGAAGCTAAGGGGTCATTTTTAAAGGGTCGGTGGTTTTTTTTTTTTATCGGGGCCATCGGCGCCATTTTTGAGTGGCAGCCAAAATGGCGCCGATGGACCAAGAGCGGGAAATCGGTCCCCGCGCCCCCACTGGACCACCAGGTAATCGTAAAAAGGTTTGGGGGGGAGGGTGGGGGAAGGTAAGGGGTTAATTTTAAAGGGTCGGGCCTCACTACAAAAAAAATAACGATGTGAATCAGAACCAATTCCGATTCACATCACCCACGATCAGATTTTTTCCCCCCTCTAGCCGAACCCGATCGTTAAGACGATCGGGCACACGATTCACATCTCTAGTAAATTGAACGGGGAATGTCCTAGTTCTGCTCTGCACCCATTGTTGGGAGTCGAGGGGGTTCCCCTGGAATGCACTTTTGTTTCAAACATCCATTCTATCTGAAAAACATAAATACACCAACTGTTCGACTTGGGGCGCCGCTCCCTTTCCCAAAACGCCACGCCTGCATACTTACACGTCATTGCTGCTTGTGGGTGTGTATGAGGAAATGGAGAATGTTTTTTAACATGTATTGTTTATATATAAAAGTTTTGTATGAATAAAACCTAATAGTTTGCATATAGTGAATTGTATTTCCTCAAGTGATGATTGTAGTAATTTATTAAGGAAGCAAGATTTACCTTCTGTGATATATTAACTGGGATTCAATGCCAAAAAGTACAGAGTCATGCATCTAGGGTGTGGTATTCCAAAAAGGTTGTATGTGATGGGGATGAAGGGCTGTTTGGCAAGAGAGGGAACTTGGTGTGATAGTATCTAGCAATCTTAAAACGGCAAAGCAATGTGACAAGGTGATAGCTAAAGCCAGAAGAATGTTGGGCTGCATAGAGGAATAACCAATAAGAAAAAGGAGGTGATAATCCCCTTGTACAGGTCATTGGTGAGGCCTCACCTGGAGTATTTTGGAGACCAGATCTCAAAAGGGACAGATACAGGATGGAGGCTGTCCAGAGAAGGACAACAAAAGTGGTGGTGGTGGTGGTGGGGGGGGGGGGGGGGTTCTCCATCAATTGACTTATGAGGAGAGATTGAAGATCTTATATATGTATACCCTGGAAGAGAGGAGTGCAGGGGGGGGGGGGGGAATATGATACAGACCTTCAGATCTTCAGATACCTGAAAGGTTTTAATGATGCACAATCGACCAACTTTTTCCGCTGGAAAGAAATCAGTAGAACTAGGGGGTATGTAATGAAACTCCAGGGAGGACAACTCAGGACCAACATCAGGAAATATTTCTTCACGGAGAAGGGTGGTGGATACTTGGAATGCCCTTCCAGAGGAGGTGGTGAAGACTAAATTAGTGAAAGATTTCAAAGGGGCATGGGATAAACACTGTGGATCCCAAAAGGTTAGAGGACGGAAATGATGAAAAGAGTGCATGGGGTAACTTGCTGGTGTGGCAGTTACTACCCTTGCTGGTGTGGCAGTTACTAACCAATAAGCCTGATACTTCTGATACATCTCCAACATTGCTCTCTGCTTCAATGGCAGAGAGGAAAAGGGGAATTAGATAGAAGATGGAAATGAAGAAATGAGGGTAACTGGCTGGTGTGGCGGTTGTTACCCTCAACCATTAAGCCTTCATACTGTTGATGCAACTCCATCATTCTCTCTGCTTCAATGGCAAGCGGTAATGGGATTTGGACTCAAACAGCAACCAACAAGGCCCCTAGCTTGATGGTATGGGGCGAATTGTATGGCACAGCAGATGCTGCCATGAGCTTGCTGGGCAGACTAGATGGATCATTTGGTCCTTTTCTGCCATCATATCTATGTTTCTATAACTGGCTATCTTTGAATATTGGATCCAATATAAAAATATATCAAGCAAGATAAATAGTAAACACAGTGGAGTTGAAGGCTAAAGTTTTGGGATGGGGCAGAGGTATGAGGTAGTGTTTTAATTTACAAGGAATCCAACAAATTAATACTTGTAAGGCCCTTTTGCCTTAACTTAATTAAATCCATTGCACTAACTCTGGGAAATGGAATGATCTTAATGATCCCTGCTAGTAGGCTGTGTTTCAATCCGGTAGGGAATGCCCTAGAATCCTGGAGAGGTTTCAGGAGGCTTCTCCTGGAGGACTGAGAGAGCCATTAACATAATCAAAATGATTATTATACAATGTAGTAAGTTGGTGCTTTAGTTTTAAGAGAGACCATCTGGAGGCTCAGAGCTTGCCCAATCTGTTTGAAACTTTTATAGTGGAAGAGGAGTTACCTCAAAGCAGAATTAGCTTCACTTAAGGGGACCAAAGAGGAATTAGCTACCAGAAGATCCTCCCCCACCACAGAGCATCCAGCAAATCTCTCCCCCCCCCCCCCCCCACACACTCTCTGAGGATTAAAAAAAATCAAGAAATACATGGGTCATATGGGCTCTGGTAAGCTGCAATCTTTGACACAAAAACACCCCTCAATACCCATGCAAAATTCCTTTTCTGCATTAGAGACTGACATAGAAACTGAAGTGGTATAAAAAATGTCACCCAAACAAAATACTACGAAAAATCAAAACAAAAA
Source organism: Rhinatrema bivittatum (assembly GCF_901001135.1). NCBI lineage: Eukaryota > Metazoa > Chordata > Amphibia > Gymnophiona > Rhinatrematidae > Rhinatrema > Rhinatrema bivittatum. The sequence goes on from NC_042623.1 coordinate 150,467,581, forward strand.
ACTCCTTCTGTGGAGTATCTATCATCAGAAGTACTAATGTGTTGACTCATTTTGAGGGTCACATAATAGTTAAATGCCTTCCAGGATCCTCAGCTGGCTATAACACAAACCAGATTGTCAGTGCAATCAAAGAAGATAGTAAGAACTGTAAAATTGATTTTATTATCCATCTGGGGACAAGTGACATTGTTAGAAACAGCATTTAAGCAGTACAAAGAGATTTCCAGGTTCTGGGGAAGCAGCATGGGCACATTCAAAGACTATTGCCTTTTCAGATGTGTTACTTGTTCATAGAAAATGAAAGACTAAACCTAATAGACAAATTTAATATGTGGTTCAAAGCATGGTGTAGAGATGAAGGTTTTAGATATATAGTGGGCTGGGACCATGTATGGAACATTGAAAGACTATATGGTAAAAATGATCCTATATCTCTGCGTCAGGAAAAGGAACCTTAATGAGAAATTCAGGTCATGTGTCTAAATCAGAGGATGGTGGTGGCAGAAGGAAGTCAATGGACTTAGAATGTCACCCTTGATAAATAAAGAAAGTGGGTGTAGAAATTAACAAAATTAATCAGCTCAGTAGTCCATTCTTAAGCAAAAACACCATAAAGGAAGCCAAGAACATCAGCAACCCAAGAGATAATACCTGGAAAGCTATGAGCACAGAAGCTTGTAGTCTGGGTAATAACATTTTAGATCTGCAGGACCTAATGGTGGATGGAGACTAGGATATTTGTTTACTGTTATTTCTGAGACATGATTCAATTTGTCTCATGATTGTGATATAGCCATATGGGGCTACAACCTATTGAGGAAAGACAGAGCTGACAGAAAAGGAGGAGGAATAGCTCTCTTTCAAGAACAATATCCAAGCATTTGAAATAAAAGGTTTTGGGGGAAAAGAAGAAGTACTGTGGGCGGTATTTAAAAGAGATGATGGCACATATATCTACACTGGTGTGGTCTACAGGCTTCAGACTCAGAGGAACTGGACAGAGATCTAGCCGAAGGCATCCAAAAGAAGGGAAGAAAAGGGGAGATGTTTGTTGGTGATTTTAATCTGCTAGATGTGGATTGGAATATCCTTTCTGCAGCATCTGCAAGAGGTACAGAAAGTGTGGATGTCTTTGAAGGGGCTTTGCTTAGGCAAATGGTGAGGAAACTCATGAGGGGAGAAGTGATAATGGACTTGGTACTCACAAATGGAGACAGTGTCTCTAATGTCCGGGTAGGTGTCCACCTGAGCACCATTAATCATCAGACGGTATGATATGATACAATGGCCAAGACAGAGAAAAGTGACACGAAGATCAAGGTCTTAGATTTAAAATGTACAGACTTTGGTAAAATGGGTATGTATTTTGAAAAGGAGCAAGAAGGCTGGGAGAAGATGAGTAAAGTGGGAAAAAACAGTGGACCAAATTGAAAGGAGGTATAATAGCCACAAAGTTTTATGTAAGAAAAGCAAATAAGGGAAAAGGAAACCAATATGATTCTCCAAAGAGGTGGCTGGAAAAATAAATGCTAAAAGATCACCATTCAAAAAGTACAAAGAAACTCAAAAAACAGGAGCATAGGAAGAATATCTGGAAAAGCTGAAAGAGATGAGGAAAAAAAATCAGGATAGCAAAATCGTAACAGGAAGAGAGGATCGCTAATGAAGTAAAGCGAGGTGACAAAACATTTTTCAGATATATCAGAGAAAAGAGAAAGGTCATGGGTAGTATTGTAAGACTAAAAGGAGATATGGAGAAAGATGAAGAAATAGCAACAATATTATAGCTCATTGTTCACTAAAGACCTTGTAGGAGGACTGTTGCTGGTTGGCAACAGTAACATTGGGGGGTGAGGTAGATATCACTCTATTTACAGGGGTGAGTGTTTTGGAGGAACTAGCAAAACTGAAAGTGAACAAAGCCATGGCGCCAAATGAGTAGCATCCCTGAATACTAAGGGTGCTAAGAGATATCCTGGAGGGTCCGCTGAAGGACCTGTTCAATAGATCCTCGGAGACTGGAGTGGTGTCACAAGATTGGGGAAGAGCAGTTGTGGTCCTGCTTCACAAAAGAAATCCAAAGGAGCTGTATGTTATGGGAGTGAAAGCCCTGTGTACAGGCAGGGCAAAGAGACCTTGGGGCGACAGCGCCTGACAATCTGAAGGCAGAAAAGCAATATGACAATGCGATGGCTAAGGCCAGAGGGATGCTGGGTTGCATAGAGAGGCATAACCAGCAGGAAAAAGGTGATGATGCCCTTGTACAAGTCTTTAAATTAGGCTGCACCTGGAGCACTGTGTTCAGTTCTGGAGACCATATCTGAAAGGATATAGACAGGATAGAAGTAGTCTAGAAAAAGGTGAGAAAAATGCTGTGCAGTCTGCATCAAAAGCCATATTAGTAGATTGAATGACCTGAATATGTATATACCCTTCAGGAAAAGAGACGGGAGATATGATACAGAGTTTTAAATACATGAAAAAATTAATGATGCACAGGAATCAAACCTTTTTCCAGTGGAAAGAAAGCTGTAGAATTAGAGGTCATGGCATAAAACTCTGAAGGGGGAGAATCAGGAACAATGTCGAGAAATATTTCTTCACAGAAAGGATGGTGCATGCATGGAATGCCCTGCTGGAAGAGGTAGTGAAGACAAAAACAAAATAGGAATTCAAAAAGGCATGAGAGAAACACAGAGGATCCCTTGTGGCTAAAGGATGGAAATGAAGAAAAAGGTAATCTGTGTTAACAGGGTAAACTGCACAGAGTGGCAACTACTATCCTACAAAAAAACAAAAAAACAAAAAACAACTTACTGGGCAGACTGCATGGACCATTTGGGTCTCTTTCTGTGACATTTACTATGTATGTTTACCATATTTACTATGTAAGGATGTCTGAGGAGTCAGGACATTATTTAGAGCATCTGAAACCACCACCTCCACCATCCCATCTTCCCAGCAAGACCCTCAAATGGGTACATGCTCATATGAAGCAAGCAAAGCAGACCCAGAGAGTAACACATTTCTGGATCTATCTGTGTGTCTTTTCTGACCTAAATGTAATCCTTACCATGGGTGTTTAGTCCCAAGGGCACACAATTACATTTATGACCTCCTGGGGCTGCTCTGGCTAGCTGACTCCTTCCCGCTTGACTCTTGATCCCTGAGGGGGATTCCTTCTATAGGGGAGACTTTCATCTATGGCCCAGACAATGAAAGAGTCGTTAGTGTGTTCCTTGTGTTTATTTGTAGCTGTGGCATCCTCTGGAGGGAGATGCTGTAAATAACCAAACTGTACCAGGTGCTGGGTGTTAAATAATTCACTGATCGGTTTAAGGCAAATAAAAGTCCATCTTTAAATACTGGTGCAGTTACAGATGATGTCTTTACAGATAAGAGTTTCACTGAGGGTAAGTGTCCTTTCCTTTCAGCACTCTGGATGAGCTTCCTCTGGTAGTGTAAATTGTGCAGTCAAAGCCCTCCCAGCAGTTTATTGAGGATTCCTAGGTCGGGGTCTCCTGCTAGCATAGTAATAATCCTATCTTATAATCCAGCATCTTCCCGAACACCCAGCCCTATGTCCTGGTCCCAAATTAGTGGAGATCTGAATGGGGTCTCCTTGCTCTTCCTTGATGTTATTAAGCAGTTCTGGTAAGGTGACTCCTCGGGTTGAAAAGTCTTTGGAGGGAAACTTCTGATCCAACAAGGCTCCCAATGAAGAGGGGTGGCTTAAAACCTCTTCACAATAAAAAATATATTTTCCTTCTTGAAAGTCAGGATACATTTCAGGCATCAAAAAACTCACTCAGAACGATCTGTCACCCGGTCTTGCCCACCTAGGGAGTAGAGTGGTGTTCACTGATCTTCAGTCCTCTGGCTTGAGAGCCCCTTTGCCCCAAAGGGAAATCTGGCAAAAATCTATCTTTCTGAACTAAATACTTAGGGATCCTCTGGCAGGTTGTGGCCAATCCCCTACAAAAAAAGGGAAACCTGATGAGGCAGGAGGATTCAGCAGGGAGGAAAAAAATTCTGCATCTTGCTTCTCTGGTGTCTGCTATGCACTGACCCTAGCCACACCTTAAACCACAAAATGGCTGTTACAAAGGGCATGGATTGCAAACTGGTTAACTGATAGGAGACAGCATGTAATGGTAAATTTCATTCTGAAGAGAGAACCATGTTAATCGGAGTGACACAGGGACTGATTTTGGGACCGGTTCTGTTCAATATCTTTGTGAGTGATATCACGGAAGGGATAGAAGGTAAAGTTTGTTTATTTGTGGATGATAGTAAGATCTGCAACAGACAGGACACAGCTGAATGAGTAGAGAGAATGAAAAGTGATTTAAGAAAACTTGGCAACTGGGATTCAATGACAAGAATTGGAGAGTCATACATCTGGGGTTTGCTAATCCAAAAGAGCTGCATATGATGGGGAGTGAAACACTGATGTACATGACCAAGAGAGAAACCTTAGGGTAATAGTATCTGGGGAGCTGAAGATGATGATGCAATGTGATAAGGCAATAGCTAAAGCCAGAAGAATGCTGGGCTGCATAGAGTGAGGAATAACCAGCAAGAAAAAGGAGGCAATAATGCCTTTGAATAGGTCCTTAGTGAGGCCTCACCTAGAGTACTGTGTTCAATTCTGGAGGCCGTATCTTAAAATAGGATAGAGATAAGATGGAGACAATCCAGAGAAGGGCGACCAAAATGGTGTTGGGTCTGTATCAGAAGACTTATGAGAAGAAGCTGAAGGATCTAAATATATATATCCTGGAAGAGAGGAGGTGCAGGGGAGATATGATACAGACCTTCAGATACCTGAAAGGTTTTAATGATGCTCAAACTTCAAACATTTTCATCGGAAAGGAAACAGAACTACGGGTCACAAAATGAAACTCCAGGAGAGACAACTCAGAACAAACATCAGGAAATATTCCTTCATGAAAAGGTGGTGGATGCTTGTAATGCCCTTCTGGAGGAGAAGGTGACGAAGAAAACAGTCAATGAATTCAAAGGGACATGGGATAAACATTGTGGATCCATAAAGGCTAGAGGACAGAAATGAAGAAAAAGGTGCATGCAGTTAACCAACACAGAGTAGCAGTTTATACCCTTAACAGAAGGCATGAGGATTACTACCCTCAATCAATAGTCCTGATACTTTTGACGCAACTGCAACATCACTCCCTACTTTGACAGTGGGGGGCGGGAGAAGGGGAATTGGATACAGACAACCACCAGCATGGAACCTGACTTTTATGATATGAGGTACTGACATGCAGACATAATTGGAAAAGCACAGGGTGGCTTCTAAGGTCACGTCTCAAAGCAAAGAATGTCAAGCAGCATTATCTGAATTATCAAGAAGGCTCCTCACCCAGGAAAAATGTTGGTAGCAGAAATTTATGGGTTTGACAGTTGATTTATTTTAAATGTTACTACTCTTATCATGAGGCTTGAGGGATAACTACATAGAATGGCAGTTACTACCCTTGAGAGAAACATGGGGGTATCCTGCATAGAGCGGCAGATACTACCATAAGAAGCTTGCTGGGCAGCCTGGATGGGCCATCTGGTCCTTTTCTGCCATCATTACTATGTTACTATGAGAGAAAAAGAGGATGTGTGTGAGAGAGAGGGTGTGCATGAGAGCCTGTATGCAAGAGAGATGTGTGAATGTATGTGGGAGAAAGAGAAGGTGTGAGTGAGAGCCTGTGTGCGTGTGAAAAATCTTGTATGAATGTGTAAGTTTTTATGTGTAAGAGAGGGAGTGTGAAAGAGCCTGTTTGCCTGTGTGTGTGTGTGTATATGTGAGAGAGAAGGTGTGTGTTTATTTGTGTGTGTGTGCGCATGAGAGAGAGCCTGAGTGTGTGTGAAATCATACAGTGTGTATGAGAGAGGGAGTGTGTGTGGTTATGTGAGCATAGTGACTTTGGCAAAAGAAAAGTCGCACAGCTGAATTTAGAACAGATTGTGGTGGAGAGGGATGGCTTGCCAGGAGACCTGTAAGGAGCAGATTGCAATAGCCTAAGTAGGAGGGGATGAGAGAGTAGATTAGGATTCTGGTAGTTGTTCATAAAGGAAAGGATGAATTTTGGCAATGTTATAAAAAAATAAATGACACATTTTAGCAGAGTTTTGGATATGCGTAGAGAAAGAGGAGTCGAAGAGGACTCCAAGGTTACAAGCTGATGGGACAGAAACGACAACCATGTTATTCACAGAAACAGAGAAAGGAGGAAGAGGGGAGGTGGGCTTGGGGGGGGGGGAAGATAAGGAGCTCTGTCTTGGCCATGTTGAGCTTAAGATGGTGGTGGGACATTGAGGCAGCAATGTCAAACAGGCAGGCTAAGATCTGGGATTGGATTTCTGGTGTATATAGGTAGATCTGGGAGTCATCAGCATAAAAATGGTATTGAAAACCATGAGAGGAAATCAGAACACCAAAGGAATTAGTATATAGTGAGAAGAGAAGAAGGCCCAGGACGCACACCAATTGATAGTGAAATGGCAGTAGAGGAGGAACCACCAGAGGAAAAGCTAAAAGAACGAGGGAGAGGTAAGAAGAGAACTAAATCAGGATAGAGTACCAAAATCCAAGTGAGGACAGATATCAAGGAGTAGGTGGTGATCAACAATGTCAAAAGCAGCAGACATGTCATGGAAGATAGGGATAGAATAAAGACCTTTGGCTTTAGCCATAAACAGGTCATTGGAAACTTTGGCAAGGGCTGTTTCAGTTGAAGGAAGAGGGCAAAACCCAGTTTGGAATGGATCAAGAACAGCTTGGGATGTAAGAAAATAAAGACAGTGATGGTGAACAGCACATTCAAGTAGTTTGGAGGCAAAAGGGAGAAGGGATATGGGATGATAGTTGGCAGGACAGGTAGGATCCAGTGAGGGTTTTTTGAGTGGTATTACAGCATGTTTGAAGGCAGCATGAACAGTGGCAGTGGAGAATGATAGAAGAGATGACTGCAGTGGAGATGGAGATGAGTGGGGACAGGGTCAGAGCCTGAGGAACAAGTAGTGAATTTGGAGGAAGAGAGAAGACAAGCAGTTTTCTCCACCATGACTTCAGAAAGGAGGAGAGAGTGGTGGAGGCTAGGGGAAAGGTAGAGGAAAGAAGTGGAGGAGAGGCAGGTAAAGGTGAAATAGTTGAGAATTCAAGACTAATTTTCTGAATCTTGTCATGGAAGTAGTCAGCCATAGTCTGGGCAGAAAAAGAATGGGAGAAGGGAGGTGAGGGAAGTTTGAGGAGGGAAATGAAAATGGCAAAGAGACGGTGAGGGTTGGATGAAAGAGAGTTTGTCAGATGGACATAGTAGTCTTGTTTGGCAAGTGCAATAACATACTGGAAAGTGGTCGGCATGAATCTGAAATGTATGAACTCTGCACGGGCATGAGATTTTAGCCAGAGACGTTCTGCAGAGTGGGGCAGAAACATAGGCAGCAAACTGTAGGGGTGAGCCAAGGCTGGGGTTTAGTGCACCTTACAGGATGGGTAAGAGGAGGGGCAAAAGTGTCTAAGGCTGAAGAGAGTAGTGTTGTTGTTGTGCGTACCGGCTGCGGTCTCCCGTGGCCGGCACCCCTAACTTCAGGGCCCGGGAGCCGGCTCCCCACAAAGCTCTCTCCGCGGCCCTCCAGCCGACCAGGCCAACGTGCCTCCTCCTCCGATGCCAGCGTCCCTTTGGCTTTCCTAGGCACGTGCGATCCGCCCGCCTCTTAAAGGGCCAGAGGTGGGAAGTGCCTACAATCATCGGTGACGTCAGGGCTTGGGGCCTATTTAGCTTGGCCCAGCCCATGAGACCTTACCTCAGCAACAGGTCTCTCCTCTGGTCAGTTTGTTGCCCGTTCCTGTGTCCTGCTCCAGTGTTCTGTTTCCTGGTCCTGCGTTCCTACTCCCTCCTGGTTCCTGCCTTCCATCTCCGCTCCTGGCTTCCGCTTCCTCCTCGCCCTCTCAGACTGATCTCCCTCGCTTGGCCCTCGGATTCTGCTTGATTGCCGCCTGCCCTGACCATCTGCCTGTTCCCAACGCTCCTCGACTGCTGCCTGCCCCGAACTCTGGTACGTCCGACTCCACTTTCTCACCCCTCCTCAGGGAGGGCTATGCCCGAGTGACCTGCGCCTAAGTCTTGCTGGCCACGGTACCCAAGGGCTCAACCTGCGGGGAACAAGGGCTAGTAAAGGTGAAGCTCCTGTTGGGTCAGCTCTTCACAGCTGCCTTCTGACGATGAGGACCAGCAGGAGCTTTCCCCTGGGGGTAGCGTTAACCTAGTCTCAGTCAGGGTCCACCGTACAACCGTTGTAAGAAGAAACTGCTTCATCAACAGATTCAAAGTTGTGGAGGAAAGGAGAGATGAAACAGCAGTGGAAAACATGCAAGGGTCAACAACTTGGAGATTCCTAAAGGTGAAAGTGGTGACTGGACAAGTCTATGGGAGAAGGTGGTTTAATGTGAAAGATATCAGGTGATGAACTGAGGTGGTGAAGTCTGAGAGACAGCAGTTGAAATCAAAGTCTAAGTCAAGGCAGTGGCCATGCTGGTGAGTAGAGGTGGTAGAGCAGAGTTGGAGATCAAATGAAGGAGTTTTGAGGCAATAGAGTTAGAGGGGTCATCAACATGGAGGTTAAAGTCACCAAGGATAAGGGAAGGGAAAGTCAGGAATCAAAGTCAGTGAGAAAGGAGGAGGGAGATTTATCAGGGGGTCCATAGATGACAGCTACCCGGAAAGGTAGTGGAGTGAATAGGTGGATGGAATGGGCTTCAAAGAAAGAGAGAGTTTGATTGAGATGGGAGAAGGGGTTGAAATCTGCAGGAGAGGGAGAGCAGCAGTCCAACACCACCACCACGGCCTACCGAGCGAGGTATGTGGGAGAATAACCTCCATGACAGAGAGCAGCAACTGAAGCAGTGTTCTCAGGGGAAAGCCATGTCTCTGTTAAGGCAAGGAGATGAAGAGAATGAGAGGTAAAAAGGTCATGAATAAAGGCAAGCTTCTTGGAGAAGGAGTTTGCATTCCACAGGGAGCACGGAAAAGAAAGAGAAGAGGGAGGGAGAAGGGGAATAGTGATAAGACTGGAGGGGTTACAGCTTGATATGGGACAATGGAGTGAAAATTGCCTTGAAGAGCCAGGATTGGGATTGATATCCCCAGCTGAAAGTAAAAGGAGGAGCAGGGAGAATATGGAGATGATAGGGAGAAGTGTGCTGATAGCGACAGCGATGAGATGGTGTCAGGGATAGGCGAAAAGGGAGGTGAGGGGAAGAAAAATGTGAATTTCAAGAGCAGAAGCCAGTGCAGATGACAGAATGGCAGGTGAGATAGAGAATGTAGGGATAGGGGAGGGTGAACTTGATGGTAGTTGTGGTTTGCAGCAGGGAATAAGATTAGGGAGGATTAGCAACAAGAATAGAAAATATATTAGAGACATGGGGAATAAGAAGAGGCCTGCAATCACTTCAGAATCTGAGGGTGGTATTCTAAATGGAAAATCTCAATTATAATTGATGAACCTAATTTAGATGAATTATATGATTATTATGATAGTTTAAAAAAAAATAAAAAGCTAGACCCAGGGGTGGGTGAGTGAGGAGAGGGTGGGAGGGTGTAAAGACCCAGAGACAGCAGGAGTCCAAGATTAAACAAGGGTTGGATTGTTTCCCTCTCTTTGCTCACTCCTGTTAAAAGATGGAGCACACAGCTGCAATCCCACTCCCACAGACAGTGTGTGTGTGTGTGTGTGTGTGTGTGTGTATACACACACATAGGCAGTCACCCCCTCTCTCTGACATAGACACACTCATACATCCATACAAGCTCTTTCTCACATACACACAAATGCAAACAAGCTCTCATACATCTTCCCTCTCTTTTTTACACACACACACACACACACACACACACACACACACACACACACACACATGCATACAGCATCTCTCAAATACCCTCTCTCCCACACACATTCATGCACACAGGCACTCATGTTCAGAATTCACTTAAAACATCAAAATATGGGTTTTCATTATTACAGCCTTCATATTATGAAACAGAACTGTACAAAACGAATAAGGACTTTTGATTGTTCATGGAAATAAACAGTTACAAAAGCTTAACATAATGAGAGTCCAGCACAGCTCACAAGTGCGGCCAAAGAAAATCTACTCATAATTAGAAATAAGGAACAATTCCAGCAGAATGCAGTCAATAGGACAAATATTTCTCATTTAATTTTTATAACTGCTAGACTAGGTTAGTGTTAGTACTGATCTTTTAACACCACAGAGCATTTTTACACTTTTTTAAAATTTACTTCCACCTCTTATTTTGTAAATATGCCTCTAGATAATAGATTCAGGTTGTAATTAATTATCACCCATTTATTTCAGTGCATTTTCAAATGCCTCTTCACTTCACACTGACTTTTTCTGTGCTATATTTCCCTTGCTAAAAATTTCATGCTTGCCAAGAAATGATATCTGCAATCTTTAATGTGATCCTTTCTAGGCCACAGTACTCTGTCTAAACAGAGAAAAATAAGAGCATGCCCTTTGTAGAAAGAGAAAAATGTATTCAGTTTCTTTTTTTTCTCTGTGCTCTCAGGCAGCATGCTCTAACATTTAGCTTTAGGAAATCACCGTTTTAAAGCTAGATTTACAGTATATTGAAGTACTCAAGAATGAAAATCATAAATCAATATCGCTCATGAGACTGTATCTTGCTGTGTTAGATGCCATTCTGCTTATTAAAAGATGTCATGAACAGGAAATCCCCCTAGTTGAGATAAAGATGGAAGACTTTCACATTTGGCCACTTGGATTGGCCACTGTTGGAGACAGGATGCTGGGCTTGATGGACCCTTGGTCTGACCCAGCATGGCAATTTCTTATGTTCTTAAGTTCTTTTAGAGTTATATTGATTAACATAAGAACATAAGAAATTGCCATACTGGGTCAGAACAAGGGTCCATCAAGCCCAGCATCCCGTTTCCAACAGAGGCCAAAACCAGGCCACAAGAATCTAGCAATTACCCAAACACTAAGACGATCCCATGCTACTGATGCAATTAATAGCAGTGGCTATTCCCTAAGTAAAATTGATTAATAGCCATTAATGGACTTCTCCTCCAATAACTTATCCAAACCTTTTTTGAACCCAGCTACACTAACTGCACTAAGCACATCCTCTGTCAACAAATTCCAGAGCTTTATTGTGCGTTGAGTGAAAAAGAATTTTCTCCGATTAGTCTTAAATGTGCTACTTGCTAACTTCATGGAATGCTCCCTAGTCCTTCTATTATTCGAAAGTGAAAATAACCGAGTCACATCTACTCATTCAAGACCTCTCATGATCTTAAAGACCTCTATCATACCCCCCCTCAACTGTCTCTTCTCCAAGCTGAACAGCCCTAACCTCTTCAGCCTTTCCTCATAGGGAAGCTGTTCCATCCCCTTTATCATTTTGGTTGCCCTTCTCTGTACCTTCTCCATCGCAACTATATCTTTTTTGAGATGTGGCGACCAGAATTGTACACAGTATTCAAGGTGTGGTCTCACCATGGAGTGATATAGAGGCATTATGACATTTTTCGTTTTATTAACCATTCCCTTCTTAATAGTTCCTAACATTCTATTTGCTTTTTTGACTGCTGCAGCACACTGAGCCGACGATTTTAAAGTATTATCCACTATGATGCCTAGATCTTTTTCCTGGGTGGTAGCTCCTAATATGGAACCTAACATCGTGTAACTACAGCAATGGTTATTTTTTCCCTATATGCAACATCTTGCACTTGTCCACATTAAATTTCATCTGCCATTTGGATGCCCAGTCTTCCAGTCTTGCAAGGTCCTCCTGTAATGTATCACAGTCTGCTTGTGATTTAACTACTCTGAATAATTTTGTATCATCCGCAAATTTGATAACCTCACTCCTCGTATTCCTTTCCAGATCATTTATATATATATACCCTGTTTCCCCGAAAATAAGACAGTGTCTTATATTAATTTTTCTACCAAAGATGCACTAGGCCTTATTTTCAGGGGATGTCTTATTTTTCCATGAAGAAGAATTCACATATATTGTTGAACAAAAAAATGAACATTTATTATATTCTGAATAGTTGTCTGGTTATGCTGGTTTGTGATGACAACTAACTGTGAATCCTGCAGGGTAAAAAAATCACAGCTGCATGCTTTGGTGTTCTGTGCGACGGGCATGCTCCCAAATAAAAACTTTGCTAGGTCTTACTTTCGGGGGAGGTCTTATATTTAGCAATTCAGCAAAACCTCTACTAGGTCTTATTTTCAGGGGATGTCTTATTTTCGGGGAAACAGGGTATTAAATGCACCGGTCCAAGTAAAGATCCCTGAGGCGAACTCCACTGTTTACCCTTTTCCACTGAGAAAATTGACCATTTAATCCTACTCTCTGTTTCCTGTCTTTTAACCAGCTTGTAATCCACGAAAGGACATCGCCTCCTATCCCATGACTTTTTAGTTTTCGTAGAAGCCTCTCATGAGGGACTTACCACAATATTGTAAATAGCAAACAACTCTTCATGGAAGGAAGATATAAGCATCATATGTTCTTAGAAGCAGAAAGCTTTTTAAATGCGGCCTATTTCCAAAGGATAGGATATATTGGGACTTAGAAAACATGTTCGTGTGGATGAAATGGTGGTTCATGACAAATGATTATACCTTAGGAGAGCAGAATTAAGTTAGGGCCTTGTTTTCAAAGCAGTTTATTTTCACCTTCAAAACTAGGAAATGAATGAACATGCCACGATGCCTGGTTTCCTTATTTGATACACACATTTGCATATAGTTATGACTACTGATCAAGATCAGGAAAGCTTTAAAAACACATGATATCATAATGTGGTCAATCTTCCTTGAGATTATAAATGAACTCAGTTGTATTGTTTCCTTATGCAAAATCAGAAGAGGGGATTCTAAGTATTGTGGGTATCAAGGGCACATGAAAAGTACGAGCTTGGGGTCACTGGATACTCTGCTATTTGTGGTAGTAGTTTGAATGAAATTGATGAATGATTTAAAGGGGTGAGGATATGTGTACAAGGGGTGAGGTTTGGTCAGTGGGGGGAGTAGGGGGAGGAGAACAGACAGACATGCATAATGAATGTGTAGGCCCAGTTTCCCTGTTAAATCGTGGCAGGGCAAATACTCGAATAAAAGAACCGTAAACCAGCTGCAGATTCCTGTGGGTAGAATCTAGGCATGAGTGAGTGCCCATGAAAATGCAATTGCTTTACTTAGAGCCATCCAAAAGCATCCACAGCTGCTTCTGGACTTCCCAAAGAGTCTCACAGAAATCCACAGCTCTCAATTGATCTCTGACAAGGTATAATGTCTCCAAATGGGTTGATTTTGTAGATACCTTGACAAGAATGAACCTCGCTCATAAGCCAGGGTATGTTTAGTATAATCTTCATCTCACATTCACTGCTAACTCCCTTCTTAATACTTGCCTTGTGCCAAAGAGAGCTTCATTCTGGAGTCTATAAGGCGTTATATGCACAGGCAAAATGTCTACATGTGCCTGAAAGTTCTTTTAAACAGGGAGGATATAGCCTAATATGGTAGAAGTTTGTAATCTGTAGTTTACATTCATATTTTCATGACTTTTGGGTCCTGCAGATATATACCCAGATCCAGTGAAAATCTGCATCCCTTCATAAATGGAATTTAAATGTTAAAATTATGTTCAATTCACGCTTGGATAGCACAGTGTGAAGGAAAGTTCCAGTCAGGCTGATAGGACATAGCACAAAACACAAAATAAGGGATATAACTAGTATAAAATAGACACAACAAAATAAACTAGTTATTAGTAATTGTCAGCACCTATAGGATCACAAATTCTAGATGTTGCTGCTTCAATAAAATTCTATGTTTATTGGAGACTGTAATGATTTAATTTGTTTATCGATTTTTATCAATTTTTATATGGGGAGGAGTAGACCTCAGCACCGGCCCAAAATTCTGTTAATTAACAGAAAATTGTTTTTTTGAAAGCTGTGTTGGTACAATCACTGGTCTACTACCTATTCTATTTATATTTTTCTCTTTTTAGAAAATTAAAATACTGCTTTAATATTGTTTCTTAAAACTGTACTGGCGATGTGATTATTTCAACTGACAGTCTTGTTATTATTGTTAAAGGTGCCACCCGACAGAATTCAAACAGCTACCTGTTTACAAGATGGCAAACAGCCTTTCATATCCCGACTTTCATGTCCCATCAATAACGTGGAAAAACTTTTAGCCATAATGTCTTTTTTGGCTAAACAAACAATTTCAAATCCTTAATCGAAGCTGCCACCAAAATTGACTTATCTTGAAAAGCTTTTAGCCAGGATGTCTTCTTGGCTGAACGGACCGCTCCAAACTCTTAATTGAAGCTGCCACAACTACTTCTGCCTCTTTACAGAAGCCGCCACTACTTCTGCCTCTTTACAGAAGCCGCCGACGTTGGCAACGTTTCAAAATCTGCATCAGGGCGAACTCTAAAACATGAACATTGTCTTATAGATAATACAAAATCATGCTTGAATCGCAATAATATTTTCACATCAGAATTTTGATTAAAATACTCACTAATGATCTTGCAGCTGCCTCTGTTGAACACCAGGTAATTATGAGTTGTATTATATACTTTGCTCCCCAGAATGCCCTTTTTTCAATCGCAATAATATTTTCACATCAGAATTTTGATTAAAATACTCACTAATGATGTTGTATTATCTATAAGACAATGTTCATGTTTTAGAGTTCGCCCTGATGCAGATTTCGAAACGTTGCCAACGTCGGCGGCTTCTGTAAAGAGGCAGAAGTAGTGGCGGCTTCTGTAAAGAGGCAGAAGTAGTTGTGGCAGCTTCAATTAAGAGTTTGGAGCGGTCCGTTCAGCCAAGAAGACATCCTGGCTAAAAGCTTTTCAAGATAAGTCAATTTTGGTGGCAGCTTCGATTAAGGATTTGAAATTGTTTGTTTAGCCAAAAAAGACATTATGGCTAAAAGTTTTTCCAAGTTATTGATGGGACATGAAAGTCGGGATATGAAAGGCTGTTTGCCATCTTGTAAACAGGTAGCTGTTTGAATTCTGTCGGGTGGCACCTTTAACAATAATAACAAGACTGTCAGTTGAAATAATCACATCGCCAGTACAGTTTTAAGAAACAATATTAAAGCAGTATTTTAATTTTCTAAAAAGAGAAATATAAATAGGATAGGTAGTAGACCAGTGATTGTACCAACACGGCTTTCAAAAAAACAATTTTCTGTTAATTAACAGAATTTTGGGCCGGTGCTGAGGTCTTCTCCTCCCCATATAAAAATTGATAAAAATTGATAAACAAATTAAATCATTACAGTCTCCAATAAACGTAGAATTTTATTGAAGCAGCAACATCTAGAATTTGTGATCCTATAGGTGCTGACAATTACTAATAACTAGTTTATTTTGTTGTGTGATAGGACATAGCACCAATGGAAACTGCTCACATTTAACCTAGCCAGGCTCTTAGCATTTATGCTATATCATGCATAGCTCAATGTTAGTGGCTGGGTTTAGTATCTACTAATATCCAGGGAGGCTAACTTTCATGGCCCCCGTATACACGCAGACTTACCACAGTATTTTATAATAGGTGCGGATACATCTGGGCAGCATCTAAAATATTCATATCAACAGCCCCAAAAGTACACATGTGATTTTTTTTTTTAGTTTAACGCACAAATATGCTTGTACTTTGAAAAGTACACGCGTAGCGGGAAACATGATCCCTCCTTTGTTTTTACACGCACTTCCAGTTTTGCCCAGTCAGGCACATTTCAAAATGCCCTCTGCTCCCCCCAGTAAATAAACCAAATGTCACCACCAGGGTTGTGTCTAGGCTGCATCCCTGGTGGTGTGGAACAAAACTCTCCTGTTCCCCATCCAGGAGGTGAGGTGGAACCACCACAGGATGTGGCAAGAGTGGAGGAGCCTGCAGGCTAAATTCAATCGCGGAGCTTCCTAACCCCACAGGGTAAATGCATTGTGGGAACTAGGAAGGTGAGAGGTGACAGAGGGAATTTCACGTGGGGTTGACTGGATTTGGGGTGGGAGAGGGAAGGGGGTTTGGGAGGGCTTTTGGGGATGAGGGAGGGTTGTGGGAATAGGAGAGCTGGGAAGTGGCTTTATGGGCTTGAAGTAAGCAAGAGCCAATAGGCATATATTGTTTCAGAATAAGATTCCTATAACTTTATTGACATAACAATTGTACATGTTATAGTTATGAGGTGTTGGAGTGGATTCTTGGGTAGTGCAGTGATGGCTACTCCCACGGGGAGGATCCCTGTGTGGAACTGCAGTACACGCAAACACAGAGAAGTTGTATTTATTGTACAGCACGGTGGCACTGCTCGGGAAGCGGACAGCAGTGGAAGGTAGCCCCAGCAGTGGTAGTCCAGGCAGGGCCGGTGCAAGGGGATTTGGCGCCCTAGGCGAGCCTTCTTCCTTGCGCCCTCCCCCCCGGTCTCGGCCCCGACTCCTACCTCATTCTCAATCACGCCCGCTGACTGGGGTTTTCTGGGTCGCGAGCAGATTGGGCACTGCTTGCGGCCTGCTAAATCTCCACTCCTCTTTGCCACCACTTGCGGCCCCATATGGCTCGCACCCAGTGGCGCACCAAGGGTCTCCAGCGCCCAGGGGCCAATGCATTTGTGTGCCACAGAAAATCAGTGGCATCTCTAGACAGAAGAATTTGTTTTGGGTGGGGGGGGAGCCAAAATGACATTTCTTCATCACACCCACCTCTATAGCATGGATCCTGCTTTAAAATTGGTTATAAAAAAAAGTGTTGTTAAAAAAAGTCCAAAGGGTCCTCTGCATTATTTTAAAAAGCTGGCCAGTTTCACACTTCTAGTAAAACTACTATAAAATTATTTGATAGCCTCATTCAACTAATTCTATATGATTATGAGAATGAAGTCTGGAATATATAGGAAGGGACAGAATGTCAATACAAATCCTGCACCTCCAGTTCTGTATCTCTGTGCATCCACTGAAATTCCCCCAAACAATGGAGCTTGGATGTTTCCCTTACAGCTCATCATACTAAAAGATATTTTCAAATTCTGGTGTCACCTCACAGTAACAGCAGCACAAACACCTTCCACTGCCAGACACATTGTGAACTTAACACAAAACCTCGCAAAAAAGACACTCAAAATCTATACTGCAATCCCATCGTAACACAACAGTAATAACACCAAGAACTCAAACAACAATAACCCTACCTGTGAAAAAGCAAGGGTAAATATTACACTGGGTCCTAGAATACCAATACACCACCTACTGAGGAAACAAAACAAACCCAATTGCTATAGATCTCTATACAGACACTATATGATAGCAGAATCTCTCATCATGGGTCACACACACAGAGCAGAGACAGACCCTCACCAAATACAGAATACAAAATAAAGGAGCACAAATTAGACAAAAACTGGAATGGAAACCCCAAGAAGCCAGACTCTGTGTATTAATAATGGAAAAACAGAACCACCATTCCTCATAAAACAAATAAAATCAAGAAACAAAGCATCAGTTATAATAGTAAAACCATACTAATAAAATATTTTAAAACTACTGATAAATAGAATTTCTATTAATTAAAATCATATACATTTTTTACAATTTCCCAAACACCAATAAAATATTTCAAAACAGTACATATATCAAATAACACACAATAATTAAAATTAATAAGGATTTTAAAAAGCCCCTGCTGTCCATACATGGGAGCTCTTGATTTCCAGTCACCCTGATATTGTCAAGGATTAGGAGGTTATCCTCTCTCTCTCACACATACTCACATGTCCATTCTCTCTCACACATACACTGTCACATACATACACATTCATGCTCTTATACCCAACCATAACCTCTCGCTCTCACAGACACTGACACACTCAGGCTCTAAGGCACTCTCTCCCCCTCCACACACACCCCCACACAAACTCTTACTCCCCTGGATTTTCTCATACACACTCATGCTCTCACTCTCACTGGCTCCCTCACATACACACAAACACACACTCCCAGGCAAGCTCCCACTCGTTCTCACACACACACACACACAGGCAAGCTCCTAGTCATTCTCACACTGAACCCCAGGCAGGCTCCCATTCATTTTCACACCACTTCCCTCCCCATCCCCCAGGCATGCACACATTCATTCTCACACACACAGACCCCCAGGCAGGCACCAATTTATTCTCACACACACCCATACACCACAAACAGGCAGGCACCTATTCTCACACATACAAACCCCAGGAAGACACCCATACATTCTCATTCACAGACACACCCTCAGGCAGGAACCCATGCATTCACACACATACACCCCCAGGCAGACTCCCATTCATACACATGCACACACTAAAGGCAGAGACCCCCCTCTCTTTCTTTTGCCAGCAACCTCAGAGCCTCTCTCATTCTTCTGCTGCCACTGTCACTGCCGCTGTATGGCTATTGCGGAGGTGCTGATTGCTGCTATTGGCACTGAAGCCCATTCTGCTGCCTCCTCTGTGCAGGCCCCATGGGCTTCCAGTTCCTCTATGCTGATCTCGTACATTGTGAGATCCGCATAGAGAAAGTGCTACTCTTGCACATTCCCAAAGATTACATGTTCCAATCAGTAAAAAGTAATTTATTTCTTTTTACATTTGCTGTCTGATCTTAGTTTTCTAATCGGTTGGTCACAGGCTTTTTTTTTTCCACCTTCCCTTTCTTATTTTTTTGCCAATTCCTTTTATAACATATTTATTTTCTCTCCATCTGTCTGCTTCCCTCAAACACACGGTCAGGTTCTCATTCTCACATGCTTTCTCTCTCTCACATACACAGGCACTCATTCTCACATGCTGTCCCTCATACAATCATTTATACACAGTCTCTCTCTTGCACATGCTGTCTAACTCTCACTCCCACATGCTGTCTTGCTCAAGCACAGGTTCTCACTGTCACATGCTCTCTCTCATACAATCATTCCTACACACAGGCTCTCACTGTCACATGCTGACTCACACACACAGGCTCTCTCTCACTCCCACATGCTGTCCTGCTCAAGCACAGGCTCTCACTGTCACATGCTCTCTCTCATACAATCATTCCTACACACGGGCTCTCACTGTCACATGCTGACTCACACACACACACACACACACAGGCTCTCTCTCACTCTCACATGCTGTCTTGCTCAAGCACAGGCTCTCACTACCACATGCTGTCTCTCACACACACAAAGGCTCTCCCATGCTGTCTCTGCAAACATTCAGGTCTTCACTCCCACACACACACACACACACACACACACACAGTCTCTCAACTCATCTCATACACGCACACATACACACTGTACAAACCCTCAGTCTCTCTCTCTCACCTCTGGGCCTCCTCTTCACGGGCCACTGCAGGATGGGCTCTGCAGCGGCCCCGGTCTTCTTGAGCCGAGCTGATCCTCTTCTGAACGTGGCAGATGCTCCTCCTCCTTCCGGCACGCGGCTGATGCTCCTCCTCTTTCCTGCCCGCGCGGCTCCGGCAACATTTTTCTTCCGGGGCCGCGCGGGCAGGAAGGAGGAGAAGTTCCTGCATTGGCTGATGCTCCTCCTCCTCCTTCCTGCCCGCGCGGCTCCGGCAACATTTTTCTTCCGGGGCCGCGCGGGCAGGAAGGAGGAGAAGTTCCTGCATTGGCTGATGCTCCTCCTCCTCCTTCCTGCCCGCGCGGCTCCGGCAACATTTTTCTTTCCGGGGCCGCGCGGGCAGGAAGGAGGAGAAGTTCCTGCATTGGCTGATGCTCCTCCTCCTTGCTTCTCCTCCTTCCTGCCCGCGCGGCTCCGGCAACATTTTTCTTCCGGGGCCGCGCGGGCAGGAAGGAGGAGGAGCACCAGCATGTTTAGACGCGACTGTACCACGGCCCTGCGATCTTCTTGTTGTGTGTATCTGCCATTGGGATGACGTCCACCGGCGGCCATTGGCCGTCAGCGGCTCGGCGCCCCCTAATGCTCAGCGCCCTAGGCGATTGCCTAGTTCGCCTAGTGCTTCCGCCGGCCCTGAGTCCAGGGATCCTCAGCAGAGAGGACTCGTCTCACTCTTGAGTTGGTGAAGACAGCGCGGTGAACAGGAACAGGTCCCGGATGTAGAGCACTGAAGCTGTAGATGAGATAGACTGGTATGTTAGTACTCACTGAAGCAGAAGCTGTATCTTTGGAATTCCTGGCAGGCAGAAGTTGAAGAGTGGCAGGCACCAGATTAGGGAGAGCAGGCCCTCGTGGAGCAAGTACCTGGTATCCCAGGATAGGCACCTGAAAGAAAGCAGAAGGGCCCCCAAGGAGCGGGTACCCAAGTTAAAATAGAATTACCCCAAAGGGCGGAGAGAGCTTCCTGCGGCAGCTAGGAAGCGGCAGAGCAGCTTAGACCGGAGCGATTTCCAATCCTTGCTAACTCAGTTTGTTAGCAAACGAAGGGCAGGCTAAATACCAGGATGTTCTGACGTCACTCTGAGGGGACGCCCCCGAGGTTCCCGCCATGACACGGATAAAGACGTGGGTGGCGTGTGCACGTGCACCCTAGGAGGCCCTCAGGAAAAACATGGTGAACACTGTCGCCATTGCCGATCCGGGGACGCCGGGGAGAGCGGCATGAAGACACGGTGGCAGCTGACTTCCCAAGGCTTGAGGAGAGAGAAGGAAGAAAGGTCAGGCACAAAAGTCGAAGCTGTCTGAGACCGACGGATGCAACACATGTGTTGCCAAAATATGATACTGAGAGAGTAAAATCAAAGAATAGGAAAAAGGACACAATTAGGAAAAGGCTATAAGTCTAGTGAAGTTCCAGGTAAGGGAAAGAACAGTGTCAGAGACAATGTTTCTGGTTTTGGTGCTCGCACCTATTGCAGGGCAGGTAATCACTCAAATCCAGGAGGGAGACATTTTGGACAGTCCTGGTTTTAAACTTGCACCCCAAAGCTGTGGGGTATCTGTAACCCCTGAGTCTTCCCTTTGAAATCAGTGCTGCTGGTTCCATAATGTATCAGAATGAGATTATCTGAAAACCTGGACTGACCTGCAATCTTCCTCTTGAAACTAGATACCTTGGCTACTCTGGGATTGTCCCTTGTCAAGTGTATTTTCTGTCAGGTGGCAGGACATTACACTGATGCATGAAGAGAGAGCAAGAATCCATGAAACAGAATGCAGACTTCAGTTGAAAAATAAAAACATACTATCAAGGAGGTCACAAAACCAGCAAAATTGAACTAGGAGCATTGTATACTCAAAAAGCTTAAACCCCTGCTCCATGTCCAAGACTTCCAAACAGTCTTACAAGTGACGCTTCTTACTAAAATGGATTACTGCAATTCTTTACTCCTAGGCCTCCCCTACTCTACTATTAAACCCCTACAAATGTTGCAGAACACAATGGCCAGAATCCTAATACCCGTAAAGCTCACCACATCACCCCCATTCATAAGGAACTGCATTGGCTCCCCATCTCTGCCCGCATTATACATAAAACCCTTACGATCATTCACAAATCCCTTTACAACCACAATCTCACCTGGCTTGATGATGCCCCACGCTTTCGCCCCTCCAACCGTCTGACTAGAACAGCTCACAAAGCAACCCTCTACACCCCCCACCCTTAAAATTGCACCTCACCTCTACTAGGGAGCGAGCCATCTCCATCGCAGGCCCCACTCTCTGGAACACTATGCCCTAGAGCTCCGATTGGAAGCCTGCACCCAAAAATTCAAAAAAGGGCTAAAGACTTGGCTCTTTAAACAAGCATACCCGGTCTTGGACCCCTCTTAGTCCCTACCTGCCCATTCTTTTCTCCCTCCCCCTCTTCTCTTTGACGCCCTTTGCCCTCCCTCCCTTCCCTGCCCGTTTTTGCCTTGGCCATGTGTTACTTTGTTTCATTTGTACAACTTGATATAATTCACATGACTGCCTTCATCCCCCCCCCCCCCCGTCACCCCGCCATGTTATTATTGCATCCTCTGCTAGTTTGTACATAAGCACTGCTATATACAAGGTAGCACTATTACCTTTATTGTAAATTTGTATATTATGCGCATTACTAGTTCCACTACCTTTGCTCTTTCACCGCAATGTTCTGTTCATTTGTTAGTTACTTCCTGTCCTTTTTTTCACCCTCTCTCCACAGAGCATATTGATTCCTCGCTGCTCCCCTTTCCCCTACCCTTGTTATATTGTATTCTGTCTTCAGTTTTATGTAAACCGATATGATGTACCCTCGAATATCAGTATAGAAAAGCTAATAAATAAATATTCTCTGTATAGATTGAAGACCCCCATAAAAAGGCCCAAGAGCTATCTAGGAAGGAAGGGGAGTGACTAGATCAGCTGTATGTCAGTCAAGAGGAGGAAGGAGGTAAGTTCACTAAACGCCCATCAAGGAGATGTCAACATGGTCAATTTCCTGCTTCCATCACAGGCACTACAATTATCCTGCCACTCTATAAGACCCTGTCCCTGCCAAGAGCTGCAAAAAACCCTCATACATTAATGTCTCCCCTGTTAATTCGCTGAGTCATGGGCAGCATGACTCACGAAGCTCAACTTGTAATGCACTCACAAGCCAACTATTGAAGTAACAGAACCTAGTCCTCAAACCCCTACGAGAGAATGTCAAGGCCTCTCATTAGAAAAAAACCCCCATAGACTTCTAGCAGCATTATGGCTGTTGATGGCTTAGAATCTAAGTTACACTTCAACACATACCACCAAGATAGGGTCTCGGAGGTAGCCTTAATATCACTAGCTAGGCACATGCTGTAAAGGATCACTGTACAGAGGCCTACATATCTCTAAGAACTTTCAAGCAGCATTGTCTGAATTATCAAAAAGGCTGCTCACCCCATAAAAATATTGCTAGAATGAGTTTGAGAGTTGCTCGACTATGATTCTAAATATTACTACTCTTAACATAAGGCTTTGGGGTAACCAGCACAAGATAGTTAATACCCTTAACCCAAACATGGGGTAACTTGCATGGTGGGATAGTTATTACCATAAGAAACTTGCTAGGCAGACTGGATGGACCATTTGTTTTTTTTCTGCTGTCGTTACTATATGATTATGTTACTATCTATGACCTTTGCTAGCCCCTATATTACATAGGTGTCCCACCAATAGGAACCCTTTCCATTGCCTCTCCTCTTCTAGAAATGGAATGCCTTCTAACAGTTTGAATGATGCTACATATCACACTCTGGAGTACACCTACTGATGGCTTGACCACAGATTTTTTGCTCTATGCACAGATAGGACTAGCTGTGTCCACTGTAGGAGAGCATCAGCCACTACCACCACCTGTGGCCCTGTATCAGCACAGAAACCATTCCCCCCACCCCACACAGGAGGCCCTAGGCTTATAAAGCAACCCATCTCTCTCCTTCCCTGTAAGGTCTCTTTCCCATTTGGCCCTGGGATCTCTAGACACAGATCCTGTGGCTGCGTAGCCTTTGCTGGGCAATGAAAATGAGCAGATCGCTGGACAGCTTCCCTCAGATTTCGGGAAGTACTCCATGACTGCAGAGGTAGGTTCTGTGGCTTGTGCATCATCTCTTAGCCCAGAGGTCCTGGTTCCAGTGCTATAGAGGCAGTTATCAAGAAGGTGGGGGAGGATGGCTGTGGCCTGACCATTGATGTTGGGAGGCTGGTGAGGTGGTAGGGCATCTCATCTAGGCTCAAGAGGGCTACGTGATTGCTCTTGAGCTGTAGGCATCAGGTGTATGCCACTACCCCCAGACCAATCAGAACCTTGCCTCCAGGGATTCCTGGGCCCTTTTTGAGTTCTGTAAGTAGTTTTTCTTCCTAGATTTCTCCATCCCTTTCCCCAATTTGTTTTGTTTGTAAATAGTTCTAAATGTTTTCCATTTTAAATATTTTATAAAAGTTTTATCTTTGTTAATACCATGTAAGACTCTTTCCTGTGCATGCTAGAAACCTTCTAACCCCTGAGTCTTGGCCCTTTCAACAAAACCTACTGCATTCACTTTCACAACCATATACTGCCATGCCTATATTTTGGCATGCTGCTATGTCCTCTAACCTCTCTCCTGCAATCATCAATTCTTGCAGCTGCCTCTGTTGAACACCAGGTAATTATGAGTTGTATTATATACTTTGCTCCCCAGAATACCCTTTCTTCAATGGGCACAACACATCCAAGCTGTTAGTCATCAGTTTGATCTTATTTTAAGTACCAGAGATGTGAGTTCAGTCAAGCCATAAAAACAGGTATACCTATTGTAATGATTTGCTGCCTAATTTTGCCTGGCAGTAATAAGACAAGCACACCCAATAATACTAGGAATAAGAATATATATATTCTTATGAATGTAATATATATACATATACTGTATTATAAGTAAGTAATGCAGTATTCTGATGAGTAATCGCAAGTATATAAAGTTGCTTATAAGAATGACCCAGAGAGAGAAAATAAGGCAGAAAAGCAAGGCAATGCTAGAAATTTCCAAAGATATCTCTTCGGTGTTACTTGGCTGAGTAAACAGTGGTAAGTTCCTGTCCTCTGCCTTGGCCCTGTCAGGCAGATAGAGCAGGTCTCTTCCAGGTGTAAGGATGACAGTGCTGAGGTTAAGATCAGGCCATTCTCTTTTCCATATGTTCCACAGTTAGAGCTGGGAACAAAGATTTTATACTGAGCAGTATAAACTCATGCGCAGTTCACGTTTCTTTATTTTACACAGTCCTAAGCTGTAAATCATAGTTGCTGCTCGTAGTATTCCAATATTGTGGGGGGAGAGGTACCTAATCTGCCCCTACACATACACCAGAATTCTTCACATCTGCTTTCCCTTTACTCTAATGCATCTATAGAGGGAAACATCCTGTCGGCTTCCCAATTTCAAACACAAGTCAACGGAGAGGCAAGAAGCTGACATGTAGGCAAAAGAAGTATTTGAGGGCTCTCACATTAAAGCTTCCAGCTGTAAGCTATCAGGGACTTCTTGATTTTTCTATTTCCTTGCCCTTCACCCACCTACATCACTTATAATTGGCATTTGGAAATCACCTGAAGCTGAATGAGAACTGTAATTTCCCTCAGCTGCTTCCCATCCAGGCATCAATTATACTACATGGAGTTTCAAGGATAGATGTAACTAATGAGACCCTGTAGAAACTATTAGCCAGATAATATAAGATAAACACTTACCTAAAAGATTGTTAGGTGCTGACTGAAGGTTCTCTTCCTTAATGATTAAATACCAGTTATACAGACTAAAAGCAAAAGCCAATAAATTAAAGCCCAAGGCTTCAGATAATGAGTTCATCATCCACACATGCCTTGCTTTCCTTACACCCAATATATAGCTTATGGACTATGGTTACTTGTAGGCTTCATATTATCAGGGACAAGCAGAGCTGGTCCAGGTGTTACCCCCATTGAAAGCAATGCTGATACAGATCCTGCATATAACCCTATTATGGATCTACTCTACACACTTATGAGGAAATTATACTAGTATACCAGAAATTTACAAACAATGAAAGTGCAAATATGCAGAAAATATATGCATATCTGTACAAATTACATGTGAAATTTTGCTATTTTATAAAAATTTGCATGTAAATTGTACACACACAAACCCTGTCCCTTTTAATGCATATTTACATGGCTTTTACTTGTGAATGCATGTATATAAGGGCAAGTCTCGTAGCCTGTCTTCCTAACTGCACCATATCTGGAAGAAGTAGGATCCTGCTTAGGAAGCCAAATTCCAGCCATGGGAGGTGAACTTTCTGGTAAAGGAGGTTATGAAGGTCCAGCACATCTTATATAGGAAGGAGTCATCAAAAATGGGATTCTACCAGAACTAATGGACCTAGAAGAAAATCTGCCAGGTCCACTACAACAGGACTGTACATATGGTGAGACCTCCAATACCAGGTCAAGAGGAAACAGGGCAGATGAGGGCTGTGAGGCCTACAAGGTAAATTTCTTTTACCAAAGCAGAATGGAGGATCTCAGCACCATTTTAGAGGCTGCTGGGAAAGGTATGGGGGAGCTGGACACCTCACGGCCTCAAGGCCACCAAGGTGAGCTGTATTTTTTAAAAAGGCATATAAGGAGCTTGCATGTTATAACTTTAGGGGTAGATTTTCAAACCGCGCGATTTGGCCTACTTTTGCTGGCGCATCAGGCGCAAGCAAAAGTACGCTGGATTTTAGTAGATACGCGCGGAGCCGCGTATATCCGCTAAAATCCGGGATCGGCGCGCGCAAGGCTATGGATTCTGTATAGCCGGCGCGCGCCGAGCCGCGCAGCCTACCTCCATTCCCTCCGAGGCCGCTCCGAAATCGGAGCGGCCTCGGAGGGAACTTTCTTTTGCCCTCCCCTCACCTTCCCCTCCCTTCCCCTACCTAACCCACCCGCCCGGCCCTGTCTAAACCCCATCCTTACCTTTGTCGGGGGATGTACGCCTCCCGGAGGGAGGCGTAAATCCCCGCACGCCAGCAGGCCGCTAGCGCGCCGGGACGCGACCTGGGGGCAGGTACGGAGGGCGCGGCCACGCCCCCGGACCGCCCCGTGCCGTAACCACGCCCCCGTACCCGCCCCCAAAACGCTGCTGACACGCCCCCTAAACGCCGCGACGACCGGTCCCGCCCCCGACACGCCCCCCTCGGAGAACCCCGGGACTTACGCGAGTCCCGGGGCTCTGCGCGCGCCGGTAGGCCTATGTAAAATAGGCTCACCGGCGCACAGGGCCCTGCTCGCCTAAATCCGCCCGGATTTGGGCGGATTTAGGCGAGCAGGGCTCTTAAAATCCGCCCCTTAATGTGTAATACCATACATCTAAATACATATGTACATTTGTAGAGATATTTTACATTGCTAAAGGAAGATTAAGCCAACAAGTTGCCTGTTCTCTTTTATTGCATGCATGTAGGTAAGAAAATAGTGCTTAATAGGGATGAGCAATCGTTTACGATGAATTACGAAATTGCCTAATTCGTCCTGGAGAGGCCATTATGGATAAAGACATTCTGGCCAGCTTGGCCTGGATTTTATTTTTCAAGTTACAATAAACTGGTTTTAAGTTAAACATCAGCAGTATTTTTCTTGACCTCGTGAACACTGTCTATCCTTCTGCTCAGTGAGCATTCAGTGAATTATTTGTGAAGACTGCAGTGAGGGAGATCTTGCTGGACTATTTCCTTATTGCACTGAGGGCCCCGGTGATTATTCTGCCTCTCTGCCGAGGAATGGCACCTAGAGCTGAAGTCTGGTATTACAAGCAATGTGAGAGATCCAAGAGAGAAACTGTGGTCTGGAGCTTTGCTGTAGCTTCTCAGTTAGGTGGCTCTAAACCAAAAGGGAGTTACAGATGTGTATACATATGTAGCGAACCCTACGGTCATGCTACCAGTAAGCCCTGGATGTTAAGATCAGCTAGTTAGTGTAGGATGGTTTGGTGGGGAGGTTCCATTCAAATATAGCCCCTTCTTCTGCGGGATATGGAATGGCCATCCCCCTGGGCAGGATATTTATTTATTTAAAATCTTTTCTATAACGTCGTTAAGCTAGATGCCATCACAACGGTTTACAATAAGGCACAAAAATTAATATTGCTAACTGTATTAAATTATATCAACTAAACAGGTGCCATTAAGTTACAGTAACATAGTTTTGAAAAAAGAAAAAAAATACTAATTGGTGGGTGTGATAAATCATGTCCATTCCTATCTGTATCAGTTTTAAATGGATTAATAAATGTATCTTATCCTTTGTTGGTGAGCGAAAAAGTAAAAATAAAATATACACATATTGATTAAGGTGATGTGTGTGAGTGTTCTACTGACCGCATCCTACATTTCTCTGGATTCTACTCTCCATTCTCTTTTTGATATGCTTGTTTAAATAGCCATGTGTTTAAACTTTTCCTGAAGATTTTAATGTCTCTTTGTAATCTGATTTCTAGCGGCATGGTGTTCCATAGTATAGGTCCTGCTAAGAACAGCGCCCTTTCCCTTACTTTTGTTAGTCTTGCTGTTTTGACTGAGGGAATAGTTAGTAGTGCTTTGTTTGCTGATCTTAGGTTTCTGTCAGGGACGTGTACACGAAGGGCTGTGTTCAGCCTTGCTGCTTTTTCGTTATGTATTAATTTATGTATGGTACATAGTGTTTTGTACTGTATTCTTTGCTCAATGGGTAACCAGTGTTAGGGATGTGAATCGTGTGCCCGATCGTTTTAACGATTGGGTTCGGTTGGGAGGGGGGGGGGGAAATCTGATCGTTAGAGATGTGAATTGGGATCGGTTCTGATTCCAATTCACATCACTAATTTATTTTAGTGAGGCCCGCGCCGATAAAAAAAAAAACCCCACCCGATCCTTTAAAATTACCCCCTTAGCCTCCCCCACTCTCCCGACCCTCCCCAAAACTTTTTACACATACCTGGTGGCCCAGGGGGGCCACGGGCAGCGATCTCCCATTCCCAGGCCATCAGCTGCACTAAAAAAAATGGCGCCAATGGCCCTTTGCCCTTACCATGTGACAGGGCAAAGGTAGCGCCGGCACCATTTTGAATATTGGCAAAACGGCCCGAGTGAAGGAGATCGTTCCCGGACCCCCGCTGGACCCCCAGGGACTTTTGGACAGCTTGGGGGGGCCTCCTGACCCCCACAAGACTTGCCAAAAGTCCAGCGGGGGTCCGGGAGCGACCTCCTGCACTCGAGCCATATTGCCAGTATTCAAAATGGTGCCGGCGCTACCTTTGCCCTCACAATGTCACAGGGGCCGACTGTCGGCCTCTATGACATTGTGTTCCGGTTTTCCCGCCCTCCCCCCTCCCCCGATTTATGATTTTTCACGATAAATGGGGGGGATTTATATTGTATCGCAACTCTAACGATTTTTGACGATTTAAAAATTATCTGACGATTTTTTTAAATCGTCAAAAAACGATTCACATCCCTAACCAGTGTAGTTCAACTAGGGTTTCGGTGATATAGTCTCTTTTATTTTTACCAGTCATAATTCTTGCAGCAGTGTTTTGTAGTATCTGGAGTGGTCTTAGCGTGGTATATGGTAAACCCAGTAGAAGGGCATTACAATAGTCAGTGCTTGCAAAAATTAAAGCTTGTAACACTGATCGTAAGTTGGTAGTTGTTAGCAGAGGTTTTATTCTTCTAAGAGTCATGAGTCTGGCGTATCCATCCCTTACTTTTAAAGATATATGTTTCATATTTAGTTCCGTGTCAATTATCACTCCGAGGTTTCGTACTTTCTCTGCTAATTCTATTTTTTGGTTGTTTTTGAGTGTGATTAGGTTTTGAATTATCTCTGTTTTTTACATTCTAAGGGGCGGATTTTAAAAGGCGCGCGAATAGCCTACTTTTGTTTGCGCTCCAGGCGCAAACAAAAGTACGCTGGATTTTAGTAGATACGCGCGGAGCCGCGCGTATCTGCTAAAAACCTGGATCGGCGCGCGCAAGGCTATCGATTTTGTATAGCCGGCGCGCGCCGAGCCACGCAGCCTACCCCGTTCCCTCCAAGGCCGCTCCGAAATCGGAGCGGCCTCGAAGGGAACTTTCCTTTGCCCTCCCCTCACCTTCCCCTCCCTTCCCCTACCTAACCCACCCACCCGGCCCTGTCTAAACCCCCCCCTTACCTTTGTCGGGGGATTTACGCCTCCCGGAGGGAGGCGTAAATCCCCGCGCGCGAGCGGGCCTCCTGCGCGCCGGGCCGTGACCTGGGGGCGGGTACGGAGGGCGCGGCCACGCCCCCGGACCGCCCCGGGCCATAGCCACGCCCCCGTACCCGCCCCCAAAACGCTGCCGACACGCCCCCGAAACGCCGCGATGACCGGGCCCGCCCCCGACACGCCCCCGACACGCCCCCCTCGGAGAACCCCGGGACTTACGCGAGTCCCGGGGCTCTGTGCGCGCCGGGAGGCCTATGTAAAATAGGCTCACCGGCGCGCAGGGCCCTGCTCGCGTAAATCCGCCCGGTTTTGGGCGGATTTACGCGAGCAGGGCTCTGAAAATCCGCCCCTAAGTGTAGGAATTCAGTTTTCTCTATATTAATAACTAGAGATGTGAATCGGAACTTTCTGTTCCGGTTCTGATTCAAATCGTGCATTTTTTTTTGTCCGGCCCAATTGGTTTTTATTGGCTGCGCTCGATCCGATTAAACAAAAATCCCACCCCGACCCTTTAAAACCGCTCCCTTAGCCTCCACCACCCTCCCAAACCCCCCCCCCCCCCCAAAATGTTTTAAAATTACCTGGTGGTCCAGTGGGCCCTGGGAGCGATCTCCCACTCTCGGGCCATCGGCTGCCACTAATAAAAATGGCGCTGGTGGCCCTTTGCCCTTACCATGTGACAGGGTAACCGTGCCATTGGCCGGCCCCTGTCACATGGTAGGAGCACTGGACGGCCAGTGCCACTAGTTTTTCTGGATTTTTCCCTCTGGGTACATTTTTTGGAACTTAATATTTTAAGTGGTAGGAGCTTACTGGAGCCTGTACAGCTCCTGGACCCAGCAAAAAGGGAAACCCTGTGTCTGGGCTGTGCAGGTTAGGGAAGACCTGCCTTCCATACCCTCGATGACGAAGGGGGTGCCAGTTACCTGCTGTAAGGATACACTCTGGTGTTATCTTCAGTTTTTGGAAAGATTAATTTCGACAACCAGGAAGAAGTTCTGATTGCCCTTACTTCTTGACTGGAGTATACAGAGTCCTGCTTCAGGGGATGCCTCCCATCAGGGATTAAGAGAAAAGATAAAAAGGACTGCAACATCAATAAAGAAGCTAGAGAAATCAACTATCTGTGAGTAAAGGCAAAGCCTAACATCTTTGAAGACATCTATCCGGTGCTTTCAAACCCCTGGGGAGAGAGAGTTTATCTCCCTGTGCAGAGACAGTAATATTTTAATCTTTGCCATTTGGAGGCTAATGGACACCCTAACAACATGGGGACAGTGCCAGTGCTAGCTTTTTAGCAGCCCTGTGCGAACAAATATGGTTCTCCCCCCGCCCCTGCATCATTCAGTCTCTGTCTCATGCCCATCAAATAAAGCCCAGATCCCTCTGGCAATCTGTATTTTTAAAAACTGACATCCCCCTCCCAAACAGAACCCATGGTCAGGGGAAGGGTATTAGTTATCCTAAGCAAACCTTACATCCTTGTGCACACACACACAATTCAATTATTCATCTATAAAAGATTTTAAATGAAAATAGAACTTTCAAAAGTACTGTCTTCTGAGGCAAAAATATCACTTACAACATGTATATTATATTTACATGCATGGCTGTGGTGCCAACCAGAAAATCCTGCAAAAAAAGACACTTGGAACTCCTATGCAATTAGACTTTTTGTAATGTTTGCTGGATGTGGGCTTAGCCCTCAGAAAGCCATGAATAAATGGAATTACAATATTGTAAACTTCCCATACCAAAACAACCCTAACTACCAGCACTCAAACAGTAACAATGTTATCTATGAGAAGGTAACACTTGTACATATTACACCAGGCCCTAGAACACCAATACACTTCCTATTAGGAAAACAGAACCAATCAGACTGCTACAGATCACTACGGATAAATTATATGGTAGCAGAATACCTCACCTCCGTCACAAACGGAGCTCACAGACAGACCCTGACCAAATACAGATTAAAGAGACCAGAAAATATAAATAGAAACATGCTGAGAAGAATTGAACTAAAACCTCAACAGCCTCTCTGTGAACTTTTTTCATTTTTAGCCACAAGTGTGTTGACCTTTGCTTGTGGCCCTACAGCATGTGCTACCCCAGCTGTGCTACCCCATGCAAATGCACAGTGTGCACACCCGGTCGTGCCAGGTATGCCAGGGGATTCTATTTTTCCAAAGCCCTGGAGAATAGAAGTTCCCTTGGCTCTGGTAGCCAATATTCCTGCACAGATTGAGGAAGACACTGTAAAAGAATATATTCTATGGTGCTGTGGATTAGTGTTGTGCCATTTTCACTCATTTGCAACAGCGAAGATTTATTTGGATACTAACACAGTTGCTCCATTGATTATTTTTGGCACCCACTGGGACATACACCTACCCCTCCGCAGGGACAATAAATGATACGAGAGGTCGCCCTAGTTCTCGTGGCCTTGGGATTAATCTTCCCTCTCCCCACTCAACCAAGGATCCAGGCCATGGAAATATGTAGCATAGAAATATATGACAGTAAATACACGCAAACTGGATATTTTTTGCAGGTTGCATATTTTTAATGGACCAACAACAAAAACAGCTAAAATAGTTGTAATCTTTTTCTACAACCATAAATGACGTGGTCCCATGTATTCTAGCAATATTGGGGTTTATTTAATCACAAGTTATTTCTGCTATTACTGAGAAACTCTTTCTGAGACGATTCTGTGAGATGTTACTGAGGCGAGTTCATGGTTGGGAGTGCATTGTGACAATGATATTTTCAGCTAAGCTAGCCATTATTTTATAAGTATACACCTGTGATGTGGAAGGGTAGGTAGCCTCCTGGCCTTGTGCACACCAATCCAGTTGAAGCTGTGTGCATGCAAATTTATCTCATGAATATTCATTGATGATATCCTGAAAATCCAAGTGGGCTGGTGTCAAAGAGGCCTGGAGGTTGCCTATTCCTGGTGATGTGAAAGATTAAAATCACATTTACTTCACCAGACTTTGAGAGTTGCTACTAATTTCCCCTCTTCAAGATATTTAAAATATATTCTATTTTATTTTTTACTTTCATCCAGCATTCATGTAACAAATGCAGACATTAGCAGAGCTCATAACCAGTTGTTTTGCTTTGAGCAAACACATTTTGCAATAGTTTGTTTCATTTTTCAAAGATCTGAAATGATTTTGTCTCTTACCTCCCCGTTTTGATATTTTGATAAAAAGGAACTGGAAGATAAATGCTCCCGCTGCTGTTCTGCTGATTTACTATAATCTTCATGAAACAAAGTGTGATTAGTAATGAAAATCACTGCTAAGGAGGTTAACACACAAATACATATTTAGTGCAATTATATATTTTTTTCATCATGATAATAATAAATTTATAGATAATCACATTCAATGAAATTAGGAGAAAGGGAAGGTCTTAGTTGACTCAATGTTTATGTAGCATTTTTCAATATAACTCCCAAATAGGAGCCAGTTGTAATTAAAGATTTACACATTTTTGTTTAAATATTGGATTTTTTTTTACAAAATGCTAAAATATTTTCATGCTTGGACATGTTATAAAACATAGACACAGCAAGTTAAAGTATATGGGCACAAATGTGACATTTTTTAAATGAAAGCATTGTCTGAATATGCAGTAATGATCAGAATAACATGGTATTGTTAAATTCAGTGGTCATGATGAGGTTTTCCAGTTCTTTGGTCAGGAAAGTCACTAGCTGACATGAAGCACAATAAAGTGACATTTTTTTAATTGGCTATGCTTTATGCTATCTGACCTTTTTATTGTCAGTCATAAGATGGCAACCATAAAAAACCAATGTGATTACTATAAGAAAAAGTAAAACATGTGAAGACCAAGTATTATAGTCTGAAGTAGAATCTTCATCTTCAACTGTTTGATTATTGACGTATTCCTTCTGTAAGTTTTGCGGGACTGCTGGGACAAGCATGGGGTGGCCATGATTATAACCAGAGCCCCTGATTCCCCGTGACAGAGTTTTCAAGATACTGCAGCAAGAGATGGCAAATTCTATGGCAAACTTCTCAAAATTCTGTGAGAAAGTTGCATAATTTTGCATTTATTTGCAATTTAAGTAGTGTAATATTTTTTTTCTTTATAAAAATAAAGTCCTTCTCTGACATTTCTGTGTCCAGTTAATTTATTTGTTTCTTTAGGGAAAAGGATTAGTGTTTGGGGCTGGGGAGGAAGGAGGGGAAGAGAGGAGATCTTGGAAGAAGGAAAAGGGAACTCAGGAAGGAAATGAAGATGGAATCTTAGGCAGGAGGAGTAGAGGGATAAGAGGTAGAGGAGGATAGAGACACAGAATGAGAGGGAGGAGAGGATGGGAGATTCAGGAAGGATAAGGGCAGGGAAGGAGAGGAGGGGAGGGTTGGGAAGAGGGATCAGGCATGGAGAGGAGGAGAGAAGATCAGGAATAGGGAAGTGGGAAGAAAGGGACTATTGGGGATGGGGCTGAAAGAGGAGTAAAGACTGGGATGAAGAAGAGAAGGGAAGAGGGAGGGATTCCTTCAGAAGGAAGATTGGGATGAAGAAGAGAGAGGGAGCATTGGGGATAGGGATGAGGAGGTGGTGAAGGAGGAGGAGGAGGGAAGATTGGGATGGGGCTGGAGAAGAAGAGGAAGCCAAAGTCCCAGCAATCACATTGCATACCCCCCTTCCCCCATCCCCCCAAAGCCCTTTGATTCCCCTATAACCCAATACCCCCTCCTACCATCTCATATCCTACACCCCTGCAAGCTCCTCACCCACTTGCACCCACAGTGATCCCCCTTATTTACCCTCCACCCCAATCCTCTCACTCTCCCTCATTCACTTGCCTCCCCCATCTCATTATTCACCCTTGCTCATTCCGCCACTCTGTCCCCTCACTCACCATGTCTCACTTACATGATCCCTTCCCTTACCCGCCTTTGCTCATTCCCTCCCCCCACCCATGATCCTCTCACTCACTCTCCTTTGATCCTTGTGCCCTCCCCATTATCCTCTCACTCTCTCATGCTCCTTAACTCCTGCTGGCCCTCCATCCTCTCATTCACCCTCCTTATCTGGAAATAGGAGACGGCGACTTTGCCTGCAGCATCTTGGGCTGTGGTCTCCACCTCCTCTTCTGCTGCCAGCTCTGAGAGGGGCTTTGAATCTAGCAGCAGAGGAGGAAGAGGTGGAAGACACAGCCCCAGGCACTGCAAGCAAGGCTGCCGGCCTCCTATTTCCAGATAAGGAGGGTGAGTGAGGGGATTGGGAAGGGGGACGGCAGGGAAGCAATGTGCTGTCCTATTGCCTCCAATGCGTTTTTCTTCTGGGGACAAAGGCCGGAAGAGGAACAGTTTACTTAAAATCTTTCTGTTATTAGCATTTGCATGAGCAGATCTTGACAATCAATTTTTCTCAGTAGGCAGACACTAGATTGTTATTTTATTGAGTTTTTGGTATGACATTGTTATGTTTTGGGTTTTTTTTCATTTGTAATATGATGCTTATTTATTGAATTATTATGTGTGTCCTGTTATGAGCTACCTAGGTTTAGGCATATAACTATGATAATTTAAAAAATAGTCCCACTCCTACCGATGCATTTTTTTTTTCAGACCTCGTCCTCCTGCGGCAGTTTGGCCAAGAACAGTTAGTGCTGCTACAAGGACTGAATTTTGTAGCCCTTACCTCGGCCGCACAATCACAGGAGACCGAGAGCTCTGCTTATAACTCAAACATCTGCTTCACTTTTTTGAAGAAGTTAATAAACATGTGGATAAAGGTGAACCAGTAGATGTAGTGTACTTGGATTTTCAGAAGGCGTTTGATAAAGTTCCGCTTCTAGGAAAAGTAAACAGTCATGGTACAGGTGGCGATGTGCTTTTGTGGATTACAACTGGCTAAAAGACAGGAAACAGAGTAGGATTAAATGGACAATTTTCTCAGTGGAAGGGAGTGGGCAGTGGAGTGCCTCAGGGATCTGTATTGGGACCCTTACTTTTCAATATATTTATAAATGATCTGGAAAGAAATACGACGAGTGAGGTAATCAAATTTGCAGATGATACAAAATTGTTCAGAGTAGTTAAATCACAAGCAGATTGTGATAAATTGCAGGAAGACCTTGTGAGACTGGAAAATTGGGCATTGAAATGGCAGATGAAATTTAATGTGGATAAGTGCAAGGTGATGCATATAGGGAAAAAGAGCCCATGCTGTAGTTACACAATGTTAGGTTCCATATTAGGTGCTATCACCCACGAAAGAGATCTAGGCATCATAATGGATAACACATTGAAATCGTTGGTTCAGTGTGCTGCGGCAGTCAAAAAAGCAAATAGAATGTTGGGAATTATTAGGAAGGGAATGGTGAATAAAACGGAAAATGTCATAATGCCTCTTTATCGCTCCATGGTGAGACCCCACCTTGAATACTGTGTACAATTCTGGTCGTCGCATCTCAAAAAAGATATAATTGTGATGGAGAAGGTACAGAGAAGGGTTACCAAAATGATAAGGGGAATGGAACAACTCTCCTATGAGGAAAGACTAAAGAGGTTAGGACTTTTCAGCTTGGAGAAGAGACGACTGAGGGGGGATATGATAGAGGTGTTTAAAATCATGAGAGGTCTAGAACGGGTAGATGTGAATCGGTTATATAGTCTTTCAGATAATAGAAAGACTAGGGGGCACTCCATGAAGTTAGCATGTGGCACATTTAAAACTAATAGGATAAAGTTCTTTTTTACTCAACGCACAATTAAACTCTGGAATTTGTTACTAGAGGATGTGCTTAGTGCAGTTAGTATAGCTGTGTTTAAAAAAGAATTGGATAAGTTCTTGGAGGAGAAGTCCAATAACTGTTATTAATTAAGTTGACTTAGAAAAAAATAGCCACTGCTATTACTAGCAACGGTAACATAAAATAGACTTAGTTTTTGGGTACTTGCCAGGTTCTTATGGCCTGGATTGGCCACTGTTGGAAATAGGATGCTGGGCTTGATGGAACCTTGGTCTGACTCAGTACGGCATGTTCTTATGTTCTTATCAATGATGGCAGGGTGGTTGGATGTTGTATTACAAAACTTGGTTGTAATACCTAAGAGGGGGCCTGGATGTTGGATATAGGACCAAATAGAAGGATGGGGAAGGTCTGAAATAGCCCACCAGTATACAGTGATGGATTAAAAACCCTACTCCTGGGGGAATTCTGCA
Source organism: Rhinatrema bivittatum (assembly GCF_901001135.1). Classification (NCBI taxonomy): domain Eukaryota; kingdom Metazoa; phylum Chordata; class Amphibia; order Gymnophiona; family Rhinatrematidae; genus Rhinatrema; species Rhinatrema bivittatum. Next base: position 150,504,589 of record NC_042623.1, read on the forward strand.
CACACAATTTTAAAATTCTGCAAATTTTACATTAGTCAAAATAACACAATATACAGCACAGTCTTTGGGTAATTAACTTAAAATGTAATACAGAAACATTATTATTCAAAGATGCAAAGTTTAAAATATTTCGTCCCTTCCACCTTCTCTCTCTTCTCCTCTGGCCATATTCCTTTCATTCTGCCCTCTCAGGCTCTAACTTCTCTGATCGCCACTATCTCTCCCCTCCTCCTCCAGGCTCAACGCCTTCCACTGTATCCACCCCCAGCTCTCTAGTCCTAGAATTTGACCACTCTCTCATACAGCCTTTCACACAGGCTCCCTCTGTCCCACTCACACACACCCACTCTCACAAAGGTGCCCTCCTGCTTTCACACCACATGCGCACACACACACACACACCCTCCACAGGCTCTCTCTCTCGCATACACACACCCACTCACACAGACTCCCTCTGTCTTCACATACAAACCTCTCACAAAGACTCCCTCTCTCTATTGCATACACCCCTCCCCCTCACATAGGCTCCATCTCTCTCTCTGGCAAACAAGCATTCATACAGGCTCCTTCTCTCTTGCATACTCATACACCCCTGAACATAATCTCTCTCGCTCACACACACACCCCTTCACATGGGCTCCCTCTCACACACAAACATACACCCTCACTCAGACACACAAGCTCCATATCTCACACACAACCTCCTGTGCCTGTCATTCTGTGCGTATACACACTAACATTTACAGGCCACGTCGTTGCTGCTCCTCAGCTGCGACCCGCTCACGGCCTGCCGTCACTTCCCTTGTCTTCCGCTTTGAGCAGGTTGAGCTCTGCTCGCGGTCCCACTGGCACTTCCCTCGTCTTCAGCCATGAGCGGGATGGTCTCCACCTGCGGCCTCCTTCGGCTGCAACCACGAACGGAATGAGGTCCGCTCGCGGCCTGCTAGGCAGCTTAAATTCTGCACAAAAAAAAGAAAATTTTGCGCAAGAGGGGATTTCTGCGCAAATTCTGTGCCCCGCAGTAGCACAGCATTCTTCCAGGACTAAAACCCTCTGGGATCTCCCAGGCACCAACATTTTAGGGGTATTTTTCTTGTGGTTTGTAATGGTATTTAAAAAGCCCTATGGATCAGTAAGCATGTTCAAGCTCAGTGTCAGGGCACTGCTACCAGAAAGGTGACCCCCAGGGCAGGAACAGGCTGAACTCAGGGACAGCTGGCAATGCAGAAACAGGCTATGCTAGGATTTTCTGCCTGACCGGTCTTCGGGTTCTGGTGGCCAACAGGACTTAGGCTGGAGCGTGCATTGGCTAACAGGGGTGAAGGGCACGGAAGGGACACCCAGTGAGGTAGAGCAGGGCTGTAAGATACTAAACGGTGTCCACAGAAAACAAGAAACAGGGAGTGCACCAAAGGACAGACAAACATACAAGACAAAACAAAGCTGATACATCATATAAAGCAAAAACAGGGACAAGACACCAGAAGGCCATACTGAGGCCAAACAAGTAGGTCACAAAGCACATGCAAGGACCAAGGAGGCCACTAGAAAAGGGTCAATACTAGATGCTAGAACAAAGGCTATGGATAGATACAGAGGCCACAACTAGGAACATGAGACTCCAAAATGAGGCATAGAGTAAATGATGAAGCAGGCTTAAAAAAGACGTGGCAATGCTGCGTCAGAGTCTTGGAGACATGACCCTGTGCAACTCAGACTGTGACTCGCCAAGGGCCCCTGCAGTCAGGAGGGCCGCACTGCATCCAGGATCCTTACACAGAGGATCTACCTGAATTTATTATTTTCATTTTCAATAGTTCTGCCTATATAACTATCAGACCTTGGGGGCCCCTAGTCACATGCATACTGTGCCTATTGGGCAATCCGGCACTGCTAGCGGTGGTGGTGAGACCAGTTGTGTGTGTGTATGCAAAGCACACACAACTCTTATGCACACACAACACTTGTGCCATAAGAGCATATATATCTTTAATATATAATTGTGCTTATCTACTAAAAACATTAAATCATATTTATTTGATGTTTTATATTTAAAACAAATATGCTAAAATAATGTAGAATGTGCATTATGGGGTAGATTTTCCACTGTGTGCGTGCGCGTCTATGTGCATGCGGTTTCCAGCACGTGCCGATTTTCTATAATGCGGTGCTGGCAGGCGCATGTTAGACAATCCATGGGCCGCATGCACATTCGCGCTGGATTTTATAATCCGCAGGCGTATAAGGGGGGAGGACTCCTACAATTTTCGCATGGCGACGCATTCCGGCCTTCCTCAGTTCCCTCCCAGTTCACTCAAATTAAGGAGCAGACTGGGAGGGAACTTCCCTACACCCCTACCTACACTTCTTTCCCCTTTCCTTCCCTTCCTCTCTCCTCTCCTCCCCACCCCCTAAACCCAATCCTTTTTTTTTTTGTTTGTTTGTTTTCTTACTTACTTCAGGGCCTGACAGCCGAGTCTTCGGGACAGCGATGAATGTCGCTGTCGAGGCCCGGCACTTATTTGCGTACTGGCGCTTACGCTCGTGGTTGGGCATCTTCGAAATTTGCCCGGCGCGTGCAAGGCCCTGCCACACGCGGAAAGGCAGGAATTTGTGCGCGTAGGGCTTTCAAAATTCGCCCTTTTAGTTGCTCGGGCATACTTGGCTTGTAGTTGCATAAATTCGAGCTAAGCTTATAAACGATTGCCCAAAAGTAGCTTTTTGAGCACATAAAGGTGATTTCTAAAAGCCCGACGTGCCTATTGATTAGGGGGGATGCGCGAATATGTTGGGCCGGCACACACCGAGCAGATTTTAAAAGTCGCCAGGATGCACGCGTATATGCTGCCGCGCGCACAAATGAAAAGTTTCCAAAAAGGGGCTGGGCCTGGGTGTTGGGGGAATTTTACATGAAATTTGTGCAGACATACTTACGCGCACTGTCATGTAACTTTACTTCTGCTATGGATGGCATGCGACTTATAAAACAAAAAGATCTAGGCACATTAGTGGGGTTTTAAAGGTCGGGGCTAACAGTAGGGGAAGGGAGGCTATTAAATTAGGGGGTGGGGGAGGTTGGAAGTCTTGTTCCCACTTCGCCCAGTTAAGGGATGACTGGGAAAACTGGCAATGGCGTCGGTGCATGCGCCTTTTAAAATCCCCCACTAACGCGGTAGAAGCGGTATTTGCGTGCCCAGGCGTGTGCCCACTTCAAATTGAGCGCACATGTGCACGTGGTCGGGCTATTTTATAGCATGTGCACATATACGCTCGTATGTTATACAATAGCCGTGTCCCTGGGGGCGGGCTGACGAACTCACACCCGTGCGTCCGCGTGCTGCTTTGAAAGTTACCATCATAGCCTGTCAATTAGAAGGAACATTGGTCCTAACTTTGGATGGGAGAAAAATTCAGAGCATTCTCTGGTGTTAAGATGTCCCAAGTGATAATGGGTCAGAGGTCAGAATGTCAAAGTGGTGCTAAGAATACATGGAAACATTAATTTTCTGTTAGGCAACAGTTATAAAAGTAGATGTTCCAAAACTGAGCAAAACAAAAATAACATGAAGTCCTCATGGCTTTCAGTGTCCTCCTGCTACAAAGCTTTGTGTGAGAACGCAGTTAGTGGCTGAATCATGCTGGCCAGGTTTCAGTGTCCTGCTCCTATTAGAGCGCCAGACAAAAGACATCCAGAGTCTTCCTAGCGATTTATGACAAATTCTGTGCTTTTATCTGTAAAGGCAGAAAAACACTGAGGTCAATAATCAGACAAAGCCAGCTAATTACGACCTAGATTCATCATTTTGCGATAAATTTTGTATGATAGCACCTGTGATAAAAAAAAAAAAAAAAAGGGGCACGGTTAGGGTAATTTTTGAGATTCTGCATCGCTTAGGTATTTTACTGCAACGTGCGTTAAATTTATCGCACCCACAATTCAGTCTTCAAATTGCCAGATAGGCATTTTCGTGTTTTGGGCTGTTCCTGGCTAGAGAGAGAGAGAGAGAGAGAGAGAACAGCTAAGTAGAGAGTGTACAATGTAGAAATCTCATCTTTGTGTACCTTTCCTCACTCCAAATTACATCAAATCTTCACTGATTAGTACAGTGCTATTCGTACCTAGACCACCATGAAAACACTACCTTGAGTTACTAGTTGACCCTCCTCCAGTGGTATAAATAGTTGACTAATATGTATGCCTCCCAGGAGGTGCTCTCTCTTGCTCTCCCGCCTCCCCCTCCTTACTTCTGGCATTAAAACATACGTTACACTATCGCACATGTTAAACATTTATGTTATTGTGGACATTTGAGCCCTAACGTGATTTGATGAATGACCCCTTAAGTTAGCCGGGATATTAGTGATGTGGACATGCTGCTGAACATACCCAGGTAAATTTAAGGTTAGCCAGATACGATAACCTGCTCAATAGCAGGTCTAAGGTTAGTCAGATACCGTAGCCAGAGAAGCTTGAATATCACTTCTTATCCGGCTATCAGGCCGATTCAGTAAAGTCCGCGGGAGAGCGGACGAACACCCGCTCTCCCAGCGCGCGCACCGGCCCCTTGCCAGTGCACGCGATGCAGTATTCAAATTAGGTGGCGCGGTAGAAACGGCGAAAAGGAGGCGCTAGGGACACTAGTGCGTCCCTAGCGCCTCCTTTTGACAGGAGCGGCGGCTATCAGCGGGTTTGACAGCCGACGCTCAATTTTGCTGGCGTCGGTTTTCGAGCCCGCTGAGAGCCACGGGCTCAGAAACCGGACGCCGGCAAAATTGAGCGTCCGGTTTTCAGCCCGACAGCCGCGGGCCGAATTCAATTTTTTTTTTTTTTTTTTTACTTTTTTTACTCCTCGGGACCTCTGACTTAATATCGCTATATTAAATCGGAGGGTGCACAGAAAAGCAGTTTTTACTGCTTTTCTGTGCACTTTCCCGGTGCCGGAAGAAATTAGCGCCGACCTTTGGGTAGGCGCTAATTTCTGAAAGTAAAATGTGCGGCTTGGCTGCACATTTTACTTTCTGTATCCCGCGCGCATACCTAATATGGCCATCAACATGCATTTGCATGTTGAGGGTGCTATTAGGTGCCATGGGTTGGACGCGCGTTTTCCTCCCCTTACTGAGTAAGGGGTAAGGGAAAACGCACGTCCAATAGCAGGCTAACAGTGCGCTCCGTCGGAGCGCACTGTACTGTATTGGCCTGTAAGTTAGCCAGATAAGTAGCTCCTCCCAGTTATACCCCCAGAATGCCTCTTATTTATCTAGCTAGATTTTAACCAGATAATCTAGATGGATAAGAGTTTGAATATGCCAAAACATGTCGTCTAAATAGCTTTTGAATATCTACCTCACCTCTGTTAATAATTACAGGATTTATAGGAAAATAGAGCATTGTTTAAATTGGAATAGGTAACTCCTGTCCTCAAATGTCATAAACACTCCTAGATGAGCAATCCAGGTTTATTCCACGCATTAAGAAAGGTGGAAGGAAGGCATGGTTAGAAGGTCCGGTGAAAGACTATTTTAGCCAAAAAAACATCCTTCAAAAATTGGAAGAAGGATCCATCTGAAGAAAATAGGAAAAAGCATAAGCATTGACAAGTTAAGTATAAAACATTGATTAGACAAGCAAAGAGAGAATTTGAAATGAAGTTGGCCGTAGAGGCAAAAACTCATAATAAAAACTTTAAAAAATATATCCAAAGCAAGAAACCTGTGAGGGAATCGGTTGGACTATTAGATGACCGAGGGGTTAAAGGGGCTATTAGGGAAGATAAAGCCATTGCAGAAAGACTAAATGAATTCTTTGTTTCTGTGTTTACTAATGAGGATGTTAGGGAGATACCAGTTCCGGAGATGATTTTCAAGGGTGATGAGTCACCAAATCACTGTGAACCTGGAAGATGTAGTAGGCCAGAGTGACAAACTAAAGAGTAGCAAATCACCTGGACAGGATGGTATGCATCCTAGAGTACTGAAGGAACTAAAAAATGAAATTTCTGGTCTATTAGCTAAAATTTGTAACCTATCATTAAAATCATCCATTGTACCTGAGGACTGGAGGGTGGCCAATGTAACCCCAATATTTAAAAAGGGCTCCAGGAGCGATCTGGGAAACTATAGACAGTGAGCCTGACTTCAGTGCTGGGAAAAATAGTGGAAAGTATTCTAAAGATAAAATCATAGAGCATATAGAAAGACATGGTTTAATGAAACACAGTCAACATGGATTTACCCAAGGGAAGACTTGCCTAACAAATCTGCTTCATTTTTTTGAAGGGTTTAATAAACATGTGGATAAAGGTGAACCAGTAGATGTAGTATATTTGGATTTTCAGAAGGTGTTGGCAAAGTCCCTCATGAGAGGCTTCTAAGAAAACTAAAAGTCATGGGATAGGAGGCGATGTCCTTTCGTGGATAACAAACTGGTTAAAAGACAGGAAACAGAGAGTAGGATTAAATGGTCAATTTTCTCAGTGGAAAAGGGTAAATAGTGGAATGCCTCAGGGACCAATGCTTTTCAATATATTTATAAGTGATCTGGAAAGGAATTCGAAGAGTGAGGTTATCAAATTTGCAGATGATACAAAATTATTCAGAGTAGTTAAAACACAAGCGGATTGTGATACATTACAGGAGGACTTTCCCAAACTGGAAGATTGGGCATCCAAATGGCAGACGAAATTTAATGTGGACAAGTGCAAGGTGTTGCATTGTTGCGACCGTCATTTCCCGATGGCTTCACTCCACTTACCTTTCCTTTTTTGCGACTCCTCCTGCTCTTCACGGACACCTGGCTGCCGCGGCGTCCACCTGCCGCCCTCTCTGGCGTCCCCGGACTGGCTTGGGCGCTGCCTCCTGCCATGCTCTTCAGGTTCCTTAGGCGCGCATGCCGCGCAGCCCTCATTCTTATTTCCTCATTGGCGTGTTCCTCAGGGGCATCCCCCTGTGATGAGATCACGCTGCCTGGATATTTAAGCCTACAATTTATTGCTAGCCGTTGAGTTAGCAAGAGTGATCTTACGGATGGGATTTGCTCTCCGTACCCAGCTACTCAGCCTTCCAACTTTTATTGGACTCTTTCTGCTAATGGAGTACCCACTCCTCGGGGGCCTTTTTGCTTCTTTCAGGTCGCTATCAGGTAACTGGTACTCGCTCTTCAAGGGCCCATGTTCCCTGACCTGCTGCTTGCATCTATCTCCTCTTCTACTTGGAAGAATTTGCTACAGACACCGTCAGTGAGTACTACTATCATCCACTCCTCAAAGCTGTCTCCCTGGAACCAGGTACTCGCTCCTCGAGGGCCTTCCTCCGTTCCAGCGCCAGTGCCATCTCCTACGTGGAACCGCTGTGTGAGTACTTTGCCAACAACTCTCTCTACCTCCAGGGATCTGGTACTCGCTCCTCAAGGGCCAGCTCTCTCTATCTCGGGGCTTCTCCATATTTGGGACTCTGTGAATGTTCTATTGTACTCATTCTCTCAGTTCTCTCCACTACAGCACTGCTACTGGAAGAACCGCTGTTCCAGCGCCCTGGGGAATACTAGTCCAGCCGGGCTATATCTTCTACTCACTACTGCCACTTCTGTTGGCTTCTCAAACTGTCTAAATAAAGAACTATCTGTGTTTGTGTGTCCAGAGCTGAGCCTGACCTGTGGCCCCTCACGGGACTTCCCCCCATGGGTGTGGTCAGCTGCCACAGTGTCCAAAGGTCCACCCAAACCTCACTAACTATAACATGCATATAAGGAAAAATAACCCTTGCTGTAGTTACACGATGTTAGATTCCATATTAGGAGCTACCACCCAGGAAAAAGATCTAGGCTTCATAGTGGATAAAAGTTTGAAATTGTCAGCTCAGTGTGCTGCAGCAGTCAAAAAAGCAAACAGAATGTTAGGAATTATTAGGAAGGGAATTGTTAATAAAAAGAAAATGTCACAATGCCTCTATATTGCTCCATGGTGAGACCGCACCTTGAATACTGTGTACAATTCACATCTCAAAAAAGATATAGTTGTGATGGAGAAGGTACAGAGAAGGACAACCAAAATGATAAAGGGGATGGAACAACTCCCCTATGAGGAAAGGCTGAAGAGGTTAGGACTGTTCAGCTTGGAGAAGAGACAGCTGAGGGGGGCTATGATAGAGGTCTTTAAAATCATGAGGGGTCTTGAACGAGTAGATGTGAATCAGTTATTTACACTTTCAGATAATAGAAGGACTAGGGGGCACGCCATGAAGTTAGCAAGTAGCACATTTAAGACTAATTGTAGAAACTTCTTTTTCACTCAACGTACAATTAAGCTCTGGAATTTGTTGCCAGATGATATTGTAAGTGCAGGAAGTGTTGCTGGGTTCAAAAAAGGTTTGGATGAGAAGTCCATTAACTGCTATTAATCAAGTTGACTTAGGGAATGGCCTCTGCTATGACTGGCATCAGTAGCATGGGATGTTCTTGGTGTTTGGGTACTTACCAGGTTCTTGTGGCCTGGTTTGGCCTCTGTTGGAAACAGGATGCTGGGCTTGATGGATCCCCTTGGTCTGACCAGCATGGCAACTTCTTATTTCTTATGGAAATCTATCTCATGCACATACTGTATTTTCAGTCTATCCTATTGTGGATTTCCTGAAAACCAGACCTATTTCCAGCATTCAAGGACTGGAATTGCCTCTGGTTTAAATGTTGCAAGGACTCTAGTATTTATAAAGAGAAAAATGAAAAAATCATTTTTGTATGTTTAGTATTGATCCTTAGTGAAATATCCAGTGCAAATTATGCATGTTTGGTTGACATAGTAAGTCCTAATTCTCAGAAATCCCCACAGTATTGTAAAAATAAATGTTTGCTTGTTCTAAAGCATTGGACAAAATCTTTTCCACTATTTTTTGACTGAGAGGACCAATGCTTTGATTAATTCCCCCTGCCAATGGACTCCCAAATCAATTAATTAAAATTAATTAAAACCCAGTTATCTTGCTGAATCTTGCTCCTGAAACTGTAGATCATGAAAACATGCTGCAACACTTAGAAGTAAAATTTAAGACCCGCTCACATGCACACACGTACAGGTGTTTGCAAGCACATGCACATTGGCACGCTGATTTTATGACATCCATATGTATGAGTGTATATATGTGCACGTGTTATAAAATTGGCTAGCCGCGCACACGATTTTATATTGACGTGCGCATGTCCGCGTGAATGCCGTCTCAAGCATGTAAGTGGGGGGAATGTTAGTAGATACGTGCAGCGACGCAATAGGCCTTTTTCCCAGTTCACTCCAGTAAAAGAGAGGACTTCCTAAACCCCCTAGCTAACTTGCCTCCCTTTCACCCTATTACCCCCGAATCTTAAAACCCACTAATTAGACTATTTTTCTTTGTTGCATGACTTGCACATCATCCATAGCAGAAGTAAAGTTACGCGGTGGGGGCTACTTACATGCTAGATTCATGCTACAGACATGTCCTGCCCATGCTCCACCCAGACCACTGCCCACGCCCCTCCCCTTTTGGTGAGAAAATATTTTATGCGTGTACCAGGAGATATGCACACACCCACGTGTGGGTTTTAAAATCTGCTCAGCGTGTGCCAGGTCTAGTCACGCATGGATCTCCTGGCTTTGGCCCGCGTAGGGCTTTTAAAATCAACCAGTCAGATTCTGACAATCGGGCGAATTTTCAAAGAGCCATGCATGTAAAAATCGGGTTTTACACGCGTGGCTGGGCCTTGTGCGCACTATGCCCATTTTCAAAAGGGCTCACCCATGCGCATAAGTCTCGATACGCGCACAAGTGCTGGGCTCTGAAAAAGGGGCAGGCCGGGAGAGCGTGGTCCAGGCAGGGAGTGGTGAGACAGAGCAGGATGGAGGCTGGCTGGGACAGCGGCCATGGGCCATTGTTGCGGGGAAGCGTGTGCCGGCAGCTGGCCGGCACGTGTCACTTGCTTCTGCTCCGATGGAACAGTAAGTAAAAAACCCAAAAAAAATGGGGATAGTGAGGCTTAAGTTAAGGGTCGGGAGGAGAGGGGAAGAGGTAGGAAGGGTAGAATTAGGGATAGGAAAGTTCCCCCCCAAGTCCGCTCCTTAATTGGAGCGGACTGGGAGGGAACAGGGGGAACTCCGATTGCGTCGCTGCATGCAGTTTACTAAAATTCACCCCCCCTGTAGAGTGCCTCCTGCACATGCTCATGCGGATTTTAAAATCCAGCACGCATGTGTGCATGGCGCTAAGATTTTATAACATGTGCGCTCCGGGAACCGCACGCACATGGACACGCGTGTGCTCCTTTTAAAATCGAACCCAATGCTTTCTCCTCAATGACCATCTAATGATCCATGGGATGCCCAGTATATCATTTGATGAATTGCAATGAAAGAAGATCAGGGTACAATGAGTCCAACCTTGTTCAGATTCCTTGGGGAAGCAGAAAAAGCAATGCAGATCTGTAACATTTCTGTGTGAATGAAGATTATTGTTGACCATTGTATGGCCATGTTTTGCAACATTGTTATTACTATTCTTTGTTTCTCACATTTCACAAAGTTAGTGAGCATCAAAAAGGGTAAAATTCTTTTGACTCCACGTGCCTGATACAGAAAGTAAAATTGCTTAAATATACAGAGGTAATTGCTTCTTTCACTTCTTCCATATAATATGCAGTTACGATGATGACATTTCTGTTATGCTTTGTTTCGGCTGCAGAGGCATGCAGGTCTGTATTCTGCCAGTTTTGGAAGTGTGCAAAAAAATTATCCACAGGAGTAAATCCCGCCCTGAACCTTTAATGGGTGCGAGATATGCATTATTTAAAATAAATAAATAAATCCCAATGGGACAGATTTTAATATCTCCCAGGTTCGTATAAATATCTATTTATAGCTTATGAAATAATGTTGCAAGAGAAATACTTCCAAATATTTGAACATATGAGCAGAATTTTGCAGAATAGAGGCCAAGGCATGATGCTAAGATACAGATGACACTGATAAAGGATCAGCAGCTTTGAATATTGTAGTGAATGGCAATGCTCACTATGGTGTATTACCTTTGCAGTTAATGTGTTAACTTGTTTCTGTTATACTGCCTTTTATTACTGAAGGCAGCTTTCACAGTGCTGGATGTCATCACAGATAAACATTTCAAAGTGTGACACTTGAACACCCAACAATGCTGAATTCACAGAGCTAATAATTATTGGTTTAATAGCTTTAATCATACTTCTGCTTTTTTTATATTCATTTTTAATTCATGATAAGCACTTCATGATCTGTTATTTTCTAATTGTTTTGTGTTTCTATGTACTATGTTTTATATTGTATGTATTGCAATTATATTGTACACCCCTTTGAAGGGTCTTCAATCCAATCTAGTGATTTACAAGTTGTTAATGGAATTAGTAAGATCCCAGGCAGAGGTGTGTGTGTGTGTGTGTATAAATATATATATAGATAGAATGGGCCACATAGTCCTTTAAACTGTAGAGGACCATTTTCAAAGCCATTTCCTCAGCTAAAACAGTACTTTACCAGTGGAAATGGACTTTTTGTAAATTGCCTACCCTGTCTGCATTTGGGGGAGGCAGTCCAAGGGGAGGGGTTGGGGCAGGGATTGAAAGTTTGAAACAACTTGCATATTTTTGAATTTTCAAGAGTACTCACCTTATCTTGCTTGAAAAATAGCATCCATACAAAAAGGCACAGCTTAGGTGAGTACCTTTTATTAGGCAATTAGTGCAAAGACAAAAAACACCTGTGGACTTTGCACTTCTGCAAGCAGTTTGAAAATTGCTTTCTTAGGAGATAACTTTCAAAGCCACTTCCTTTGGGTAGAGTATTGTTTTTCCCATAGAATTTGAATATTGCTCGCCCAGCATGTGCCTAACAGTACATGCATCGGACCAATATGCACGCACGTACGTTTACCTGCAGGAGGGGGAGCCGTTCCCGGGGGCAACTTTGGGGAGGTGTTTACACTTATGTGCATAGTTTTGAATTTTCAGAAGTGTGCACATTATTTTTTTCAGAAAAAGTACTGGCACAAATTAGCAGGTATTAGGTGTGTAGACAGTTTTTATGGGATAAGTTTCAAAGGGAAAATATGCATGCATTCTCAATTTGATAACATGTATAAAAATCCATGGGTAAAAAGTGCTTGCAGACTTTGCATCAATGCAGGCAGTTTTAAAATAACCCTTTAATGCTAAAAAAAAAAAAAAAAATCAAGCATACATCTTCAACAAGATATTTCACATTCTGGAGTATTTTGCACAGATTGTATGGACCGGTACTGTGCGGGTCATATACGTACCCTATGAACAATATAACCATCTCCAGGTGTAACTGCCTGTACAAACAGGGCTGCTGGTAGCATTTTTGCTGCCCTGTGGGAACAATTACTGTGCTGCCCCCCTCCTTGTTTTTTGGTTGTTTTTTTTTAACACAGAATACCCCACCTCAATTAAACATGCAGAACACAGACTCACGCTCACCAAATTCAGAATAAAGAGACTATAAACTATAAACAGAAAGTGAACCACAAACCACAACAAGCCAGATCTGTATGCAATGCAGCAATGGAGAAACAGAAACATCACCAGTCCTCATAAATCATTCATCAAACAATAAAATCAAGGAATATAAATCAATCATATTAGTAAAACCATTTTTGGAAATATTTTTTTTATAATGATGTAAGGAATAGAATAACCTCTAATAATTAAGAGCTTATACAACATTTTTAAAATTCCCCAAACACTAAATTATTTCAAAATGGCAGACACAGACATCCAAGAAGTTAAACTAATAAAGGTGGAAAATTCACCGCTCTCCATACCTGAAAATGTTTTATTTCCAGTCATTGGATTAGTGAGGCAGCACCAATTTTTTTCACACACACACACTCACCCAGGCAGGCTCCCTTTTATGCACACACACACATACACACAGACACACGCACACACGCACACACACACACAAACACATCAGACAGGTTCCCATCCATTCATACAAATGCCTTTCTGATAATTCTCAGAAAGAAACTTTTACTTTGATATACTCAAAAAATCAAAGTGCATTGCTATATGCAAAAGAAAACATTAATTTTAAATTCAAATTGATTTTCTAAGTAACTTGAAGGTTTCTCCTAGGCACAGAGCAATTGGCTGTGTTCCAGCTCCCTGCTAAACCCATCATACAGCTGCAACAATACTACAATAATCTCAGTAGGATGTTGATGTTCTCATTAATACTAGGTGATTGCTGTTTCATTTCTTCTACATGTTTCCGGTTGGAATAAAACAGAAGGTACTACTTCATGGCTGGTGGGCGAGTAATCTTAGCGTAAGCTCTGTTCTAGTGATTTTCTGTCAAAAGCTTCTAACCACAGGGCATGATATCCCGACTTTTCACTTCCCGATTAGCTCCTACCACTTCACCCCATCATTTGGAAGGGAATTCCAGAAAAAGAGCCCTGCTATCAAGAAAGCCTGCTCTCTAGTTTCATCTAGATGTGTACTTTTAGAATTTTTTGAAAGAGGTGTTCTTGGGGGTGGAGTTGAGGTGGGGGAAACTATTTACATGTACACTTTCAATTTTTAAAAGTATGCGTATCAATGTACACATGCACACTTACCTCAACTCACAAGCAGACATATGCCACTAATGCGTACACATGCTGCTAATTTTCAAAGCGAACTTGTGTGTGTAATTCAGCTTTGAAACTTAGGGCTGAAATCCATGTCTGCTTTCTGCACACGGACTTCAGACCTGTGTGGGCTGTTATGAAATTACCCTCTATGTTTTATGGCTAAAATGCTTGATTTTGTTTTGAATACTTGCAGAAATGTTTATTAAGTTTGACAAAGGCAGTAGATAGAGGTGGTTTCAAATTTTGTATGTCAATTAATGCAGAACAATAATGCATGTGCCAAAAACATTCCTTCAAATATCCAAAATTAATCTCAAATATTCCTATAATTAGAAACCAATTTCCTCTAGTGTCAGAACAATACCTATATGTGATAGAAGAGCTACATTATCTGGTCTTCCCTACCAAATCACATGTATTTCAGCCATTGTAGGCTAATTGTGTAAGCTATATTATCCCCTAGATGCATCTGCAGAAGTAAAGAAACCAATAATTGTCTTTCATGTTATTATCTGCAGATAAATGGGTTATAGTACCATGAACAGAGCCTTCCAGCTTGTTTGATTTTAACTCCATAAATTAACATTTCTTTTTCAACCACTTTAGGGTATGAGCTATGTTGATTCTTTTAAAATGTCAAGCATTTGGAGCAACTTTGATCATAGTTTAAGGATGATGAACTGAAAAGCAAGAGGTAAAATATGAGGAAGCCATGACAGACTATATACGTGGTCAAGCTCCTGAGGGTGGAATTCAGCTGGATAGCAATGTGTTATGAACCCTCCTGTAGAGGTGCTACGGGAGGCATCTTACCTCTTCCTGGAGGCCGCTCCGAAGCCAGGGTCTCACCTACGAACTATCCAGGATTTGCTCCAGGGCCTGGGAGGCCTCGATGTCCTTGGGGCCTGCCTGAGGCTGCTTGTGTTTGCATGGACTTCCTGGTTTGAGCCACGCTCTTCTCCCTAGGGGCCGGCCCACAGCACTCCTCCGTAGTTATAGGGCCAGCTAGGTGTGGGCCACCCAAACTCCTCCCAGGGAGTCGCCGGTCTGCAGCCCTATAAAAGGACTTCAACTTCCAGTCTGCCTTGCCTTGCATCGGAGTTACTTCGTCTCAGGAAGCTCCTGCTGTCCAGTGCTCCGACAGGCCCTTGTCTTCTTCGTGGAGCTCCTCGTCTCGTTTGTGTCTTGAATCTTGTCTTCATTGCCTGAGGTCCCTGTCCAGGTGTCCTGGTGTCTTTTCTTGATCCTTCGCTTCCTGATGGTCCTGCTTCCTTGGTGGCTTGCTCCTGTGTCGTTAGCGCTCCTGAGCCTTCTGTTCTGCCAGCCGTGGATCTCCTGGTGATGCAGCTTCGTCATGGGAGATGCCGGCAGTGGACTGGTGTCCTGTGCTCCTGAGCCGTCATGTCCTGCCAGCCTTTGTGGTGCTTCAGGCAACATCTGGCTTCGTCGTCGGAGTCCCACTTCAACTGGATTGTTCCCTGCGCTCATCCCGTTCTCAGCGTGGTCTGTTACCAG
The DNA here is from genome assembly GCF_901001135.1 of Rhinatrema bivittatum. Classification (NCBI taxonomy): domain Eukaryota; kingdom Metazoa; phylum Chordata; class Amphibia; order Gymnophiona; family Rhinatrematidae; genus Rhinatrema; species Rhinatrema bivittatum. The sequence goes on from NC_042623.1 coordinate 150,519,751, forward strand.
CCTCCTCGGGCTGTGTAGGGCGCGCAGTGGGACAGGGTGGTCCATGACCAGCCCATTGGGTCCACCCGTGAAGGTGGGCTGTGTAGGGCGCCCTGAGAAACAGTGCCAATGTCTTCCTTCCAGCTTATTTATTTATTTATTTTAAAGTATTTATATACCATTTTTCAAAGCAAGGTTATTTGTCAAAACGGTTTACAAAGGTAAAAATAAAATTTAAAAATAAAATAGGATTGAAAATAAATTAAAAATACAAAAACTGGTATATACCTAGTAGGTAATGGTATTAACAAAAATCTAGTAATAGTGGAGCTGGGCCGTGGTTCATTTTATAATCAAGGAAAGGAGAAAGGGGTGGGGGGAATTTGCAATGAAAAGAGAAGATAAAGTAAACCTGTGGGAGCAAGGGGGGCGGAATGCTAGGTAGTTGACTGATGTTGATTAGAGGTTGAATGTTGTGGAGGGATGTTGAATTCTATTTGAAATATGTTTTTAATGATTTTTTAAATTGTTGAGAGTTGGATAGTAGACGAAGTGGATTGGGTATAGAATTCCAGAGAGAAGGTCCTGCTACCGAGAAGGCCCTTCTTCTGGTGATATCTAGTCTAGCCTGTCGTGGTGAGGGAATATCTAATAGATTTTGAGTTAAAGATCTTAAATGTCGAGCTGGTTTGTAGATACGGAGTAGTGAGCAGAGCCATGTGGAAGATGAATTATGTATTAAGCCATGGATGATAGTGAGAACTTTGTATTTTATTCTATATTTTATAGGTAACCAATGAAGAGATTGAAGAATGGGCGTAATATGTTTTCGAACGGGAGTACCTGATAAAATAAGAGCTGCACTATTTTGAACAATTTGTAGGGGATGAATTACAGAATCGGGAAGTCTAGATAAAGAGCATTACAGTAGTCTAAGCCAGAGAAGATTAAAGATTGGAGAATAGTTTGAAAGTCCTGGTAAAAGAGAAGAGGGCGAAGACGTTTTAAGAGCTGTAGTTTATAAAAGGATTTTTTTTATTAGAGAAGAGATGTGTTGTTTCATTGATAGATCTGAATTTATGATAATTCCTAAGTTTGTAGCGTATTGAGTTATGGGGATAGATGTCCTGTTTATAGACCAATGTGAGGGTGGACCTATGGAAGTATCTGAGATGGATGATAAATGGACAGTTTCGGTCTTGGATGGATTCAGTTTCAGACGGTTATGAGAGAGCCAGGAATTAATAGTAGATAAGTAAAGAGAGACCATAGATAGAGTATTAGACCAGGATGTTTTTTAGGGAACTAGGAACTGTATGTCATCTGCATAAATTTTAAATTGTAGATTGAGAGAAGAAAGAATGTGACAAAGAGGTAGAAGATATATATTAAATAATATAAGAGATAGTGATGAGCCTTGAGGAACGCCGGATGAAATTGTACAAGGATTAAAGGAGTGATGATTAATGTTAACTTGCTGAGGGCGATCTGTGAGAAAGGATGTAAACCAGTTTAGAACTGTGCCTGTAATACCAATGGATTTGAGACCTGAGATGAGTGAGTATGTGATGATCTACGGTGTCAAATGCTGCTGAAATATCTAAGAAAACAATAATGTAGTCAGTGTAAGAATCAAAAGCGCGGAATAATGTGTCAAAAGAGGCTAAGAGGAGAGTTTCAGTTGAATGACCTTTTCTAAATCCATGTTGATTAATGTGAAGAATGTTATTGTCTGATAGAAATTCGGTAAGCTGACGTAGAACTGCAGATTCAATTAGTTTGGCTAAAGAAGTGAGTGTTGCAATAGGTCTATAATTATTGAGGTCAGTTGCATCTTTTGTTTTTGATTTCATGATTGGTAGAATGGAAGTTTTTTTTAAAGTAGTTCATCTCGTCTGGACTTCGTCAAGTCCCTCGTCTCTGATGCCATTGCATCAGCCCTGGTGTCATGTCTTCGCTTTAACCCTCATCTGTGATGCCATTGCATCAACCTTGGTGTCATGTCTTCGTGTCAAGGCCCATCTGCCCTCGACCTCAGGCCAGGCCTGCTGCTCCATGCCGATCCAAGCAGCAGGTCCGAAAGGGCTCGGAATGGTCGGAGGACCATTCACATTCCAACATCATCCTGTTGTTGGCCATGGGAGCTTGCAGGCCTGGCAGAGGGTAAGACCATCAGCCATGCTGGAACATGCCGTCAACCCTCGGTTCGGTCCTGGATCTGTCTGGGGACGGGCTGAGGCCCAAGGGCACACTAAACACCCTGTTACATAACACAATGGAAAGGAAAGACTGCTGGAGATCAATATTCAGCATCAGCACCACTTAGCTGATGCTGAATATTGACCACCAGCACTCTTTAAATATTCGGCCATTGTCAGCTGTCATCACTTAGCCAGAGAAATACTTATTTAGCTAAGGACCTGATTTTAAAAAATATTTACACTCTTCAGATTGGGTATTACATATGTAAATACACCACTCGAGTAAGTGGACTTTTGAAAATTGCGATAGTATGTTACATTTATGCATGTAATTCCTTTTGAAAATTACCTCCTTCATATTTATCTGGTGAAGTGGCAGTAAGGGAATGACCATAATGGGGTGGAGTTGATATTCAGAGTTAGTCAAATAAGTTATTCAGCTAACTCTGATTCCCCGTAAACCTGTCCTAAATTATGCCAGATAAACTTATCTGGCTAACTTTAGGTAGTTGTATGTATTCAGCAGCTACCTTGCCAAACTGCACAGTGCCTGAATATGAACCTCCTTTTGTATAGCATAGTAAGGAATGTAAATGTGATGATGTATCCTCCATCTAGTATGTTTGTAGGTGATAATACTAATTGCCATTTGGCAAAACCACAGTTTTTTCTCCAGAGACCAAAAAAGAATTTAGCAGAATTAAGCCCATCAACTTTATAGCTTATATTGTCCATCTTATTGAACAGGAAATTTCAAAACCATCAGCAGTATATAATAAAATTCTATGTACTTGACAAATCACCTAGAATCTTTAATTTTCAGTGCATGTCATTATAAACAGCAGTAACGTAGTTCAAACTAACATAACACAAAAGACATGAAACATTTAGGATAACTAATATGCTTTAAATTACCGAATAATGCAATGTAAATAAAGTGCACATAGAAATTGCAGACTAGGGATGTGCACACTAGTTTTTATATTGTTTTCATTAATTTGTTTTGGGGGCTATTTTTTATTTGTTTTGGGTTGGGGTTTTTTTGGTATATGTTTTTGTTTTCAGCAAATAGCTGTATTTGCAAATAGCACACAATAATGTGAATTTTTAAAAGCCCAACGCGCGCATTAATTAGAGGATGTGCGAATATGCTGGGCTCACGCGCGGTGAGCATGTAAATACTTATGTAATCCGGTGCACACTGAGGCCCTCTGCTGCCTAACTTTACTTCTGCTATGGATGATGAGTAAGTGAAAAAATAATGAAAAATAGGCAGCTCTGCGGGGTTTTAAGGTTTGGGGCTAACTGGAGAGAGTGAAGGCTATTAAGCTAGGGGGGGTTGGAGGACCTGTCTCTTAATAGGGTGAAGTGGGGACAAATTGGTAAAACTTGGAATAGCGTTGGTGCATGCCCCTTTTAAAATCCCTCCAATTTACGCAATAGAAGTGGCATATGCGCAAGCCTACTTAAAAGATGGTGCACATGTGCGCGCGGCCAGGCTATTTCATAACACACACACACATGCGTGTGCAAGTTATAAAATTGTTGCATCCCTGGGTGTGGCACCTGCATGCTGGTTTGAAAGTTACTGTCAGTATTTGCAAATAGCACACAGTATTTGCTGAAAACCAAATATACACTTTTTTTTATTTTTTAAACAAAAAAAAATTTCTTTCAAACACAACAAAAACAGACTCAGTCCAATGTTACACTTTTGTGTCAAACGAATGCACATCCTTATTGCAGATGTGTACCTGATAACTCCGAAGTTACCCTTCTAAAACGTCTTTCTTTCAAGAGATACTGCAGATTGATGTTAGACAAGAAAAGAAATGGAAAAGTACATACCGGTAGCACTAAAATGGCCGCTTGAATGAGAAAACAGTGCTTTTCTTATTACACTGCACTGCTTAGCAAGAAGGATGGATTATTTAGAAGGTTCAGTGTGACCTTTGAAATGCTTTGTCTACAGCTGACAGCACATTTCTAAACCTTCACTGCCTGGCACAAGTATTGTGTGTCTCTTGACAATTAATCTGCTGCGCTGAAAGAATCAGGATGTTAACAATTTCAGTTGTATTTGTCAAGTCTTATTGCTTCTTGGTTTTTTTCTTTCTAATTAACTGTATTTTAACCGCCTGACAATTTCACTGTTACTCATTCCAGCCTTACTGACTCTGACAACCTTCTGGGTATCATAAGCCTCCATTTGCAGTTAGTGGGATTTATTTTCTCATTTATATCCCACTCTCAGCCTGCCTATCCGAGTGCTCAACTGAGAGATGAATTGTGGCTGCCACTCCTGTAGCATACACAGCTCCAGCCAGCCTGAGAAGTAGGAGCTGCGTCTGGAATTGAACCCGGATCTCACACCGGCCTTTCTTTTGAGTCATACCATATAGAACTTAAACAGTAGTCATGAAAGAAGACAAAATCATCTAGTCTAGGGCAATAATTCATTTTAAATGATTCTGTGTAAGGAATGCAGAATGTCTGGAAAATATAACACTGTAATGGGGCTGAGCCACTAAGAATTGCTATCAGCATTCATGCTAAATAGTAGGCTAGTCGCTATCAATTTAGTATGGGTAATAACCCTTGTTAAATCAGGCATGCGAGTGCACATAAAAAATTAGTATGCATCCACATGAAAAATTTTCAAATAGGGTACAAGAAGCTCATTAGTTATTATCAGACTATTCAGAAAGGAGGGATAAATTTATCAAGGTCTTTGGATCCTGGTAAATTTCGCACCTGTTCAGGTTGGTGTTAAATCTTAGACTGCTGGCCAGGCCAGCCCTCTTCTACCACTGGTCCTATGGACCTATAAAATATATCCGGTTAAGTAGTATTCCTGCAAACAAACCTAAGGTTCGTGGGCCGGTAAGCCCAAACTTGTCCCCTTCTCCCTCCTACTCCAACTCTGCAGGGCTGAACTTGCCGCCTCCTTCTCAAAGACCTCTAATTTTAATTTTCTGAAAATATACCAGGGCCGCGACCCCAACGCCATTTGTTCCCCTCCTCCTCTGGCCCCTGCTCCTGCTTCCTGTACTTAAAATGTAAAGATCTTGTTTCCAGACCCACCCACCTCCAGTACCTTCATTTGTTGAATTTCCTTACCCGGATCGCGGCTTTTGAATATTGACCCCAGGAAAAACAAATCTTAATACTTTGCCTGGTTCTACCCTTAAACTTTTCACACATCCACAGCATTCAAACACAAATCAGCTCCTGCTTATCAAAAATCAAATGAGTGAAGGTCGTACCAACAAGAAGCTACAGCTGTTGCCTGATGGGCAGTTCGCTGAAAACACAGAGCAAAGCACCTTGTTGTGGTGATTTTCAAGACTTTATGGGCAGATGCAAAGTCCATGGGTGCTTTTCCCACTGACACGCGCATGTTATAAAATACGTGGGCCGCACGCACACACATGCTGGATTTTATAATTTTGCAAAATTCGCACGCCAATGAGATTGGGGCTCCCCCAGTTCCCTCCCAGTCTGCTACAATTTAGGAATGGACTGGGAGGGAACTTTTCTACCCCCTACCCTAACCTCCCTTCCTCTTCCTCTCTCCTCCCCACCCCCTAAATCCCCTTTGTTTTATTTTTTTTACCTTTTATTCTTCAAGTTACTTCAGGGCTCGATCTGAAGTAACTTGCACATACCCACCCCGCCCCTCCTGGACCGCCCATTTGTCAGGGCTCGGCACTTAGGCGCGTATCGCCACTTAAGCGTGTGGCTGGGCCCTTTTTAAAATGCGCGCAGCTACACGCTTAAGTGGCGATTTCTGTGCGCATGGCTGATTTAAAATCCGGCCGTTAGTCGGATAACTTCTCCAGCTAAGCCTAGTCATCCTGGAGAGTAGGGTTGATAAAACAAGGAGGAAGGCGATCTAGGAAAGCCGTGTGGGCAACACAAACAATAGATGCCAAATAATGTCCGTTGAATTTCTTTATTAGGAGACTAGTTCATCCAATACAGAAACGCCCAACTCAGGCCAAGTTTCGCCCCCAACAGGGGCTGCCTCAGGGGCTGTGCAAGAAATATCTTATATGCGTGTGAAGATTATCTTGTGCCAATAAGTTTTTCAAATAGGCTGTGCTTTTAAGTGGTATAACACCAGCATCACTGATCTTCTGTGAAGCGTGATTGTAATTTTCACAGTTATTTTCAATGCGCTGTATTACGCGCCGAGGCTGCTGACACTCAGAGCTGTGGGCATATGGATCAGAAGAATATAACAACAGGCGCGTTTGTCTCCTTCTATTGAGTCGGGCGTTTCTGTATTGGATGAAATAGTCTCCTGATAAAGAACTTCAACGGACATTATTTGGCATCTATTGTTTGTGTTGTCCATCCTGGAGAGTAGTCCTGAAGTTAGCCGGAAATGTTTAGCTGGCTAACTAGGACTTTATCAGTCTATATTCAGCAGAGCACTTCCTTGGCGGTGCTAATTTTGGCCAGATAAATTGTCTGCTTGCCGCTCCTGAATACTGACTTCATAGTTTTCAGAATTCAAAAGTACACGTGTTATTGCCTCCATTGGCCTAACCCCACCCCAGGAACAGTCTCTTAAAACTATGGTAAGAGTACATGGGTTGTAGAACAGCATGCATAATTTTACCTGCATGTAGAAGGGGCAATTTTCAAAAAGCACTTTTATCCAGGTAAAAGCTATTAAAATGGCTTTTGAAAATTTCCATGAATATCATAGTCTTGAAATCTATCTCTCTTAAACATAACACTTTTTTTGAAAACAAGAGTACGCTAAAGCCATATCATACACAAGAAGCACATAAATGTTAGCCCTTGAAAACTCAACAATTCCAGTCGTGTGTAGTTAACCAATGTCTCATCATAGTGATTACAGAAAAAGCATTATAATATAAATTTGGTCATAGAAAATCAAATGAATATAGGCATTTGGATGGCATTAATCATCTTCTAATCTCATTCATCAATTTAGGACATGTCAGAGCTGTTTTATATATCTCGTGCTTTATATAATGCCAACCACAGAAAAGTGTCATATGTAATATATTTGTGAAGAGGAGAAGCGTGGTTTAAGAGTCCCAAAACTGAGGATCCTTTAGGGAATAAATGCTGCACAACACTTCATAGGTTACAATTTCAAAGATTAGGCACATTTTATATGGGTTAAGGTTCCTAAATGAGCCATAACCAGACAAATGGATTTTTAACCACTAGAAAGTTTTGGCCATAGAAAAAAGAAAAATTCTATGAAGTGTTTTGGAGGAATGGTTGGAGACCATGCATGTACATTTCAGTCTAAAAAATGTACGTATATTGTAAGCATGACACTAACACGTGTGTTTTACATCATCGCTTAACACTATGTACGTGTATGCACATACTGACAGACACATAACAAGCTGATGTTAAAAAACAATCAGGCCGATACAGTACAGTGCGCTCCGATGGAGCGCACTGTTAGCCTGCTATTGGACGCGCATTTTCCCTTACCCCTTATTCAGTAAGGGGAGGAAAACGCGCGTCCAACCCATGGCACCTAATAGCTCCCTGAGGGCCCTATTAGGTATGCACGCGGGATACAGAAAGTAAAATGTGCAGCCAAGCCGCACATTTTACTTTCAGAAATTAGCGCCGACCTTTGGGTCGGCGCTAATTTCTTCCGGTGCCGGGAAAGTGCACAGAAAAGCAGTAAAAACTGCTTTTCTGTGCACCCTCCGACTTAATATCATAGTGACTTAATATCATAGTGATATTAAGTCGGAGGTCCCAAAAAGTAAAAAAAAAAAAAAAAAAATGTGAATTCGGCCTGCGGCTGTCGGGCCGAAAACCGGATGCTCAATTTTGCCGGCGTCCGGTTTCCGAGCCCATGGCTGTCAGCGGGCTCGAGAACCGACGCCAGCAAAATTGAGCGTCGGCTGTGAAACCCGCTGACAGCCGCCGCTCCTGTCAAAAAGGAGGCGCTAGGAACGCGCTAGTGTCCCTAGCGCCTCCTTTTCCCCGTTTTTACCGCGTCACCTAATTTAAATACAGAATCGCGCGCACCGGTGAAGGGCCGGTGCGCGCGCCGGGAGAGCGGGCGTTCGTCCGCTCTCCCGTGGACTTTACTGAATCGGCCTGTATGTATGCAGGTATCTTGTGTTTGAAGATTGTTTGAGCTTCTGTGGGCTGAAAAGTACTTGCATATATTGAAAATGTACCTCCATATATGGATTCTGCAAAGTAGGTAAATATTTACGGCTACAGCTTCAGTGTGCTAAGCCACTGGTTTCTTAAATTCTGTCCACAAGAACCCCTAATCTGGTTTTTACAACCCTGCCCAGGGTACAGTGATTAGGACCCAAAGAAATACTCTGTACACCTAGAATTGTGATCAAAATAAAGTTTTTATTGTATTAAAACCTTTTCAGTAGAGAGAACTTGAAAAGCAGTGCATTTGCATGGTGAAGAATCTTAGTCACCATTCAATAACTCAATCAGCCAGGATCTGTTTACCCTTTCTGTGGCAGGTTCTCCAAAAGACTCTGCTAATAGAATCCCTGAACAGTTTAGGAGACCTTTTTACCTGGAAATCCTCTTACACTGCACTTTTACTGAACAAACTCCTATTTCTTTTAAGTACCTTGTTAGCACAATTCCTCTTTTCTCAGATCTTATGCACCACACTGGCACCTGGTTACACTGACTAGACAATTCAGTCTACTACTCCTTTTCTCTTAAACTCACAGATCCTTTCTAGAGAACACAGATGGAATTCTCCTGATCCAAGTATATAATTTTTTCCATCTATAAGCAGGACTGAATTAGCCATAACATGTGGAGTGACATCATCCAGCGGCACTGAACAGATCTCTCTCTCATACGGGCCGATTCAGTATGGTGCGCTTGGCCGAGCGCATCTTTAGCCCCGGTTTGGCTGTGCGTTTTCAATGCGCTATTTTTACCCCTTATACAGTAAGGGGTAATAGCACGTCGAAAATGCGTGGCCAACCCCCCCCCCCCCCCCAAAACTAATAGTGCCCACAACATGCAAATGCATGTTGATGGGCTTATTAGTTATTCCCGCGCGATACAGAAAGTAAAATGTGCAACGAAGCCGCACATTTTACTTTCAGAAATTAACGCCTGCCCAAAGGCAGAAGTTAATTTTGGCCAGCACAGGGAAAGTGTACAGAAAAGCAGAAAAAACTTCTTTTCTATACCCCCTCCGACTTAATATCATAGCGATATTAAGTTGGAGGCCCCAAAATAAAAAAATTTGTTTAAATCTGCCCGTGGCCCGCGAGTTGGAAGATGGATGCTCAATTTTGCCGGCGTCCATTTTCCAAACCCGTGGCTATCAGCAGGTTCGAGAACTGATGCCGGTAAAATTGAGCGTCGGCTGTCAAACCCGCTGACAACCACTGCTTCTGTCAAAAAGGTGGTGCTAGGGACGTGCTAGTGTCCCTAGCGCCTCCTTTTACCGTGGGCCCTAATTTGCATGTCTTTCTTTACTGAATCGCGCGCCCAGGAGAGTGGCCTGGGCACGCGTCAGGAGAGCGGGTGCTCGCCGGCTCTCCCACGCGTCTTACTGTATCGGCCCGTCAGTTATTAGAGCTTTCTGCTCTACTGAGCATGTGTGGGAATCCCCACCCACACGTTGCCTTGTGAGACCTTGTCTTTTTTTCATCCAACACTAACACAAATGTGTACCTCTATTTCTATGCTTTCTTAAGAAATGTTTAAAACTTTTATTTGTGGTACCCTCTTGAGTCAGGCACTAGATGGCCCTAGGTCCCTGTTTAGAAACAATATCTCTATGAGCATTCCATCCCCTTCAGTCCCTCCCAACCTGGAGGGCTGGGATTGGTTGCCTGTGCCTATTTAATAAAGCCATTTTAATATTCTGTGTGGTCAGGTTTATATAGCCTCATGCTGTGAGGATGTCCTTTTTCTATTCCCTGGTGAGGACTCTCAACCTTACCATGCTTCTTGTTTTTGATGAGAACTCTCATCATGAACTCCTTTCCAGAAGGTCCCTCTACTATTAGTTACAGTGAGAGAGGTTTTTTTGGGCTGGATCCCCTTTAGGGACTTTCATTCAGAGCACTGAAGACCCATGAGCTCCACTCTACTCCCTAGATGGGCAAGACCAGTGATAGCATTTTATAAGTGAAGTTTTGATGGCTGAGTATGTATCCAGATTTTTGCATTAAGAAAGTATTTTGGATATTAGTTGTAGGGAGGTTTTTTGACTCACCCCTCCCCATGGGGATCCAGGACTTAGATGGCTTAGTTCCCACATTTTAGAGACTTTTCCTGCAAGAGAAGTCACAATTACCAAGAATGAGAAGGTCAATATCTATTTATTTATAAAATTTATGTATCGCCTATCAACGTTTCTAAGCGATTTACAAGGTACATTCATGGACTGGTAAACAAACATAAATCAAATGAATCAAGTCACAAACAATAAAACTTAAACATAAGACATAATAAAACATAGTCATAAAATAATGAAGCATAATAAAAACATAATGAAACATAATGAAACTCAATAAAACAGTTCAACTGGTTCTTTATTGAGGCTAAGAAAATTGTAATCTACTAAGGACTTGCTGTTGAACATATGAACTGAAAACCTACTCATATAGGAATGCCTTCACCATTTTCCTATAAGTTGTTATTGCTACTTCACTCTTTATTTGTAACAGAAGAGTGTTTCAAAGGGTTGGTCTCCTGTATGTAAAATAGATGTTCTCTTGACTCATCCAAGTGAACTTGCTTAAAAGAAGGACTGTCTAGAAACACTTGAGAGGGTGAGCATAGGGTTCACACCGGGCAATATAGTTTCAAAGCTGCATTTACATTATGAGGGGTAAGACCTTTGATTCCTTTAAACACTAGTGTCAGAATCTTAAATTTTAATCTTGAGGAAATCGGTAGCCAGTGATGTTTAGCCAGATAGGGTGTGATGTGGTGAAAAGTTGGAATTTGCTCAATTATTCTCATTGCTGAGTTCTGAATATATTGCAACACTCTCATAGTATTTTGTGGTAAGCCTAGGTAAAGGGAATTACAGTACTCTACTACTGACATCACAAGAGAATGAATGAGAGACAATATGACACTCATAGAAACATAGAAACATAGAAATGACGGCAGAAGAAGACCAAACGGCCCATCCAGTCTATATATCTACCACTGTAAGAGGGGCACTTCCAACTCGGGCTGGGTTTTGGGGGTGTAAGCATGCTTAGGGGTGCAGGGATCTGTCTGCTATAAGACACTGCTAGCTACCCTCCCTCTCATCTTACTTGTGATCCTAGGTCATGAAAAGACAATGTGTATTCTCCTCAGAAATAGACTTTTATTTATCAGATTTGGCAAGACATAGCATTTAGAAAATAACAACAATTCCTATCTCTAACATCCTGGCTACTAAGCACATGTTTCCCTAGAGAAAGTTCTTTATCATGGGTAGTTTCACACATTTCATAAACCTTAGCTAGCTTAAGATATTAATACATATGGCCCTGATTCCAACTTCAGTTGATACCTCTGCTCACGTCTGAAGCAGGTTCTGGCTGGGGAGCTGGAGAACGTGGGCAGGGTAGAGGCTTGCTTCCTGGGCTTGGTGCTGGCAGAGCAGACAGACTGTGCAGAGCTTCTGGCTCTGGCGCCCTTCTCGCCCTTCACCGTCTATGACTCCGTGTCACTCCCCGCACCTGAGCCAGTGTCTCCTCTCTCTGATCACCTGGCCCCTCACCTGGTCTTCTCCTCGATAGCCAGGAGGGCTGATTTGCTTTCCTTGGCACAGGCTCTCGCTCTCCGGGTTTTCTTCCAGGGTTTGTGCTCTCTTTCTCCCTCTTTTCTTCAGCCCCCCTCCCCCCCGTTTCAGCCTTCCTCCTTTGGTTTCAGGGCCGCTCTCCCCAGGGATCCGTTCCTTGCCTTCTCTCCCAGAGTTTGTGTTCAGGGTTTGTGCCTCCTCCCTTCTTCTTTGCCCCCCTGTCTTGCACTTCCCAGCTGATGAATACGCATAACCTCATGCATAACCTCATGTTGTTTGGAGGGTCTTTTGCTGCATGGCAGGTCTTTTTTCCCCCTCCCTATTACTTTGGGAGGGGTTCTGCCACATTGCAGGTCCTTTTCCCTCTCCCATTCCTTCAGGGGGAGAACTGCCACATCTGTATGCCAAGCTGTGTGTCAGAGTGTTTTTCTCCATCTCATGCTGCCCTCCCCCCCCTCCCCCCAAGGATGAGGGTCTTTCTGACCTCTGCTTGCCTGGCCATCCCTGATACTTGCTTAGGATTTAAGATTTGCACAGGAACTGACAAACAGGCACATCTGATAAGGTATCCTTCAGTGTATCAGGACAAGGCCACAGAGACAAGGTTTTAAAGTTCACTTGGGCAAAGTTCCTTCTCTTGCTGTGACAGTGTTTTGTGGCCTGTCAGAATTTGGCCAGTACATGGCTATTATAATTCATAATTGGTGCATCAGTGGTAAACATGAGATATTTCCCTTCAGAGGGGGGGGGGGGGGGGCAGTATTACATGGGTCTGCTTAGGGTGCAAGGGCCTGTAGACTCTTGTAACACTGCCCCCCCCAAACCCACCCTAAGTTGAAAGTGCCCATCTTACAGTGGGAGATTATAAAGAGTGATAGAGTGTCATATTGTCTCTCTAACAGAGGTTCTCTCTCTCCCCCCCCCCCCCCAATTGTGCAAGCATGTTATTAAAATATGCATGTAAAGGCTGCACACACACATGCAGCAGAGATATTTTAAATGATACACGTGTACTTACACGAACGATATAAAATTAAGCGTATCTTTGCTCACGTGCCTAATACATGCGTTGATGGGCGCACGCGAGCTCCTTTTAAAATTTACCTGCTAGGTGGGAACCATCTGTCCTGCCTTTGTCTCCAGTGGTACCAGTTTAGGTATAACCCCACTCTCTGACTGGTCTAGGTCTTCTGTGTCATTGCCTGGAGTTTTTATTCTTCTCCAGAGAACTTTGAAAGTGCTGGAAGTTCCCCAATGCTCTAAGATGCTGCTCTTGCCTCTCTCCGTCTCCAGCAGCAATGTTCTGTAACAGTGCCCTAACCTAACTCTCCCTTCTGGATTAACAGTCCTGCCTACAGCTGCCAGCTGTGTCACATCAGCTGCCTCTTCTCCAGTAACAGGAGCCGAATGGCAATGCCCTCTGTTTCTATCAGCTTTACTTTCCTGGCCCTGGCCAAGAATAAGCAGCAGCTGTCAACAGCGGATGTTGCCTAACAGTGCCCCCACTGTACTGAGTTCCATCAGGGCTCTCTCTTCTCTCTTCATCATTGCTGGCCCTCAACTTTCAATCCCAGGGTCAGTTGTCACCATCCGACTTTTGATTTTTTTGGGGGGCTGAGCGGCCTTTGACCCTGGTTCCAGGTTATTGGCAGAGGGTTGAGGGTGGTTAGAGGGGCACAGGTAGGGCCCAGGACCTGAGGAAGTGGTAGGGGCCCAGCATGTCCTGTTTTCTTTTTTTTTATTTGTTTATTTTGGTTCCGCAAATGAACCCAACTGAAATGAAAGATCCAAAAAACGAATTACTCCTTCCAAATCAAAATGCAAACCAAAATGAAAACTTTTGGTGGGCGCTTCTCTCACACCAGAAGTAACTGGTCTTTCATACTATGAGCATTTATTCTCTTAAATTCCTAAACCATATACCGTAATTGATCTCTGAAAATATTCAACCCACAGAATTTTATCCCATGCTGTCAAATAGGTATTGGGACTGATGCGGGGCTTGGAATATTTTGCTCCCTCTAGAGATTTATTTCTTTGCATAATTTATTTTGCCAACTTCTGAATTCCACAACAAAGGTTTTTTTTTCTCTCCAAACAATGAACTGAAAACATTGTCCTTCAGTAATGCCCAAAACCTCTGCTTAGTTAAAGCATCTGAGATTCTATAGAGAATTTCAGTCATCTTAGCTGCAGAAAAATTTACGGGTATTCATAAGAGAGAAAACTCAGGAAGCTAGGAACAGTTGAAGCACAAAAGAAACATTCACCCTGGGAGCCCTTGAACACAGGAAAAAATAAATAAACATAGGCCTCATGTCCCCTTTTATCGTATTCAATTTGTCACTCTATGCAGGAGTTTAATAACTTTAAGTGATTTGTAAATGAGAAATGGCATGTAATCTCTCACCGAGTTAAAAAGTCAAATTCTTTAATTTCTTTCTGCACTTTCCTGGCCTTAATTTTCTCCCAGGCCATGCTTTGCTAAAAAAAGCTACCTTTATTACTATAGAAAATGACTCTCATGCAAGTGAGGCTTTCTTGCCCACAAACCAAAACTCAGGTGATGTCTTCCAGCACGGTTGATGACATTTTGCATGCTATCATTATTAATAATTCTCAGAATTCTTGTTAGAATTGCTTATTAGCTTTCTTGTGTTTTTGCAACAACTTATTTTTGCATGGTTAATTATCATATTTCCTTTTTTAAATCAACTCTTTTTCTTAAACAAAGTAGTAAAATGCAAAGACCACATTTCAAATCAAAGTACACTTTCATCTCGCCTTCTAACATTTTTCCACTGCTTAACTGAGTTTTAGATAAAGCAGCACTGTACATATAATTGTTTCTCATCCCGGCTGTGGAAAACATCTTCAGTCTTCTGTGACTGAACTCATCTGCAGACCATTTTGGATGATATGTGTGAATATGAAAAATATTTGAAGTTATGTAAAGAATGAATCACTCACTGCAAGGAAATTAAGAATGGAAGAGATGTTATTCACTAGGGATGTGAATCGTTTTCCATATCGTCTTAACGATAGAAATTGTGTGGCAGGAGAAGAAAATCGTGTTTGGCACGATTATTTCATTGAAAAATCGTTAAAAATCGTTTTTTCCGATTAGTGCGCACTAACTCGAGTTAGTGCGCACTAACTCAAAATGATACAAATAGACACTTTCCAGGTCACTGAAGGTCAGTTAGGAATGAATATGTGTTCCTATTGGCTGGCAGCCCTCTTATCTATTGATGTTACCAAGGTTTCCACTGAGGTGATGGTTGGGGGGGATGGGAAATGGAACTGGAAACTCATGAACACCAACAGAAAATGAAACAAAGTGTTCACACTTCCCAGGTCAGTAAAGGTCACTTAGGAATGAATATGTATTCCTATTGGCTGGCTGTGCTCTTATCTATTGATGTTACCAAGGTTACCACTGAGGTAATGGTTGGGGGGATGTGAAATGGAAACAGTTGGAAGCTTGACATGTGATGATCAGCACTCATGTGACTAGAACTTCTTTGTTTATTATTTTTGTTAGCAGGCACCTGAAATGCTAGTGCATGTTGAATTTGCCAATCACTGTGCATTTTAGAAAGGTGGTCCTGGCTGGAACTGTACACAGTTCAAATATATGTAATTGATTGTTGGTAAGTGTATTTTTTAAGTAGCCACACTGGCACAAGTATGTTTACTTTTCCTCCTACTTAACTCACTAGCTCAGCTTTGTAAGAAGGGCTTCTCTGCTTGAGTGAGGGTCAGGCAGCTCCCCCCTGTCTGTGAAGCCAGCCTCTCACTAGTAATGCAGGGAGGGCGCTGTCTCAGACTTCACCATCCTCCTCCCCCCCCCCCCCTCACCCACACACCATTCACTAGCTGGGACATGGGGGAAGTCAGGAGTGAGGGTCAGGCAGCTCCCCCCTGTCTGTGAAGCCAGCCTCTCACTAGTAATGCAGGGAGGGAGCTGTCTCAGACTTCACCATCCTCCCCCCCCCCCTCACCCACACACCATTCACTAGCTGGGACATGGGGGAAGTCAGGAGTGAGGGTCAGGCAGCTCCCCCCTGTCTGTGAAGCCAGCCTCTCACTAGTAATGCAGGGAGAGAGCTGTCTCAGACTTCACCATCCTCCTCCCCCCCCCCCTCACCCACACACCATTCACTAGCTGGGACATGGGGGAAGTCAGGAGTGAGGGTCAGGCAGCTCCCCCCTGTCTGTGAAGCCAGCCTCTCACTAGTAATGCAGGGAGGGAGCTGTCTCAGACTTCACCATCCTCCCCCCCCCTCACCCACACACCATTCACTAGCTGGGACATGGGGGAAGTCAGGAGTGAGGGTCAGGCAGCTCCCCCTGTCTGAAGCCAGCCTCTCACTAGTAATTCAGGGAGGGAGCTGTCTCAGACTTCACCATCCCCCTCCCCCCCCCCCCCCTCACCCACACACCATTCACTAGCTGGGACATGGGGGAAGTCAGGAGTGAGGGTCAGGCAGCTCCCCCTGTCTGTGAAGCCAGCCTCTCACTAGTAATGCAGGGAGGGAGCTGTCTCAGACTTCACCATCCTCCCCCCCCCCCTCACCCACACACCATTCACTAGCTGGGACATGGGGGAAGTCAGGAGTGAGGGTCAGGCAGCTCCCCCCTGTCTGTGAAGCCAGCCTCTCACTAGTAATGCAGGGAGGGAGCTGTCTCAGACTTCACCATCCTCCCCCCCCCCCCTCACCCACACACCATTCACTAGCTGGGACATGGGGGAAGTCAGGAGTGAGGGTCAGGCAGCTCCCCCCTGTCTGTGAAGCCAGCCTCTCACTAGTAATGCAGGGAGGGAGCTGTCTCAGACTTCACCATCCTCCTCCCCCCCCCCTCACCCACACACCATTCACTAGCTGGGACATGGGGGAAGTCAGGAGTGAGGGTCAGGCAGCTCCCCCCTGTCTGTGAAGCCAGCCTCTCACTAGTAATGCAGGGAGGGAGCTGTCTCAGACTTCACCATCCTCCTCCCCCCCCCCCCTCACCCACACACCATTCACTAGCTGGGACATGGGGGAAGTCAGGAGTGAGGGTCAGGCAGCTCCCCCCTGTCTGTGAAGCCAGCCTCTCACTAGTAATGCAGGGAGGGAGCTGTCTCAGACTTCACCATCCTCCCCCCCCCCCTCACCCACACACCATTCACTAGCTGGGACATGGGGGAAGTCAGGAGTGAGGGTCAGGCAGCTCCCCCCTGTCTGTGAAGCCAGCCTCTCACTAGTAATGCAGGGAGGGAGCTGTCTCAGACTTCACCATCCTCCCCCCCCCCCTCACCCACACACCATTCACTAGCTGGGACATGGGGGAAGTCAGGAGTGAGGGTCAGGCAGCTCCCCCCTGTCTGTGAAGCCAGCCTCTCACTAGTAATGCAGGGAGGGAGCTGTCTCAGACTGGTATCAGGGTTAGGGCACTGTGTGCAGGAAGATCACAACACTCCTGGTATTAATAGGGATAGGGCACTGTAAGAGATGACTGTAGTAGATTGAATAAAGATCTGATGTTTCTGCTCTCCTCACACCAAACAAAAACAACACACAAGCAGAGAAGCCCTTCTTACAAAGCTGAGCTAGTGAGTTAAGTAGGAGGAAAAGTAAACATACTTGTGCCAGTGTGGCTACTTAAAAAATACACTTACCAACAATCAATTACATATATTTGAACTGTGTACAGTTCCAGCCAGGACCACCTTTCTAAAATGCACAGTGATTGGCAAATTCAACATGCACTAGCATTTCAGGTGCCTGCTAACTAAAATAATAAACAAACAAGTTCTAGTCACGTGAGTGCTGATCATTACATTACTTTTTTTGTCAAGCTTCCAACTGTTTCCATTTCACATCCCCCCAACCATTACCTCAGTGTTAGCCTTGGTAACATCAATAGATAAGAGCACAGCCAGCCAATAGGAATACATACATACATATTCATTCCTAAGTGACCTTTACTGACCTGGGAAGTGTGAACACTTTGTTTCATTTTCTGTTGGTGTTCGTTAGTTTCCAGTTCCATTTCCCATCCCCCCAACCATCACCTCAGTGGTAACCTTGGTAACATCAATAGATAAGAGGGCAGCCAGCCAATAGGAACACATATTCATTCCTAACTGACCTTCAGTGACCTGGAAAGTGTTTATTTGTATCATTTTCAGTTAGTGCGCACTAAATCGAGTTAGTGCGCACTAACGGGGAGTTAGTGCGCACTAACTCGAGTTAGTGCGCACTAACACGATTTAACGATTTTTAACGATAAATCGTTAGAATTTCTATTGTATCGTGTTCTATAACGATTTAAGACGATATAAACATTATCGGACGATAATTTTAATCGTTGAAAAACGATTCACATCCCTATTATTCACGCAGAAAACCAGTATTCCATGCAGAACACACAAGAGCCTTTCTCAACCACACGTTTGCCAACTTCCTTTTGCCACATCATGGCAAAACTGTATATGAATGAATATTCTGTCATTCATCATCCCCATTTATTATAGGATGATTGCAGTATGATCATGAACCAGCAACTATAGGTTAGTTCGAGCCCCAGAATGCATGTACAACTTCAACATGCCCCCTAAGAAATTTTATTTCTGGAAATACTAGCAAAGAAAGAGAGAACATAATATTGAACCCTAGAGAAGACTCTACTATGTTTGGCCCACATTTCAACAGCAGAAAGGAAAGAACGAGAGCTGTAGTCCATTCATCACTGTTATAGAAACATTAGCTGGAGGATTACAGTGAAAAATTATTACCCGTAGAAGTTAAAACATAATTAATAAGACTATAATGACAAAAAATAAAAGCAAGAGCCATTGTATTCTGGATGTCTTTTTTTTTAACCTGTTATTGAAACCTGACAAATTTCAATTACCATATAAAAAAAATAATGGTTAAAACTAGAGGGTTATAGATCTGAGCTGCATACAATGATTGAGGATGCCATAGCAATCAGGTGCAAAGCGAATCAAGACTACAAGAAATCAGAGCAGGTGACTGTAATCAGACCACAAAGATAAAGTGCAAGAAAAGTCAACACAGCAAAACATGGTTGTACTTGGAGTTGTAAGCACAGGGCTTCCCCAGTTAAGGCTTCTCTACACTGAATATGCATGAGATAAATTGGCATATGTACTTTCTACTACACGCGCACACACCCACACACACACACACATACACACACATACATGCTCTTTCACTCTCACACCCTCTTTCCCTCACATACACATAATTTGCCCTAGACACATTTTATAATTAGAAGTTGTGGAATAAAAGTATTTTAAATAAATAATAATACTACACACACCCTCATTCACTACAGGCTCTCTCTCTCTCTCTCTCTCTCTCACAGACATACATAGATTCCTTGTCTCTCTAAGCGTCCTTCCTTTCTTTCTCTCTCTGACTTATACATGCACCCTTACAAGCTCTCCTCTCATTCATATACACGCTCCCTCATACAGACTCCCCCTGTCTCTTTCACCCCCACACACCAACTCTCTTGACTGTACATGTATACATACATACACACAGACTTCCTTTCTCTCACACACACATACCAGCACCCTCACTCCCACTCATACAGCTACCCTCATTCCCACACACAGGCATCTTCAATTCTACTCAATACACACACACAGGCACACTTACATATATAAAAACACACTCTTCTAATCTCTCGCTAACTCACATATGTTCACAGGCTCATTCTGTGCCTCTCCTTCCTGCAAGCAGTATGGGCTCCACCTGTGGCTCTCCCAGGGCTCTCTTTCTCCTTTGTCTTCTGCAGCGGATGGTATGAGTTCTGCCCATGGCTCTCCCAGGACGCTCTCAATCTTTTGCCATGGGTGGGGTGGGCTCTGCCCACGGCACTGCCATATCTATCTTCAAATCTGTGCCGTGAGCAGGATGGGCTCCTCTTACAACCCTACACAGCTGCTCTTTGCCACTCCCTAATGATTTGCACTCTACGTGACCCCTGCCCCCCTAGTTCACCTAGTGGAAAAGACGGACCTGTCCAAGGGTACTAAGGGAACTCTGCTGGCTGTCCTTTTCAATGCTTCTTTAGAGTTAGGAGTAGTTCCAGATGAGATGGATGGATATGGTTCCTATTCATATAAGTGGGAGCAAGGAGAAGTCTCGGAACTTCAGATCAGTTAGTTGGATCTCTATGGTGGAATCACTGCTAAAACAGAGGATAGTGATTATATTGTTGACGCTTCCTTTGAACGAGTCATCTAATTAAATTGATGCGGTTCTAAGGAGTCACTATGAAGGTCAATGAAACATTATTATAACTCATTTTCTTAAAATATTGAATTGTCTCCATAAATTCATAAGTGGATTTTTTTTGCATATTGATATTTGCTATATTTCACCTTTGGGTTCATTTATTGTGATATTAAAACAGAGGCTAGTGCACTATCTTGAATCCAATGGATTACAAGATCTGAAGCAACATAATTTTGCCAGTGGTAGATCTTGTCAGATGAATCTGAGCAATTTCTTTGATTGGGTGGTTAGAGAATTGGATCACGGGAGAATGCTAGCTGAAGTTGAAATGGATTTCAGTAAGGCCTTTGAAATGGTTCTGCATAGGCAACTTATAAATAAATTGAGTGCCTGTGGAATGGGCCTTAGAGTGACTAACAGGGTTAGAAACTGGTTGAGTGGGAGGTGACGAAGGGTAGTAGTAAATGGAGTTTTCTCTGAGGAGTGGGTTGTTACTAGCGGCGTGCCTCAGGGATCAGTCCTTGGATTGGTTCTTTTCATTTTCATGAGCAACTTTGCGGAAGGATTGTTAGGAAAGGTTTTTCTTTTTGCTGATGATACCAAAATCTGCAACAGAGTAGACAGCCAGGAAGATGTGAAAAACAAGAAGGATCTACCAAAGCTTGAGGAATGGTCTAGGATCTGACAGCTAAGATTTAATGCTAAAAAATTCAGTTATGCATTTAAGATACAAAAACCCAAGGGAAAGGTACAGTATTGGAGGCGAAATTCTTCTAAGCACAATGGAAGAGCGGGATCTGGGGGTAATTATATCTGATGATCTCAAGATGGCCAAAACAGGTGGATAAAGCAATGGTAAAAGCCAGAAAGATGTTTGGCTGCAAAGAGAGAGGAATTGTCAGCAGAAAAAGGGAGGTGATATTGCCCCTGTAGGTCCCTGGTAAGACCTCACTTGGAATTCTATGTACCACACCGAACTGATTTATGGAAGTTGTGGAATATAAGCATAAAATAAATACATTCTGGAGACCGCATCTTCAAAAGGACATAACTGCCTAACAGTATCCACTGTTTAAAAACATTTGTTAATTAAGTGTCTGAAAATTGCCATCCCTCAATGTAGCAAAAAGTCCACACATTGTTCTAAAATATGCATACTTTTATATAAAGTAGCATGGTTGCCATGTTAGGCCACTTGAATGCACAGAAAACAAAGTTAAATAAAAATTAAAAAAATATACATCAGGTGATATATTTTTTGTTTGAGTAACTTAATACATTTGACTATTAAATTATTTATTTTTATTACACCTTTCAGCCACTTCAAAGTAGATTATGGTCAGGTACAGTGATTATTTCCCTGTCCCCAGAGGACTCATAATTTGAGTTTGTACCTGAGGCAATGGAGGGTAAAGTGACTTACCCAAGGTCACAAGGCGCAGCAGTGAGATTTGAACCTTGGCTTCCCTGGTTCATAGCCCACTGCTGTAACCACTAGGCTTTTGGGAGCTAAAACTCTCTTCTTCAGATCAGAATTTGAACTTTTAGATAAATCTAGATGGGCTTTCCAAGGGACAAGAGAATGTCAGAACAGGGAAAGTATGTGCAAAAATGACATTTTGAAATCTTTGCATGCTGTAAATCTCTGTTATAAAATAGCCCAGGGCTCAGTGTGCATAAAAGTATATGTATAACCCAGTTTGGTGCTATTTTTATGCACACTGCAGTGCGGCATCCCAGGGAACAAAGTTGGGACATAAATGCATATTTTTGTATTTTAAAAAGTCTGCATTGTAAGTTAACTTACACAAATTGTGCCCTCAATAGATCAGGCATAACGTTGTGTGAGCGAGATTGTGCATGTACCAGGACCTTTGCATGGGAATTTTCAAAGCAAAATGATGTGCAGTAGTTTATTTGAAAATGTGGGGTATGGTCTGCATGCAAGAGATACATGCAGAATTTATCCCTATCCACACTGTTAAATAATTACCTTTCATATGGGCTATCTTAGCCTGGAAATGTGAAATATGAATATTTGAATTAAATTAAATTAAATGTCTACCTTCACAAAAGGCAGGCCCAAGTGTTTGCATGTTTGCTTTAACTGTGGACATGTTCAATGTGAAAGTCCTTGATACTTTCCCTGTGAAAATTGGCATGAAGACCATGGGCAAAACTCATGTATGAATTTTATGACAGTGGGGGCAGTTTGAAGATTACACTCAGAAAGAATAATATAGCATGCCAGCTGCTGTTACTTTACAAGATGAATTGAGCAAACCTTTTCCGGCTTCCGTTGCTAGCGAATGAACAATGATATTGCAGCAAGCAGGAACAGGGAAAACTGGTGTAAAGGCTGCAGACGTGAGAAATAATGCATGGGCTCGACAACTTGCTCTCCTGCTGTGGAATAGCAAATTGCCTCTTCCGCCAAACTTATCTACAGTTCATTTTATATGGCAGCCAACTACTTGCCTTCCTGCTGGAGAAGTGCCCACCTTCTTCCATCAATTATTCAATAGTGATATTTCTGTGCAATTAAAAAAAAAAAAAGAAAATCTGGTAGTTCACAGCTGCTCTTACAATAATTACATTGCATTATTTTTTAACATGTACCTTTAAGGAATGCATGAATTTGCACAGCTGTTTCTGCTCAACTGTGATCCTTATTCCAAAATGACATTTCCCCATTCTGTGCCTATCATTGAATACCTTTATTGAGCCTGGTCCTATACGGGACCCATTCCAGTACAGCACTGTCACATTCGGTTTTGCTTACGTGTTTTAAGAAATGACAGGCAGCGATAGCACTCAAGACTCCATATAAGATAAAAGGATGGAAGGGGGCAGGTGGAAATTCTAAACAGTTGACTGAACTCTACGAGGAGGATGGTTTTCAAAGATTTTTACGTGGCTCAACCTATATTTACCTGCGTAAAAATGCCTTTAGCCAAACGCCCCCCCCCAGCTCTCAGTGCTCGTAAGCGTATGCAGGCTGTACTACTTATACCCGCATGGAAAAGGGATGGGGTTGGGGGTGACGAAGGCAAAAGATCCACAGGGATTTCATTTTGAATCCCCTTGTGAATTTTACCATGCACATTTTGTACCTGCTTCAGAGCAAACTATGAGAGTGTAAAAGTACACATGGTCCTGGCATCTCCAAATTTTCAAAGGGAAACCCCGTGGAAAACGAGCTTGGCCCCATAAGCTCCCTACAGTTTTTAAAAATCTCCACCTTAATGTTCTGGGCTGTTTGCCTTTTTTTTTTTTTTTTTGCTTTGTTTTTAATGAAGCTGCCCCATTGGCAGATCTCAAGAAAGAGTTCAATTGCTATAGTACCATGTGCTCAAATGAAGAATTATAAAGAAGTATTGCAGCAATATCTCTTTCTATGAACCTTCCCTTGCAGTTGCCAAGAAAATACAGTTCTCCCATGATTTACTCTATTCATCTCTTAGCTTACTGCAGCCTAGATTAAGTCCATATTCAAGACATCAATGTATATCCTCTGTCTGTCTCAATAACGTAATCAATTCATTTTATCATTAAGTACTGGAATGGAGCTAATACAAAATGACATCAATAATGATCAAAGACTTGACATTTTTCTGTTATGGATAAGAAAGTTTTAAATGATAACTCCATTCACTTTTAGACCCTTTCTTTTCTCTCTTCATTATTTTATTTTCTAACAAATTGAGTGAGCACCCTAGCACTAACTTCTTACCACAGGCTCCTTGCTTCACATTAAGTAGTTCATTCTGAAAGTGAGCTTCTCTGTCAGAGCTGGGCTGGAAGCGCTAGCAGTGAGCCGGGCACAAGGATACCTTGCTCACTGCTAGGCATTTCTTGGTTCGGTGGGGTGGAAAACCTGGGGACAGAGTTTACAGCAGCTGGGGGGTGGGGGGCGGGGGAGCAGGAGAGAACCAATTTTTAAATTAAAAAAACAAATGGGAAAAGGGGGATGGGATGGGCACTTTCCTCTTTTCACATTGAAGGGGTTTGGGGAGGAGGGGGTGCATGGCCCAGCAGGGCCCATGTATGAGATCTTGGCAAGGGGGGCAGAAACTGGGCCACAGACCCCGAAAGGCACTTAAAAAAAAAACCTGACCAGTGCTACTTAACCAGCTATCTTTGAAGATATCCATTTAAATGGCAGGTTATCAGGCCACACAACACTGAATAACTTTAAATCCTAATGGGTTATATTCAAACTTGGCTGCTTAGGTTTTTAGGCTATCCAGCTACATGTAACCGGATAACATTAGGCGAGTATATTCAGCAAGAGGTTTATCCAGCTGAATATCTGGGACACGTTATCTGGCTAACTTTAGCCGGATAACTTTTCTGCTTGCCGGCTTACTGAATATAGACCTTCTCATTACAATATCTCTTTATCTATCCACCTTACTTCTGTCTCCTGAAACAAGAGGCTATATTCTTTCCACTGTCTTCCACTAAAGAATCAGCTTACGACTGAGAAATATTAATGAAGTTTCATGATAGTTTCCTTTTTATGACAGATAAGGTATGCATACAGGGCCAGCTTTTTGGGTAGGGCAAGCAGGGAAAGCACCCAGGGCATCATGCAACAAGGGACACCAACAACCTGGGATCACCTCCAAGACTGTTTCCTGTGGTGCATGTATGGGTGCCGAGCACGCTGCACCTTAGGCTATGCAGACGCAAACCCGCTGCTGGCAGATCGGGAGAAGCTAAAAATGCCCATGCCAATGCTGTCACTGCTTCTTCGTAACAGTGTTGGCCTGAGAGTATGTTCAAAACTCACGGGTTGGCACTTCCCGCATGCTGATCTTGTGCATCATGAGATGAGGATACAGGAAGTGAGTTTTGAACATGCTCGTATCACTGGCACAGACTGGGAGGAATGGTGGCAGAAGCTCTGCCACTAAACAGGTATTTCACCTTGAGCGAAGGCAGGAGGAGCAGGTAGATGCATTGGCAGCGGCAGGATACGGTGGGGGGGAGGCAAGGGAGAGAGATGCTGGGAGGGAGAAAAGGAATGGCAGGAGGCAAGTGCTGGGGATGGAGGGAGTTAAAGGGGCAGAGAATACTGGGAATGGGGGATTTAAGAGACAGGGGGGTGGATGCTGGGGATGGGGGTAAGAGACAGGAATAGATATTAAGGGAGGGGTAAGAGACAAAGAGGTTGCTGAGTGGGGGTAAGAGGTAGGGGTGGATACTGGGGAGGGGGGGGGGGTGGAGTAGATAGGTGAATTGTGCAGATACTGAGGAGAAGGAGGAGGAACCCCACCCCCACTGCTTTCTTGTAGATAAAATTGCATGGAAACCCCCCCCCCCCCCCCCGCCTCTGCTAATCCATGCCAATTATTGGGGTGAGGGGATCGGTTGGGCAAGGGGCACCATCAACAATTTTCACCCAGGGCACCATTCACCCTAGAGCCGGCCTTGCATGCATAGGTTATTTCCCTAGATCATTTTTTCATTTATGTTATACTACGGTCAACATTGGTTAAATTAGTTTTTCTTCTTCTTTATATTTATTTTGCTGAATTTGGAAATTATAAGTGCATCGGGCACAGTATTCACCTTCACTATTGTGATATTTCTTTAGTAAACAAGACAGACATTAAACAGACAATATCTATTCAGTGCTTATTCCAGTTCCTCTACATGCTCCCACATCTCTTATTCCTGCATGAGGTAAAAAGATGACACATCCAGAAACACAGACCTACAAATAGATACACACACGCACCAACTGCTTCCTGAAGTCATAAATCACATCTTCAATTCATTTCACTAATGAGTCACCTTTTATACATTTTATTTATTGATTTTAATATGCAACGAGTACATCCAAAACTCAGACGTCCCACCAGGAAATCAGGAGCAATCCTCCAGATAATCAGACACAACAATAGAGGCCTTAAACTTCCGTAGATTAAATGCAGCCTAGCAACAGAGTTATCAAAATACAATGACATCAAATGCATTTGATTTCCACAAATAGTTATTATAGTATGGAGAAACACAGAGAAAAGCATGACATCCAGTACAGTTTTATTGCTAGGGTCCATAACTCCTTCAAAAAACATTAAAAAATGTCTTCTTTGAACAGCATGATATCTCTAGATCATCTGGATTTCTAATTGCTTTTCTACCTTATCACATCATGATGGCAGAATTTAGCAAGGGGCAGTTGGGAATCAAATGACACAATTAGATAAAATCTTTATAGTTTGATTATAGAATAGGCTCCTATTTTTTTATTATAGCTTAAAGAAATTTCAGCCTTCACAGGGTCTTTGCTCTGCACTTACATATATTGAAATGATAATCATGTTCTTTGCTATAGAGGATATTTGTATATGTCTTACTCACTTATCTGCCCCTGAACTGTGGTAGCTATGGCAACCAGCTAAGCTATTAATTCTCAGGTTTCTTCCTTTTATCTCATCATAATGTACCTCCCCATCTGATCTGAAAGATATTTTTCAGTGTGGCCTTTCTTCTTTACCATCCAAATCTCAGATGGGGGTCAAATCTAATGCATACCCTGCCGTAATATTTCCTAGTTTTCTCCCACATTTCCTTCCAGAGACAGGCCTACCAGAAAAGAAACCATCTGTGGCTAACAGTGAATATGTAACTATCTTACGTCATACAAGTCCCAATTCTGGTTTATATGCCACCAGTATTTTTCCTAAACCTCTACTTCATTGTCACTCAACCTCTACCTATGTGAAGCAGTGGGTTGTGTTTCAGTGGCAACAGGTTGACAATGGGGACTGTGCCTTTAAGTGTTGGTTATATCACAGAATGACATCTAGCAGTTTAAAAAGTGAGACATTCGGAAAGTGCAGGGGGGGAGGGGTAGTAGCTTCCTGGGGCAGAATCCAGTGAAGACTAATTTTTCTATGAAAGGAGCAGGTCTAGTTTCTTTTGGAACAGCCCCTGGGAGGAATCATGGGGACACCACCAGAGAGAAGAGCGGTATTTTTGGAAGTCTCATCATATACCCTAACTTCTAATTAAAGTAAGTGCCTGATTTTGCACTAATGAACTGCGCTGGATATTTTTTTTTTTTTTTTGCCGGAAATAAATTCCATGTGCTGATGAAATATGTGGAGCTGCTAAAGGGTGTTTTTACTATTCTTGCGACTGAGTGCTTTGCTGTGAAATTCTGAGGAATTAGAACTTGTTGAAGACACCGTGTGTTTTTTTTGTGTGTGTGTTATGGAAATATCTGAACCACCAATCAAGCTGTAGACTAAGTTCACAATCCCAGGGTTCGGTTTGCAAGAGGTGGTGATGCCAGTGATCAGCTGTGTGTCTGAAGAAGTAAAAGTAAGGCGCCAGCTGTTCATCCGTAGTGGGTACAAACCCTCTAAGCCTGGTCCACTGCACCATCTGCTTGACCGTTGTTAAGAATGCACTCACTAGTGCATGGGATTCTAACCTTCTGGCACCTGGTTTTTATTTTATGTACCCCGGCCGAGGATTACATACAGTAATTAGGGGGTGTTTCCAAGGGACCAGTATTAACGGATGTGTATTTCTCCTCTATCTTCACCCTCAAAAGGGCTTGGGGCAATGGCCAGTGTAGCAATCCAATCCATGGAACAGGAGTCTAATCTGGGGACAGATACTGAGAGCAATTTTCCAAACCATGTCGCATGTAAAGCAGAGTTTTACACGTGGAAATAGGGCTCACAATTTTCAAAGACCCTGTCTTCACATAAAAGTCCTCATGGATTAGCACTGTACATGCACTTCATGTGCGAAGTGGAAGTGATCCCAGGGGTGCAGTCTGGGAAGGTTTAGCACTCATGCACATAATTATGAATGTGCCTAATTTTTCTGGAACAGTATCTGAACAAGGAGCAGGTGCAGTTCTGTGCGCAAACTTTTTCTAATTCAGTCTTCAAGGGAACTATATCCCTTTGAAAATTGACATAAAATCTGCAGATAAACAGTACTTATAGGTCTTACAGTTCTGTGCACCAAGCTCCTTGCTTGACAGTACACTAATAATCACTTGCTTCTCAACATGAAGCATTTCTACTTATATTGCAATAAATAGCTAAGCCATTCATATTGAGTAATCCATGTAACTTTCCCTTAATTATCAGTGGAACATACCAAGAAAAGTGTTCCACTTAACTTTATCCAAATAATTTTATCTGGATATATTATCTTGGTAATTTAATGGCAGGCATACCCAGCTAACTTTGTCTGAATATCAGCACTGCCTGGACAAAGTGAAACCACACCCTAGGAACGCCCCCCAGCACGACCTCTTTCTAGCTGGGTAAATTTTGTGTGGGTAATGAGTTGCATGGACAAACATTTATCTGGGGAGCAGAGGGAAATATTCAAATCTTGGTTTTTGTCTGGGTAATTCCAAAAGTTACCTGGACAAACCCTTTGGACACTGACTTCTAAGCTCATAACCTGCAGCATACACGCAATAATTAAAGCAAAGGAGAAAAGGTGAAACTCAAATCATGCACTTTTTTAGTGAAGGAACTTTATGCTGGACATGGGCAAAGACACTGCACAATCCATGACTCTGATTTAACTCTTTGCTCTTACTCTGGCTCGTATTGTTCAGATGGGGGTTTTCTCTATTGCAAGCATGGATGGCAAAAATTAAAAAACTGGAACGATTTGTAAATGTCACTGGAAATTTACCATCGTTCTGGATGGTAGCGGAAACTCTCTTACATTTCCTGTGATTTTTCCGACCATGGTAAATAAAACGCTGCCCAACTCCAAAGCTGGAGTAATGGCAGAATTTTAGATCACCATTATGAATTCCCAATCATCATCCCAGATCCAGATCCCTTTGCTACTTAATTGAAACATTATAATTTAAAGACACAAATATGGTACACAAACAGCCAGATAATTCTGCTAAAATTCATTAGCTCTTGGTTATTTAGGTAGCTTTCAGTGCAGTATCAGCACTTCAGCAAAGTCTGCTGCTGTGAATTCCCTGTCCAATCAGCCATCTATTTGTCTGAATATGCATCTAAATTCTCAGTT